>NC_053171.1:16488701-16844535 GCF_016835505.1 Polypterus senegalus
TGTGCCATATGATTAAAGAATACAGAAGAAGACGCTAGGAACCTTTAAGTATATAAGAATTTAAGAATCTTTAAGTAAAGAAAAAGAAGTAAAGAACTTTCAAGTACAGAAATAACTAAAGTTTCTCAAGAAAAGCTAAGTTTAAGACAAGATACATTTTTTTCTTTTTTTGCCTTTCATTTTACATGTGTAACTATTTCTTCTTTTATTCTTGTGTGGAGTATTTGCTTTTACTAAATAATTTAAAAACTTTTGGACTGAGAGATTTCTTTCAGCATGCATTTTGCCCGAGCTTGACCATACCTTATTTCGGCAGCTACATATACAAAGCATCTGCACTGCAGAGGGTGTAATGGTACATACTGTATAAAACCTCTAATACATACAGTATGTCTTGACAGTCATAATAAATGCCTGCGTTACCAGCCGATGCATGTACTGTACTCGAAGGCTGGATTAAGACCTCCCTCAAAAGACCCCCGGGGGACTTAATGAATTGAGCTCCTTAACAGAGAGTTAATCGTACTTTAAGCAATGCAGCGCGAATAACGGCCAGTGTTTGTGGCGCATGGAGACTCAACTCCAGAGGAGACCAGAGAGGTTCCCCTTTGTGATTCTGGCATGAGGAGACCTGATCATTTCATTAAGCGGTGGGTGAATTGACCTGGTGGTAGATTTGCCCCTGTCTGTACTGTACTTTCTATCGTTATCTTAACGTGCGACTAGGATGGAGCTGAGTGGACCAAGTGGAGATACTTACCCGCCAGGCCTGGGGGTGGTGGGGTGCACTAAACCTACCTCTGTTATCTCTACAGGCCAAATACGGGGAAACCTGCCTGATTTAACATCATGCCCAGACAGATGTCACTTCCGGTCCGTGGCTTATAAAGCCGCCATGTTCCAAAACCTAATCAGTAAAGTCTTGGAACTCAAACCAACCAGATCATTCCTGTTTTCAATACCCTTTTGCAGCCAGGCATAATATACAGGTGGCTGCCCCAAACCTTTTTGTTTGTGTGTTGAGACCGCTTCTTTTACACTACTTATAAATGAAATGTTTATTGTTATAACAGATGGCACACGTGCACTGGCATCCCAACCAAGGATCCTTACCCAGTCCATTGCAACAGGAGGACAGGGGGACAGGAGCAATTGTGAATATGTTCTCCTCCAATATGCAAGGTGGCAGCCTCTCTGGTTTAGGATTCCCACAAAGACACCCACAGGGCATGCAGGGTCCTGTAGTTCCATATGGCGCTTTTCCACTGCATAGTACGGCACGACACGGTTCAGTTCAGCTCACTTTTGGGGCGTTTTCCACTGGGAACAGTACCTGGTACCTGGTCCTTTTTTTAGTACCACCTCAGCCGAGGTTCCAAGCTCGCCGAACCGTTACCAAAACGTGACGTGTAAACTGCTGGTCACTGATTGGCCGGAGAAAATCGTCATTACTGCATCACTGGCTATTCTTTTCTTTATACATGCGGAAGTTTGTGTCCCGTCTCTCCATCGCTGGACGCAGTTTGTTGCATAAGTGGATGAATGTTTCTTCAGACATTCGAAAGTTCTCCAGCCACTGAGTGTTTGTAAAACCGGGAACAATCACATCCCACCACTCTGAGGCACGGTTAAATGTCCAAACAGATGGTCTGTTGCGGCGCATTTTGCAAAATGTGGAAGATCTGTAATATACAGAATCAGCATTTTAATGTTACACTGGCAGTTAAGTTCATTTTATGCTTTGCAACAGTGATAAAAGTTAGCTAGTGATGTGCTTTTTTTAGATGCTTACCCTTACGCGTCGTCGAGCTAAAGTGTTGTCGTTGTCTGCGTGTTGTTGTAAAAGTTCCACGGTGTCACGGCAGTAGAGGCGGCGCAACTATAACGACACGTGAATAATCCCGCCCACTCTAAAGCAGTACTGAACTGCAGTCGAAACGCAAACTGAGCCGAACTGAGCCGAACCAAGGTGAGCTGTACTGAACCGTGCTGTGCCGTACTATGCAGTGGAAAAGCGCCTATAGTGAAGCCCTGTTGGGATCTGTGGGGGCCGACTGGGGACAGCTGCTTGGATCCATGCTTCCTACTGTATGGGATTTCTGATTGACTTCCATCAGGCTATGCCCTACCACCAGAAATACTCCCAGGTCCAAGATAAAAGAAGGTGAAGTGAGATGGAGTCGGGTGTGGAGAACAGACACAAGCTGTATGAACCAAGTGAAGGTAATCCCACGCTAGGCCAAGCAGGGTGCACTAAAACCTCTTCTGTTGTCTCTACAGACCAAACACGAGAAAACCTGCCTTATACACCCTTGAAGACATCACTTCTGGTTCCGGCGCCCAGAAGCCCGTCACTTCTGGTCCCTGTTCTCTGCATGCTCCTATCATCCATCCGGGAGCCCTTGAACCCATCACTGTCGGTAATGTTACCAATGAGCTTGGCAGTGAGGCACAACAAATAGAGCAAGGGGATGGTGCAACGTGTTTTTATTTAAAAACAACAAACAAAAACAAGTGTTCAAAGAAAGTGCGGCGCATCAAATCCTTAAATAAATAATCCATTAAAACAGCAGTGAAGTGGAGGTTAAAACCCAATAGAAAAAAAAAACAATCTTTTAAAACAAGGTTAAAACAATGCTGGAAGCAGTCCCTTTAAAATCTAAAGTCTGGTGTCTTCCTTTATCTGGCGGCTCCCTGCTTCTCCCATACAGGCTTCTCAACAGAGGAGTCGCCCTTCCTGCAGCCGACCTTACTACTGTCCGGTTGCCTTCTGTTCCCTGGCTCCGTACGGCTACATTACCGGACCGAGACTTGGGTTCCTCAATGGCCAGGTCACTCTGGTCATGCTGAGGCTCACCTTCCCAAGACTCCACGACTCCCATTGCCGTGCTCAATGGGGAGTCATCCATGCTACCGGTCACTCCGGCTCCTAGAAATCACTCAGCTGGAGTGACCACTTCCAGCTGCCCCTCCTCTAGTGTCGGCCAAACACTGCTCGTGAGGGGCTCTTCAATCCAGCTGCCTGCAAGCGCTCGCTCGCTCACTCACTCGCTCCCTCTCGCACCGACTTTCTCCTTCAGCTTCCTGCCTTCTTCCTCCCTCCCGCAACCTCTGCTTCTTTTTCTCTTTCTCTTCTTTTCCCTTAGCCGCCTCGCGCTTCCATTTATGAAGAGGACGTGGCAGCTGTGGCAAATCAACAGCCCCGAACACAATCACAAATGCAGACGATTTCTCACCTGTGCACTTAGGTGAGAAATGCCCACATCACGAATCACCCCGGGAACCGCTTCAGCCACACTACCACGCCCCCTCGCTAAGCCTGGCCTCTTGACGTGAGCTGTGGACCCGCTATACCTCAGTCCCACCATGTCACTTCCAGTCATGGCCTTTAAAGCAACCAGGTTTTGATCATTAAATCAGTTCAGTCTGGAACTCGACGAGTGCACCTAGCGCTCTTTTCAGTTACCCATTTGCAGCCTGGGACAATATACGGGTGGCTGCCCCAAACCTTTTTCCTGTGTTGAGGCTGATTATTTCACAACAGACAAAGCTCGCCTGGGCGATGTGAAGAAGAAGGCGAAAGAGAAAGGGAGGGAGAGAAGAATTGTGCTTGCTCATTCCACTTTTGTTGCTTTTCTGTAAGATATTATTGTCAATAAGCTTTCTATTTATACCTGGACTTGTGTCTGGAGTTTGCGGTGCTGCAACGCGCCCTAGTGGTCACACCGTATAACAGTGTATGCTTTGACTCATAGGCAGCAACACCCAAACTCGCATAACCACACTCCTCAGGAGCTTTGTAGTGTTATCTCTCTGTGTGTTTAGTCAAAACAGGCTCCCTACAGTATCCCATAGGGCTTTGTTCTCAACTGAACCGAAACAAGTTTCCGGGTTATGAGTTCATGAAGCAGGAAGAGGAAGGTCCAGGTGAAAGTATAGCATATAATGTGGTCTTCACACAACACCCAAATCGTATAATGTCTGTAGGTGAATGGACAGGTATCCCCATCGGGGTGGATTGCCTGGACGCAAGACCATAACGAGAAAATCGCATGGATGGAGATGCAGCCTGGCCAAGACGATCCCAGTCGGGGAGTTTAAATAATAGATGGACTGGTGGAGTCTAAATATTGGGAGCAATTCATCCCTCAACATGAAACGTGGCAGTGCTCCTCTGGTAGAGTCCCAGGCCTGTGCAGGGTGACCTGGGATTTGTAGTCCTGAAAGGTGACCCTGTCGTGGTTGCTTGGATGCTGCTCAAACTCTCCTTAGTTTCCTAAAATTGGAAAACAGATTAAACGCTATTACCCCTGCTCCTAATTTGCGGCACTCGGAGACACTTGATAAATACAGGTGCTGTTGCCCCTCTGGGCATTAAAGAGTCTTCTTCTGTTGATCAGTGTCAAGAACGGCAAATTAATTCCAGTGCGATTCAATGTTTTACAGCATATTTGATTTATGTATTGTGGTTTTAGACATTGCAATATCATCTACTTGTGTTGTGATGACATCACACATGTCAATTGTTTTCTAACTATTATTAGCTCTACAGCTCTAATAATAAAGGAGACATCCTATCAAACACGTTGCCTGAAGATTCTATACAAATGGCGAGAGGCCAGGCCGATGATTAAGATTCTTCCTCCTAGCTGTCCGCCTTTACTCACATACAACGAGACTCAGGCAGGAGGCCCCTTTAGGATTCGATCTCTGCCCACCCTACCTCCCTCCCCCCCACACACACAGCAACACTCACACTTGTAATTTCCCAAATGTGATTAATACTTATCTATACAGCTTTTCAATAAAGGAACAGATATTTACAAGGGGATAGGGGAACAATAAAATCGAAGGACTTCCTGTTTTATTGGCCTACAGGGTTATTCTAAGCACTAGCAAAGATGTGCGGCCAGGTTGTTCCTATTGATTCCCTGCCACTGCATAAAAGTACGACTCTGGCCCAAGGCGCTATAAATCTCCATACCGGGCTGACACAAATCCATGCTCAGAAGGGAAGTGGCAGCCAGTGCCAATTGTGGATGAAAAAGAGATAGAAGGTGATCAATAAATCTCCCCCCTTCGCCTCTCCCGCTGGTGTTTGATCTCCATGTGAAAAATGGATTGTGTAAGTGAAGAGCTCGCATATCTAATTGTCATCGGGCGTCTCGAAGCAGCTTGATTACACTTTTTTGGTTTTTTTATTGCTTTATCTTTAACTAACAGCTTATCTCACCCTGACCCACTACAGTGGCTTAGCTAGTGATATGCTGCTTTACTGTCACCATCTGGGGACACGGTCCCCCTGAGCAGTGACCTGATCGTAGCCATTGATAGAGCTTATTGTGCAGTGTGTGGTCAACAGGGGGTGCCATTTCCATGAAACCTATGAGGTGGCCCTGACATGTGTGTATTGTTTTAAGTCTTCTTCTTCTTCTTCTTACTTCTTCTTCTTCTTCTTCTTCTTCTTCTACTTCTTCTTCTTCTTCTTTTCAGACTGCTATACTGGGTTGATGTGCCTGATCAACCTTCTCCATACAGCTTGGTCCTGCACCTCCTCCCCAGGACGAGAAAGACATTAGCCCCTAAGCTCTTGTGCTTTTCACATCTATCTATCTATCTATCTATCTATCTATCTATCTATCTATCTATCTATCTATCTATCTATCTATCTATCTATCTATCTATCTATCATATAGCGCCTTTCATATCTATCTATCTTTCTATTATATAGTGCCTTTCATATCTATCTATCTATCTATCTATCTATCATATAGTGCCTTTCATATCAATCTATCTATCTATCTATCTTTCTATCACATAGTGCCTTTCATATCTATCTATCTATCTATCTATCATATAGTGCCTTTCATATCTATCTATCTATCTATCTATCTATCTATCTATCTATCATATCTTTCATATCTATCTATCTATCTATCTATCTATCATATAGTGCCTTTCATATCTATCTATCTATCTATCTATCTATCATTCCTTTCATATCTATCTATCTATCTATCCACAATTTTATGCCGGAAATTCCAAAAATGTTTAAAAAAAGTCAAAGTGTCTGCAATGCCATTCAAAGAGCAGCTCTCATTTGTCACCGAACTGACCGATTGTGACAGTGTCCAGTAACAATTTTGCTCCAATACAGGAATTTTTTTCCCTAAATCCCTAAAAATTTGACTGTGATGGGAAAAAAATCATGTGGCGTTTGCCTGGCATTAGAGAAGTAAGCTGCCTCCACAGGAAGGGATGGCCTCATCTGAAAATGGCACAGCTGCCGAGTGTGTGCAGAGAATGGGACTCTCGTCAGAACATCAGGTCCGACGGTGGAAGGGCTAATCTCTGTGCTCAAGAGGGCTGTGTGGCTCTTTTGGTGGGTGCGTTCTTTAAGGGTCCTCAGGTGCCCTAGGTTTCCATACACACACACACAAGCTGTGATATCAAAAGCCTTCGCAAGAAATGCATTTTATTTTGCCCTTATGTTTCCTTCAGTGTGCCTGACAGGAAAGAGCTCCATTCATGCCAGTGAACACATTCACGCCGCTTCCATTTGTTCAGATGCCAGCTATGAAATCCTACCCGACAGCCGCTCGGCTCAGGTTGGAGCTGTTCACCCCGTGGCGCTGCGCAGGTCCTGCTTATCTTTGGCTCTTGATCAAGAGAATGCAGAACAGATTTTCTGCTCGGCTGTTTCCCCAAGCTGACAGCTTGCCAGGCTGACATGAAGCCATTGAAGGAATAAAGGAGTCCTGGAGGCAGGAGAAGACGTGGGGTTAGAGGTCCCCATTCACAAATGCATTAAGACGGTGGATTTATTTGCCAAGTCTTTTCAGCCTTCCCTTTGTGCTTCACAACTACACTTTACAAATCATTTCAGAAAGATCTTTCTATCAACACGTGGATAAAACTCCATGCATTACAAACTGACACCGAGCCAAGATAAATCACAACAGACGAAGCTAGTCAAGACGCTTCACCATCAATACACACACAGAGACGGGTGGGAGAGTGACAATCTAATTATCGGCGGCTAATGTGACGTTACGGGCATCTGCTACTGCACTTCGACAAACGCCTGCCACTCTGGGACTGACATAACGCAACCCAACCTCATCAGGCCTGCTGCACCAAATTCGCACTCACGGGGAGATGGAGCCCATCCTGTCAGCAGGACCAGAAACAACTCAGTCCAGTCACCTGAGGGGCAAGACAGTGACCAGGCACCAGGACACATCGGTCTATGAAAATAAAGTAGAAAACTTAACAATCAAGGCCACCATCATAGATAGATAGATAGATAGATAATGAAAGGCGCTATATGATAGATAGATAGATAGATAGATAGATAGATAGATAGATAGATAGATAGATAGATATGAAAGGTGCTATATAATAGATAGATAGATAGATAGATAGATAGATATGAAAGGCATGATAGATAGATAGATAGATAGATAGATAGATAGATAGATAGATAGATAGATAGATAGATAGATAGATGTGAAAGGCACTATATAATAGATAGATAGATGTGAAAGGCACTATATAATTAATAGATAGATAGACATGAAAGGCACGATAGATAGATAGATAGATAGATAGATGTGTCTGGCCCGCTCTCCTCCTGGATGCATGTCATATTTAAGCTCCCTTTACCTGATGCTGGTGTCCCTTGTACCCCTGTGCCATCTGTTGCCCATAAATGGCCATGTCCCCAAGGCACATTACTAGCTGCCCACTGTATCTGAGAGGCGCCGCACTCCCATATGTTCCTTTCCATGACTGTGTGTGCCCTCCAGCAGCGCACAGGTGTTGTCACTTTGGTGACCTGTCCTTAGCCTCACTTTCTCTCGTGGAATGTGATCATCTGTCCTCTATGATTCCACAGTCAGGTTATATCCTTCTTTAAAACCATCCTTTTCTTCTTAAATTCTCCTAAATGTTGTCCTTTGGGTCACTCAGTGCACACACACACACACACACACACACACACACATAAGGTTTGATTTGGACACATAGGATGTCTCCTGCTGTCAGCATGGCTGTCTTTTTCCTGGAGGCTGACCTTCCTTTCCCCTGTGCCATCCTAGTTTCTTGCCAGCTGGGCACCACCTCACTCCATTTCCCAGTCAGGTGGCAGCCTTATTTCCAGAGCACTGTCACATTACAAGCCCTATAAGGCAGACACTTTTTTTTTTTTTTCCTTCTTTACTGTCATTTTGCAGCAGAACAATCTGACAGCCCCGCAGAGTTGGCTCTGTGAACCAAACACATTTTTGAAGTGCAGGCCTGATGGCACACAACTGTCAGTGAGCCGGGGTAGCCGGTATCACTCACTTTCTGTCTGAGACAGAATGGTGGTGACATCATGGAGTAAGCAGTTACTGGGGCAGTTTATCAATGAAGGGCACAGAGTCCCATGCCACTTATTCCAGAGAGAAGCAGACAGAAGCAGAATCAATAAGACCAGGATCTGAAGCCCCTGTTTCCATGTGCTATCCACAGGAAGTGATAATGAGACCATCAGTGATCAGAAAAATAGCAGCATCTGGATACAGTTTATGGTTAAAAGTTTGTGGACGCCTGACCATCACACTTCTATGAGTCTGTTGGACATCCTATTCCAAATCCACTGGTATTAATATGGTGCCCACCTCCTGAGTGTGGCTATTACATCCTGCACTCTACTTATCACCAGAGTCTGGTGGGAGAGCCTTTGTGAGGTGAGGTACTGACGTCGGATGAGAAGTCCTGCCTAACATTCACCATTCCGATTCACCCCAAAGGTGTTCAGCAGGGTGGAGGTCAGGGCCCTGTGCAGGTCCACTCATGTTCCTCCATGTCTTTATGGACCAGGCTTTAGGCTGCGACATAAAAGGGCCTTCCACAAGCTGTTGACACAAAGTTGAAAACTCACAATTGTCTACAATGTCTTTGCATGCATAACATCAACAGGATGCTTCACTGGACCCAAGGGGCCGAGCCCAGTCCCCACCACTTTACAGCTGGCACTATGCTTGTCCTGAAGGCAGCGTTATCCTGGCATATCCAAACCGCAGATGCATCCATCAGACTGCCACATGGTGAAGTGTGATGTCCACCTCTCCAGGGTCCAATGGCGGTGTGCTTTACATCACTTAGGCTGACACATGGTGATCTTAGGCTTGTGTGCAGCTGCTAGGCCATGGAAGTCCATTTCATGGAGCTCCTGAAGTACAGTTCCTGTGATGCCTCAGAGGACTGGTCATTTTTACACCCTTTGGCACACGCTCTGTAAGCTGGCATGGTCTACTACTTCATGATTGAGTCATTGTTGCTCCTCAGCCCTTCCAGCTTTACAACAATAGAACGTACAGTTGACCGGAGCAAACATCTCACATAGTGGCTGAAGACAAAGGCGGTGTCCAAAGACAGTGACACATTTAAAGTCACTGAGCTCTTCAGGGCATCCCATTCTACTGGCAAAGCTTGTCAATGGAGATTTCATGGCGATACGCTTAACCACGGATGTGGCTGAAACACCTGAACTTGATCACTTGGAGGGATCTCCACATACACTCAGCCATGTGGTGTACGTTCGGTGCAAGAAGTCACTTATTAACAAAGATATTTGGTTTTGAGGCTGTGCATGTATGGGAATCCGACCACAGGACCACATGAGAATGACCCCTCAGATGGGCCTCTGGACAAATGTGACTGATGGCAAGAGTGTGTGTCACATGACGGAGTGTCTATTAGAATATGTGTGTACGTGGGCCTCAGAGACCGGACTGTGTGGTTGTGGGAGACCCCAGGAGTGTGACTCCCATTGGTGTGTTTGTATCTGTCCACAGGACTTTGTGTGTGTGTGTGTGTGCTTGTGTGTATCTGTCTATGAAACTGTCTGGTCAGCCATTTCTCCTAATATGGTAGTCAAACTCTTAGTAACAGGCAACACTCTCTGACTCTGTGATGAACAAATTCAAATTGAGCTCAAATCAGCTTACCTAACAAATGCCACTTTGATTACAAATTGTGACGAGGGACTCTTTAAGCCTTCATTTAGTTTGTTTCTTTCTTTAACTCATTTCTCCAAGTTTCTGGACTGGGCTGCACGCTCGGCACATCTACTAGGCATCACCACAAGGCCGACATGGGAAAAAAAGCAAGTGGAGGACCAACATAGATTTACGCTCTTTTCCATTTACCGTCTGAAAAATGCCTGTTCGACCCCTCGAGCAGATCAAAGTTCTTTATTGATGTCTTCTCATCAATTATGAAAGTCAAAGGATTTTGAGCTTCAGCCAAAGGAGACTTTCTTGGTAAAGTCTTTAATGTTAACATTCAATGTCAAGTAAGAGTTCAAAAATGTTCAGTCTCTCGTTTTTCTATTCCGAGAATTCCAATACAGCATGAAAGGGGTGCACTGGGCAGAAGGAAGGAGAGAATTACAGGCCATCCTACTGGCTAAACTGCGTGTCTATGGGATGCACCCTGATGCCCCAGCATTGATGGACTAAAAGCCAGAAGTCCACGTGATCATCATCATCATCATCATCAAATCCTTCCGTGAAATCCCTAAATCCAAAGAGGACTGTTTCATTTATGTTAGGTAGATTGCCCAGAGGGGACTGGGCGGTCTCATGGCCTGGAATCCCTGCAGATTTTATTTTTTTTTCTCCGGCCGTCTGGAGTTTTTTTTTTTTTGTTTTTTCTGTCCCCCCTGGCCATTGGACCTCACTCTTATTCTATGTTAATTAATGTTGACTTATTTTATTTTCTTACTGTGTCTCTTATTTTTCTATTCTTCATTATGTAAAGCACTTTGAGCTACATTTTTTTTGTATGAAAATGTGCGATATAAATAAATGTTGTTGTTGTTGTTGTTGTAGGAGGAAAGCAGATGTGATGGACAGTGGGGTGGGCTGACATCCGGGATAAATCCCTGTACCATTACCTAGCAGGGAGGCCAGCGTTGTGGATGGACAGGGTGAGACTTCCTCTCAAGAGTGCATGCCCCCAAAACAGCATTTCCGGTCCGCACATTCATGTGCCAGCAGAGCATGCTGGGAATCGCTGCTTCCGAGCCGTTGTACCCCCTTGATGAGGAAGTACTTTGTGTTCTTTTGACCAGGAGTCGGGGCCAAAGCGTCAGGTTTGCCAGCTGTTCTTTGTGTGGCCAGACTGCTTCTGAAAGAGACTTGTGTTTGTATCTGACTGGACAACAATAAAGTTTATATTCCTTGGAAATCCTCCTGTACTCATCTGTGAAATTTTGTGACCCAAGCTTGACAACATATAAATGATTTAGACAGGAATATAAGTAACAAGCTGGTTGGAAAATGGATGGATGGTTATGTTTGCAGATGATACTAAGTTCAGTGGATTGGCAGATCATTGAAAATCCATCGAATCGTGACAGAGGGACTTGGACAGCATGCACATTGGGCAGATTTGTGGCAGATGAAGTTTAATGTCAGTAAATGTAAAGTATGACATGTAGGAAGTAAAAATGTGAGGTTTGAATATACAATGGGTGGTCTGAAAATTGAAAGTACTCCTTATGAGAAGGATTTTGGAGTCATAGTGGACTCTAAGCTATCGACTTCCCAGTCAGTGTTCAGAAGCCATTAAGAAGGCTAACAGAATGTCAGGTTATATAGCGCCTTGACGTGTGGAGCACAAGTCACAGGAGGTTCTGCTCAAGTCTTTATAACACACTGGTGAGGCCTCAACTGGAGTCCTGGGTGCAGTTTTGGGTCTCCAGGCTACAAAAAGGACATAACAGCACAAGAAAAGGTCCAGAGAAGAGCGACTGGGCTGATTCAGGGCTACAGGAGATGAGTTATGAGGAGAAGATTAAAAGAGCTGAGCCTTTACAGTTTAAGATAAAGAAGATCAAGAGGAGACCTGACTGAGGTGTTTAAAATTATGAAGGGAATTAGTCCAGTGGATCGAGATGGTGACTTTAAAATGAGCTCATCCAAGAACACGGGGACACAGTTGGAAAATTGTGAAGGGTCCATTTCACACAAACATTAGAAAGTTTTCCTTCACACAGAGAACCACAGACACGTGTAATACGTGACCAAGTATTGTGGCGGACAGGAGGACGTTAGGGACTTTCAAAGCTCGACTTGATGTTGTTTTGTAGCAATGAACTGGATGGGACTGGCGAGCTTTGTTGGGTTGAATGTTTGTGTCCAATGATTTACTAATGTTCTTATGTTTTAAAATACAAAATAATTTTTTGAGGTCAAAGGGAATTTATAAAAAAAAAAAATCAAAAGCCTGATTGTCCATCCATCCATTATCCAACCCACCATATCCTAACTACAGGGTCACAAGGGTCTGCTGGAGCCAATCCCAGCCAACACAGGGCACAAGGCAGGAAACAAACCCCGGGCAGGGTTCCAGACCACCGCAGGGCACACACACACACACGGACAATTTAGGATCGCCAGTCCACCTAACCTTCATGTCTTTGGACTGTGGGAGGAAACCTACGCAGACACGGGGAAGCGAACCCGGGTCTCCTAACTGCAAGGCAGCAGCGCCACCGTGCCACCCAAGCCTGATTGTGGCAGACACAATTATTCTGTTTTTTCTCTTAACCTTATTTCAAGTTTTGTGTATTGGTCTTCAAACTCCAGCGTCACTTGCATTGTCACTACAAGCAACATGTCCAGCCATTGACGTCTTTCTCAACACTTCCTTTCAAAGGTGTACCTCACATGAACTTTTTATAAAAAATCTGTATGCTTTGCCCCCTGTAAGGACATAATTATGTGATTAGGTTAAGGGTAGGGATGTGGGTGGTCTATCTTACTCTATCTGTAAGTCCGGCGATAATTTCAGCAGAGTTTGATTTCTATTACTGTAACAATAATGATGGATGCCCCCTGACTGACGTCACCAAAGGTGTTGCAATTGACATCGATGGGTGCATCAAGACGTGGGTGGGCACAGCCTGCAGTTGCTCTCTTCTCATCCTCACTGACCACCCGTTTATAGACTCTCCCTATAGGAGTGCGTTTTCTCTGACACCCTTGTGTGTGTTAGTGTGTGTTTGTGGCTAGAAAATTGAGCACAGGAGTTTGTTTCACGTGTGCGTGTGTGTGTGAGGCTGACTGCTTTGATGTTTCTTTGTCCGACATGTTGAACCTTTCTCCATTTCCCTCATTTTTAGATGTGATTATTATACCCTTCTTTCTCCGTGTCCCTTCCCTCCGGACAGCTTGTTTCTAATCAGCAGCTGTGGTTTCATCAGCCCTCATTAGTCCTTTGAATTTTATATTTTTTTTTCAGACCTTTTTCTTTCTTCTGTGCTCTGTTGATGAGAGCTCTTACTTCTCTACTAGTAAAATCAGGCAATCACTTGGGTTAATTTAAGAGACCCTTTACAGCGAGTGCATGTGTAGTGGGGTGCCGCGGTTTGTTAATGCCGTGGTTTAGTATGTTAACACGTTAAGACAAAGCTTGAACAAGACAGCAATGGTGCCACCAGTGCCCACTCTTTGTGATAAGGATGTGCTCAGGAGCGCCCCCTTTACAGAATTGATTCATTCTGATCTTTGTAGAAAAGAATTGCTAGACTGTGGTATAGCGGGTCCACGGCTACAATGAAATATGGCCGGGTTTTAAATCCATAAGGCCATGTCAGTCTCTGTGGACGCGATTGCACGGCCGCGGGGAGTTAATGAGGTAATTGGGGCGAGTCGCACCCGCACGTGCAGGTTCTCAACTGCTTCATTGGCTTCCTGCGGCGTGTGATTTAATGCCCATGGAGATGTGTGTGTGTGTGTATATAAGGGCCGACACAAGGAGAGATAAAAAATATGTAAAAAAAAGAGAGGGGAAAGAACGGGACGGATGATGGAGGTTAATAAATGGTGAAGGGCAGTCAGAGAGACGATTGGGCCACCTGTTTGGAGAAGGCAGATCGAGCTCGGGCTCCGGAAGGGAGTGCAGGCTGAGGCGCTCTAGGGGCTAACTGAGCGTGTAGAGTGCGCTGAGTGAGACGTAAGACCTCCCAGTGGATCTAAGGAGCGACTGCTTGAGCGCAAAGGGAGGCAGCAGGTGTGCCCACCTCGGACGGTCTGACTGTGCAGTGTGGTGGCAGCCAAGACAGGGCTCAGCAGAAAGGAGTTCGTACTGCAGATGGGTGAGCCGGAAGGTGGTGGGCTGCGATCAGGTGAAGAGATACTGCATTTTAACCTGTATTTTAACAGATTTATTTATTATGGATTTTATCCATGTTTAATTGATTTTATGGATTTGGTTTTTTTTAACACTGCACAATGGACACTCTTGGTTTTACTTTTGTTTTGGATTTTTTTTTATAAATGCACCTAAGTATTTTACACCATCCCCTGGCATCAATGAGATTTGTCCTCATTTGTCAGCTCATCTCGGTCTCGGTGTTGGTTAACAGACTCCTATGTGGGAAGAGGGAGTCTGTAGAGGACCGGCATCGTCACATAGACATTTACCCAATAATATAACTCTGCAGCCTGGAGCTCCAAGTGGGTGGGGTTAACTCCAATGGGCAGTCTAAGTGGGTGGAGTTTACTCCAATGGGCAGTCTAAGTGGGTGGAGTTGACTCCAATGGGTAGTCCAGGTGGGTGGGGTTAACTCCAATGGGCAGTCCAAGTGGGTGGAGTTTACTCCAATGGGCAGTCTAAGTGGGTGGAGTTGACTCCAATGGGCAGTCCAAGTGGGTGGAGTTAACTCCAATGGGTAGTCCAAGTGGGAGGAGTTGACCCCAATGGGCAGTCCAAGTGGGTGGAGTTTACCCCAATGGGCAGTCCAAGTGGGTGGAATTGACGCCAATGGGCAGTCCAAGTAGGTGGAGTTGACGCCAATGGGCAGTCCAAGTGGGTGGAGTTGACGCCAATAGAGTCTACCTGCAGGCCTCCAGAGCCCCGCCCAGTTACACTATGGTTAGGATTAGGGCTGTGGGAGGGTTGCCTGACTCAAATAATTTCAAGTGCTGCCAGTGAGAATTTAAGAATTTTAATCACCCCTTTTATCAGCTATCTAGAAAGATTACAGCATGCAAGCTTTTGAGGCAACTCAGGCCCCTTCTTCAGGTAAGATGTCATACAGAAACTGGAAATCCTAGTGCTTATGGGTAACTTCAGAACACAGCAAGAGAGAAAAGAATGGGAAGTTAAACTAAAATGCTAAAATGTAACACATTACGACATGGTTTAAATGGAGATGTTACCGACCTCAGACCTAGGGGAACCTTTGCCAGGTACAAGCCGCTGTGGCTAGATCGTCTAATTTGTGTTGCCAGTGAGAATTAAAAGATTCCAAAAACATTGGCGCGGTATGAAGTCCTGTGAGACGGAGACTTTTAACATGACATTCTTTCAAGTCATGCCCTACTTACAACTATTTTCAAATAAGACCACGGTCATCTAACCTTAAGTCGTGTGAATGCTTTTGTCAGACACACTTCCCGCGCTGTCAGCTCTTATAAATTTTATCAGGACAATAATTTTTTACATTCTAGATGACATGTCAATGACAAAGTGAAGAAGAGCATGGACAAACATTCCAAAAAGTCATTTTATTTATTAGAGAGAAAGAAACGATATTCAATCACTGGCAGTTATACGTTTCGCTGTCACGATTGAAAGTCCAAACACGGAATCAAAATTCAATGTGATCTTGAAGAAAAGTTATTTGCAAATATTGTTTTTACTAAAGTTTTAAAGTAAAAGTGAAAATAATGCACATGTAACACTTCCCATGAAAATAACAATCTCTTTAAATCGTATATCCGGTTAACCAAACCCGGGGGTGGGCGAGCGAAGCGAGTTTTCTAAATAGAAAAAACATGTTTTGGACTGTGTTGTAGTGTGTGTTTTAAATGACATGCCAGTGTCGCAGATAACATCAGAATTGCACGCTGATTCAGTAAAATTAACGGTGACTCCAATGGAGTTTGGCAGAATGTCGAATAAGTCACCTGTCTGTTCATTCAGTATTAAGAGTTGAGTAGTTCTCATCCATCCGCTCCTTTAAATCACAGACACAATTAATTAAGGATAGCATCAGAGAGGTCATTGAAATGACCTTTAATTAATTAAAATGACCTTTAATGACGGGTGGCACGGTTGTGCTGTGGGTAGCGCTGCTGCTTCGCAGTTAGGAGACCAGGGTTCGCTTCCCGGGTCCTCCCTGTGTGGAGTTTGCATGTTCTCCCCGTGTTTCCTCCCACAGTCCAAAGACAGGTGCACTGGCGATTCTAAATTGTCCCGTGTGTGTGTGTGTGTGCCATGCGGTGGGCTGGAGCCCTGCCCAGGTTTGTTTCCTGCCTAGCGCCCTGTGTTGGCTGGGATTGGCTCCAGCAGACCCCCGTGACCCTGTGTTAGGATATAGCGGGTTGGAAAATGGATGAATGGATGGACCTTTGATGACCTCTTGGTCACGGCCATCAGCAGTGTGTCTGTCTGTGGAGAGTGTCGACCTCATCAAGAGGTTTATGACGTTCAAGATGTCTCTGGTGAAGTCACTAGACAGATTGGGAGAGCATGGGGAAGGGGTGTGTGGCGCTCCCGATATCTGCAAAAGGACGAAGGTCCAAGTCTTTAGAGTTCTGGTGCCTCCTGTCTTGCTATATGGTTGTGAGACATAGAAGCTATCCAGTGACCTGAGATGAAGACTGGACTCCTTGTGTCTCTTTAGAGAATCCTCGGGTCCCGCTGGTTTGACTTTGTGTTGCTCACGGAGTCCTGAATGAGGCACATGACCTGCATTGTCAGGGAGTGTCAGTTACGGTACTACGGCCATGTGGTGTGATTACCTGAGGGTGATCCGGCTCATTGTTGAGGATCCGAGTGGCTGGACCAGGCCAAGGGGTCACCCACGTAACACCTGGCTGCAGCATATAGAGGGTCATTTCTCGGAGGAGGTGGGACTGGACTGTGTGTCTGCCTGGGGGATCCTGAGATGTTTCATCATGTGGTGGGTGCAGCAACGTGCCATACCACTGCGTGCTCCCCAACTTGACCTGACCTGACCTGCACCACAGAAACGTCATTTGCCCTAACAGAAAGGTATAGCTGGGTGTCCTCTGCATGCCCGTGAAATTTAACGTTATGCTTTCTACTGATGGTTCCCATAGTAAATCATGTAAAGTGAAAACAGCAAAAGTCCCAGATGTTCAGGTCTGACAAGGAGAGCCACAATTTCGGGCAATGCATCCCGGTTAGTGGGATATCAGAGCACTTTCATTTCATTTGCTTTCTTATGAGGTGCACAATACTCCATGGAGGACATCCAGTAGGTCTGCCATTATTTTTTTTTCATCAAATCAAGTCAAGTCGCTTTATTGTCGTTCCATCCATTCACAGTATTGCAGCATACAGTGGCACGAAAAACATTTCCCCAGGACCACCATGTAAAATATACATAAACACAAGACAAGTGCAAGAATCTAACACATTTACTGGATTAAAGAATTGGAACCATGACTGTCTGGTCAGCCTGCAACTGTCCAGGTTTGGCGCTTTGAAAATCCGGTCACCCTGTGCATGTTACTGAATCGGAGCGATGAGTACATTTAACAATGCAGACATTTAACAAGCAGTGCAACAATCGCTACTTTTGGTCTTGGTGCTCATTTTCCATGAGCACGGTGGGCTCTCCTTGTGGACATTCCGTCATTTGTACAACCAGGAGACCAAGAGACCAAGTAGTGCGGTCGACAGGAGGATTTTAGGGACCTTCAATACTCGACTTGAGGTTATGTTAGAAGAATTAAGTGGACAGGACTGGCGAGATTTACTGGGCTGAATGGCCTCTTCTCGTCCAGACTGTTCTAATCAACAAAAGTAGCATTAATGTAACCAACATAAATGAAAGAACCAAAAAGAGACATAAAAGATGAATTTGAACCTTGGCAGAGGGGACAAACCCTGAGCTAAGACATGACACAATGACATAAAAGGCACAGAATGCCAAGCTGAAATATCATGAAAGAACATTTCCAAAACCACTCAGTTCAATTCAGAATCAGGTGGGGGGGGGCTGTAGGAGGTTAGGGTGGCAGGAAATGGGCATGAATTGGGCACCAGTCCATCACAGGGTCCCGTCATACACTGGGCTTATTTAGATTCACCAGTTTACTAACCTTCACGTCTTTGTGGATGTGAAAGCAGAGTACCCTGGGGGCACCCAGACAAGGAGATTGTGCCCAAACACACACACACACCCACTAAGGAGTACTAGTGGTACCCACTGCTCTCCCATGCCACCTCAAACATACAAACTAAATATGCTAAAGAAACCTGAAGCAGAGAATCAAAGCGGCCAGGAAGGTGACGGCCAGAAGAACATCACAGACAGACCCTCGGAGCTGCCAGCGCCTGTGTGCCAGCTCCTCCCGGCAAACAGTGAGAAGGTAATTCTTTTTTTATTTTTATTTTTTCGCCTGTGTTTTACTGCCTCTGTAAAGAAACAGACAGACTGCCTGCGTGGCAGTATTTCACCCATCAAGGACGTGACCCTGGTTATTTACAGGCCATAATGAGACTGTCCGGTGTTTGATGTCACCATAAATAAAGAGGCAGGAATGCTGAGGTTCATAGATCGCAGTCTGATTGCCTCGAGGACTTTATTATTTTAATAAAAAAAACAGGTCCCGCAATCATTAAAATTTATGCCATGTGTACAACCTCAGCTCTAATTACATCAGGACCCTAATCCTGCGCTGTAACTGACTAGTCCGTAGCATTTAATTGCACAGCTTCCTCACAACCTAAACTGTTCATAAAACGGCACTCGCTGTGTGAGGGTCTTGGGAGGGGGGTTTAATGCCAGACTGGCACCGGCCAGCTTTTTACACCGACTTGTTGGGATGAACCCCTTCACTTCTTCAGCCGTACCGCACTCCCCAGTGGTCAGGCAGGCAGTGTGGCTTAGCGGCTGAGGGAGCTCCTTAGCAATATGTGAAGAACGAGCCTGAAACGTTCAGTTTTTTTGAACATTTCAAAATGTTATTACGTGTCCAAAAACATGTAAATACTAAAAGATCACCATAAATACAGTAGGAAAGGCATTTCGAGGGTCCACTGCTGTGCTCACGCGTCCTTTGTTTTGAGGCAGTCACACTCAGCCTAATGGTGACAATCGGGACGCTAGAAGTTTATTTCTTTACACACTATTCTTATTTTTATTTCTGTTGCTTACACACGAGAGGGTAGAATGACCTGCACGATCAACGCACCCCTGGTATATTTACAGGCTACCACAGCGCAAGGCTTCGTGACTTCCAGAGCCCCCCTTACACGAACATTGACAGCTGCCACATTGTGAACAGTGTACTGGGGGCTAACATCTTACTTGATCACAATTATATTGCCTTTTTGTCACGCAGCTACAAATGTACCACAAAAATTATTTCCCCTATCTATCTATCTATCTATCTATCTATCTATCTATCTATCTATCTATCTATCTATCTATCTATCTATCTATCTATCTATCTATCATATAGTGCCTTTCCTATCTATCTATCTACTGTGGCAGACGGCCTGGACCTTTGCCCAACTGGGACGCCTCCACACTGGGAGACTGGGTGAGCAAGCATGGTCAGAACGTTACCTCCTCCTGGAGTGCTATATGGCAGCCTCCTTGGGTTGCAGCAGTGCCTAGGACTCCCGCAGGGCGTTCATGGGAGTTGGAGTTTGGTACAGCCCTGTTGGGGCCTGTGAATGCTGCCAGGGGGTGCTGCCCCAACTGCTGAGCCCTCATGGGCAGTTCTTCCACCACACCCAGAAGTGCTGCCAGAAGTAGGTCATCAAACACCCGGAGCACTTCTGGGTGCCTTATATAAGGGGCCAGCAGACACTACTCGGGGAGCCAGGGTTAGAAGGAAGAAGACCACGCTTGCTGGGAGGAGTGGAGGAGAAGAGAAGAAAGAAAGAGAAAGAAAAGGAGAAAAAATGTTTATTGTGCTGTGCTTGAGACTGTGTTATACCTGTGGGGAATGGGAGAGGTGTTTCCCACAAGGAAAAGAGAAAATAAAAAGCCCTGTGTGCTTTGGAGTTGTGCCTCTGTGTCTGTCTGTGCCGGTTTGGGGTGGCTGTGCCCACCTTAGATGTCCACACTATCTATCTATCATATAGTGCCTTTCATATCTATCTATCTATCTATCTATCTATCTATCTATCTATCTATCTATCTCTATCTATCTATCATTACTCACTGGACCAGTCCACGACAAATCATGGACCAATGGCCTAGCTCTTAATTCATCAAACTGAAATGAATCCCACATGCCAGAGTGTAACTGCAGTTCACAAGACCTTCAGCCTCACTGGCTCACCAATGGTCCATGATTTGTCATGGACTGGTCCAGCGAGTAATGATAGATAGATAGATAGATAGATGGATAGATAGATGGTAGATAGATAGATGATAGATAGATAGATAGGTCCAGCACTATATAGATAGATAGATAGATAGATAGATAGATAGATAGATAGATAGATAGATAGATAGATAGATAGATAGATAGATAGATAGATAGATAGATAGATAGATAGATATAGATAGATAGGAAATGCACTATATGATAGATAGATAGATCAACTCAAATAAGATTGGCACTCCCTTTGCAGTTCTTTTTTATTCACTACATTTCTTTTACTTAAATTGTCCGATCATTAAGTTTGTCTGTTGCCCCAGTTACATGGTATTTGGTATAAGATTGTCTAAAGCACCTCTAATTTTTTTGAGGTACCATCTGTTGGAATGAAATATATAATGCATTTTAATAATACATGCCTCACAAAATCAGTTTCAATAAGTGGTACCTCTCAAGCATTAATGCAGAATGGAACTGCCAGACAGACAGAAATCAGCTTCTTTTATAATGTGAATGTCATAATGGATGGACTGGCATCCCAACCTGACTGAGATGGATGGCAATTCCTTGCCGGAGACTCTAATGGAAAGACAAAGGGAGGCTGCTTCCCAGATGCCATATACTGTACCCTGTATGCCCCCTATTCACAAGGTGGCAGCTTCCCTCTGGTGGAACTCCCATTTCTACACCTGTAGGGCATTATGGGAGCTGTAGTTCTGATGGGGTACTTGGGCACTGCCAGCGGGAGCTGTAGGGGAACACTACTGCTACTTTAGGGGGTTTCCACCTGGCCCAAACTTGCTTCCAGATGTGCAATGTTGGGTCCAGCATAATAGAAGAATCTTCCTCTGCAACAGCAAGTCAGAATCAGGAGGCTGTGGGCGACGATCACAGAGGAAGAGTGGACGGAGGCAGGGCTGCTATTTTGAATGTTACACAATGCTGGACTGACTATGACCCTCTGAAGGTGATATTGTAAAATAAATAACTTTATTTCTAACCTTGAATCTGTGTTTGGCTGAGTTGTGTCTGGTGTTTGGGGATGCCCCCTAGAGGCCACAATATATTATACATCTCATCATCATCCTGTGAAGTTGGACAAGGTCAATCAAGTTTGACTGGATCAGGCAAGAGTGATCACAGGGTCGCAGGTGACTTGAGTCCTTACGGGCACAAAACAGAAGCCAACTCTTCGTAACACACACTCATACACACTCACTGACTCATGGAGGACCCATTTAAACCTGACAGTCGCTATAAACCAGTAAATAGGAGCACAGCAAGAGATCTCAGATGGAAATGGAGAAACATGAGGAACTCCACAGAGAGAGAGAGAGAGCAGGTGGTCTGGCTGAAGCTGTAGGTCAGTAATGCTAACTACATGACTCGGGCCTGAAATGGACTGACATCCTTCCAGAGTTGGTTCTTGATTTGAGTTTGATGTTTCCAGGATAGTCTGAGTTCCCTATGATAGTATATTGAAACAGGCCAGTTCAGAAATGAAATGAATAATTGAACCAAATCTGGCCTTCTTTTATTTTATCATTTTAGCTCAGTGGCCTACACAGGACAGATGCATTTTTGAGAGCTAATAGAACTTCTCAGTGTTGGGCATTCAGTCAATAGGCAGCAGATTTTGAATCAGCTGAACCAACGTCATCTAGTTGCTGCACCCACCAAATGACAAAACAGCTTGAGATCCTGGTTGGCAACCCCCCAGGCAGACACGCGGTCCAGTCCCACCCTTCATGTGTTACGTGAATGTCCCCTTGACCTAATCCAGGAGAACTCACAACCACCATGAGCGCATTCAATGAACCGCAAGCCTTTAAACGGCTGATGACACTCCCTTATGGTGATGGGCAGGTGGCCCTACCTCGGGGAGAGCCAGCAATAAAACACAAGGAACATAACAGAAGAGACTTTGACACGCAGAAACTCAATAAAAGAAACTAAATAATCAACAATTATTGATGAACATGAAAAAATGAACAAAATAAACATAAATGATATGTGCCAACCCCAGATTGTCCTGGATGAAACTGGACAACCAGATGTCAGAAATACAATCGACAGAGCCCAAAAACCAGAAATTAAGGACAAAAAAAGAAAACATAAGAAGTCAAGTACCAAAAGAAAAATGAAGATTGTATGGAAAAAACTACGGTTTCTATCCAATCTCGGATATCAAGGAAAGGTACTGAGTGACTTTTAGACCGGTGTGTTGTTTCATTGAATAATGGGATACAAAAACAGTGGTGATGATCAACAAAACAAAATTGACCTGCTGGTCAGGTCAGGTCAGGTTAGGGAGCATACACTGGTACAGCAAGTTACTTTACCCCCCACATGACGAAACAGCTCAAGATCCCGCTTGGTAAGACCCCCAGACAGACACGTGGTCCAGTCCCACCCTCCAGAAATGACCCTGTATCTGCCGCAGCCAGGTGTGGGCGCTCCCTTGGCCTAGTCCAACCGCTCAAGTCCTCATCAATGAGCCAGATAACCCTCGGGTAATCACACCACATGGCCATAGTGCCGTAAGTGACGCTCCCTCACAATGCAGGTCATGTGCCTCATTCGGGACTCCATGAGCAGCACAAAGTCAAACCAGCGGGACTCAAGGACTCTCTGAAGAGACACAAGGAGTCACTAGATAGCCTCCATGTCTCACAATCATATAGCAAACAGGGAGCACAAGGACTCTATAGTAGTATATCTTCTTCTTCATTCGGCTGCTCCCGTTAGGGGGTTCTCACAGCGGATCATCTTTTTCCATATCTTCCTGTCCTCGTCTTACCTGCTCTGTCATACCCACCACCTTCATGTCTTCTCTCACCACAGCCATAAACCTTCTCTTAGGATGAGGAGGAGGAGGTTAGGAGCACACGCTGATACAGCGCATTGCCGCACCCACCACATGACAAACCAACTCAGGATCCCAGATTAGGACCCGAGTACAGCCATGCAATGAGTAACACCTAGGCACCACACTAGTTCAGATGGAATGGAACCAGGGTGAGGTTTTTATGGCGGCTGGAGTGCCAATCCTGCCACCAACTCCCAGGTTTTCCCTGCAGGTTGGAGGGTTTACATGCTATTTAACGTCATACCCAGGATGGAGAAATTGTAGGTTAAGGGCCTTCCTGGCAGCTCCATCCTTAACATCCTTCTCCCAATATACCCAGCATCTCTCCTCAGCACATGTCCAAACCAACACAATCTCATCTCTCTGACTTTGTCTCCCAACTGTCCAACTTGAGCTGACCCTCTAATGTCCTCATTTCTAATCCTGTCCATCCTCGTCACACCCAAATACAAACCTTTAACTCTGCCACCTCCAGCTCTGTCTCCTGTTCTCTGGTCAGTGCCACTGTGTTCTTCACTCACTAACACATCGCAATTCCTTCTGAAGCCCACTTTCATTCTTCCTACCCTCCTCACGGCTCCACATTCTTCTGATTTCGCTTCTCAGCTCCTTTATTATCAGTAATAATTACGCCCGCAGCCAGGTGGGGGCGCTTCCTTGGCCTAGTCCAACCGTTCAAGTTCTCATCAATGAGCCAGATCACCCTCGGGTAATCACACCACATGGCCATAGTGCCGTAAGTGACACTCCCTCACAATGCAGGTCATGTGCCTCATTCGGGACTCCATGAGCAGCACAAAGTCAAACCAGCGGGACCCAAGGACTCTCTGAAGAGACACAAGGAGTCACTAGATAGCCTCCATGTCTCACAATCATATAGCAAACAGGGAGCACAAGGACTCTATAGGATGCTTCAGATCTAATTATGCAATTTTCATTACGCTATAACTTATTAAGTTTATTACATAGAAAATCACCCGAAAAATCCTGGACCATCGAGAAGTGTGCGAACTGACGACATGAAGAACCGTCTTCGAGCCGAACGGGAATCGTCCCCGCATAAATCAAAGTCATCCAGACGATCTGGATCTGCACAATTAGATCTGGACCACCCTGTACAGACTTGGACCTTCGTCCTTTTGCAGAGATACCAAGACCAACACACAACCCTTTCCAGTGACCTCATGACCCCTCCATGGTCTCCCAATCCGTCTACTGACTTCATAGGAAGAGTCACCAGAGACATGAATGTCATAAACCTCTCGACGAGGTCGACACTCTCTTTGCAGACAGACACACTGCTGATGGCCATGCCCCAGAGCTCATTAAAGGCTTGGATGTTGGTTTTTATCAGGACCCTCGCAGGCTCAGACCCTCAGACTCCTCACTCAGTCTCTTGAGAGCCCCCCTCAGAGCTTCCATTGAAGATCACAGCATCATCAGCAAAGTCGAGATCAGTCAGTCTTTCCTCTCCAACAGATGCCCCACAGCTGCTGGACAGAAGAAATGTTGAAGGAAATCAACTGGAGAAAGTGGAAGGTGTAAAAGAAAGAGAGGACAACAATAAAAGAGTTGGAGTGCCAAGAAAGCCAGCAGGTATAATTGGAGGCAGCAAAGGTTAATTAGTATTGCTCAGTTGTCTCTGTAGATGGGAGATCACAACAGAACTTGCAATGCAATGATGGCAGAGCTGCCAGCAGGAAGTGGCGGGTCCAGTTGGACGGACATCAGACGTGACATCAGAGGTGTTCTAGCTGTCAATCATCCGGTCTGAAGAGGGAGAAAGAGCAGAAGGCATTAAGACATGGCGCCAACCCCTGATGTGGTCGTGGAATTGCAGTCACTAAAGTCCTTCAGCTGTCCCCTATGCGTGTGCACATTTTTTTTGACACTTAAGCTGTGTCTCCTGATGATAATAACCTTCCTCAGGAGCTTCAGCCAGTCGTGATTTCTACAGCCTGCTGAGCGGTCAGCCGGGGTCATTTTTTCCTCTATAGGATTGTCTTCATAATTGCGCGGCTAGCTCTCCAGTTTACCGACACAATCACACCATTGATTTCTTTTTCCATTGTCTCAGGGTATCAGGTTACTTTTGAACAGCGCCAGTTATGTGCTATTTATTTGAAAAAGACAAGATAAAGATGAACTAATACACTTCTCTGGGAGCTAAGAAGAAAGCTCACACGAGCAAAGAATATTCAATTGGGTTGTCTGACTGCCCCGTCTCCTCTGACCCTGGAGGGGGGGATAGAAAGTGGGCCTCTGAATTGGTTATGTGATGGCGGTTTAGACAAGTGCAAACAGGGGAACCAGAGCCTTACCTGCCAAAAAAAAAGAAATGGGTGGAAGTCCTGAAGTCACAGTGCTTGGACTGTAGAGCAGCCATTAGATGGATCACAGAAGCCATAGAAAGAGCCTCCGGATGGCACTGGATAAAGAGCTGCTGCGACACAAGTTGAGTGGCCTGATGATGTTGTGAGACCCAAAGACCCCCCAGGAGACATCACTGATGATGCATTCCCAGAGCATCCCTCCAATGTTTCTGCACATCAACATGGATCCTAATATTCTAGTTCAGGGGTTTGAGGAGGCAGAGTCTAGTTGGGCATCATCAGGAGTGGGTGAGGCAGTATGGAGTGCCAGTCTATTACAGGGCACAGTCACGGAAACACAGCTGGCAACTAGGAGAGGGCACATTTAAACTCACGACACACACACTTTACCACACATCAAGGCTGGGTCAGGACTGGAAAAGTGGCCTGGGGATGAAGAGAGGACACACCAACACCTGACAGTGCCAGGCAGCGGTGGCAGTGTCTGTGTCACCAAGCTACATTTCTGTTATTATTATTATTATTATTAGATGCAGCAGATTTCATTCAATCAGGGATTGTAGAAGTTAAATAAAGGTTGAGGACCCTCCATACTTTACCTTAAGGCATTAGACCAGCTAGTATGTCTGCAATGGTAACTAATAAGATGAGGGCCAACCAAGGGATACTCCCACTGGGATAAGACAAAAGGGGACCCCAACACACCCAATCAGAGTTCTAGAATTTTCTGTTATGTGTGCGTGTGTGTGTGAGTGTGTTGGGCATCCTCATCCACTTAATCATCTGTCCTTCACTCACTCACTTCTTCTTCTTCTTCTGCATTCGGCTGCTCCCGTTAGGGGGTTCTCACAGCGGATCATCTCTTTCCATATCTTCCTGTCCTCGTCTTCTTGCTCTGTCATACCCACCACCTTCATGTCTTCTCTCACCACAACCATAAACCTTCTCTTAGGAGGAGGAGGAGGAGGTTAGGAGCACACGCTGATACAGAGCATTGCCACACCCACCACATGACAAACCAACTCAGGATCCCAGATTAGGACCCGAGTACAGCCATGCAATGAGTAACATCTAGGCACCACACTAGTTCAGATGGAATGGAACCAGTGTGAGGTTTTTTTTATGGTGGCTGGAGTGCCAATCCTGCCACCAACTCCCAGGTTTTCCCTGCAGGTTGGAGGGTTTACATGCTATTTAACGTCATACCCAGGATGGAGAAATTGTAGGTTAAGGGCCTTCCTGGCAGCTCCATCCTTAACATCCTTCTCCCAATATACCCAGCATCTCTCCTCTGCACATGTCCAAACCAACACAATCTCACCTCTCTGACTTTGTCTCCCAACTGTCCAACTTGAGCTGACCCTCTAATGTCCTCATTTCTAATCCTGTCCATCCTCGTCACACCCAAATACAAACCTTTAACTCTGCCACCTCCAGCTCTGTCTCCTGTTCTCTGGTCAGTGCCACTGTGTTCTTCACTCGCTAACACATCGCAATTCCTTCTGAAGCCCACTTTCATTCTTCCTACCCTCCTCACGGCTCCACATTCTTCTGATTTCGCTTCTCAGCTCCTTTATTATCAGTAATAATTACGCCCCGCTCTTATTTTCACGTAATCTACTGATGACGGACAGATTGCATGCAAATCAAATTATCGCCAGGAAGGATCCATCTCTTCCTTGTGCTCTAATTTCATCCCTTCGAACTGTAATTCTCTTAAGTTTGTCTGCTTTGAATTATGTCCTCTGTAACAGATAGGACGGACAGATTTGGTTTCCGCTCCTTTCCACCTCTTATAAATTGTTCTCCTCATCTCTCCTTATTGTTCTTTTTCAGCACAGGCAGGTCAGTCGATTAATCCTGGATTTATATAGCGCCACTGACACTGTGCACCATCACAAGTTCGCAACACACGCCAGTCACATGAAATGAATTTCTCATTTTCAAGTCCATAATAATACAGGGTGGCGCAGGGAAACGGGAAATTTTGGAATTGGGTGTTGGCGACCCTGGCGCATCAGCAGTTGTTTAGAACCCCCTTGCCATTAATTATAACCGAGCAGTGGAGTGGTGTGCAAGGAGCTTTTTATAGGAATGGTGACAGTGTGACTGCTGCGCAAAGGGCATTACCAGTTAGGGGGTCCTGATCGTTTCCCGTCTGCTCTCGTGATTACAACGTGGGTGCACAAATTTCGAAGAAACGGGTTCAGCCTTAAAAAAGAAGTCCCCTGTTGGAGCCACTTCACTTACTGCCTGACAATCGATGGCAGCTATTCGGCGATTGTTTGGAAGGCGCGTCACTTCACGCAACGGTGACATTTTATGGCCTCCGAGATCCCCAGATCTCACTGTTTGTCATTTTTCTTAAAAGCCAAGTGTACCGCACACGTCCCGCAACCTTCACTGAACTAAAAAGGAGGACGGAAGAGGAAATCGCTGGCGTTCCTCTTGACACGTTAGGTCGAGCAATGCAGAATTTCCACAACAGGCTGTCAGAATGCGTACGGAGAAATAGACAAAATCTTCATGAGGTTTTCTTCAAAACATAAAATGAATATTAAATGAATGCTGATTACTATCATTAATTGCATATCCTGTATAATAAATTTCATCATTAAATGTATTTTGTAATGTGTTTATTCAGGCATTGAACGTCAATTGAAAATTTCCCATTTCCCTGCGCCACCCTGTATAATAATAATAATAATACCTTTTATTTATATAGTGCCTTTCCCATGCTCAACTGTGGCTTTAAAAAAATATTCACCTCCTTGCAAGTCTTCACATTTTATTGTTGGGTCTTAATCAAACCCTTTCCCTTTAACCTTAACATGAAAAGCCGTCAATAACCCTAGAATTTGTGAACCCCAGTTTTAACCTTTTTAATCAAACCCTAATTTTAAGTGTGTCCCTTTAAACCTAATCAATTATCATTATAAATACACTTATTTATGAGGCTTCCTTTTAAAAATGAGGGCGGCACGGTGGCGAAGTGGGTGATGCTGCTACCCTCCAGTTAGGACTTGGGTTCGCTTCCCGGGTCCTCCCTGCGTGGAGTTGGCATGTTCTCCCCGTGTCTGCGTGGGTTTCCTCCCACAGTCCAAAGACATGCAGGTTCGGTGCTTTGGTGATCCTAAATTGTCCCGTGGGTGTGTGGGCTGGCGCCCTGCTTGTGGTTTGTTTCCTGCCTTGCACCCTGTGTTGGCTGGGATTGGCTCCAGCAGATTCCTGTGACCCCGTGTTAGGATATAACATGTTGGATAATGACTGACTGACAATTTATAATATTTCTCCTTGATTTGCCCCTCTGCTCCACAGTATAAATTTACAAATCAAACACTTCAGCCATCGTGATTAGTCCCACCATTTCAGGGCACCATAATGTTTGGCATCACAGTAATGGCAGGTCTATTAAAGCCGTTGTCAGATTTAGGACTTTGTCGCGTATCCCTCAGATGCAATGACGGCTTGACGTCTGCGATTCATCGACATCAGCAGGTGCTGAGGGTCTTCTCTGGTGCTGCTCTGCCAAGCCTCTCTAATGCAGATATCTTCAGCCTTTGCTTGTTTTGGGGGCTTGTCCTCCCTTAACTTTTCTCTTCAGGATATGGAAGTCATGATCAATTTGGATTGAAATCAGGGGACTGGCTTGACCATTCGAGAATTTTCCATTTTTTAGCTTTGACAAACCCCCTGTGTTCCCTCGGCAGTTTATTAGGATCATCATCTTGTTACAGGATGAAGTGCTGTCCACTGAGTTTGAAGGCATTTACTGGAACTTGAGCAGATCAGATGTTTCTATGCACCTCAGAATCCATTGTGCCACTTGTGTCAGCAGTTCCATCATCAAGTGTGCCAGGACCTGGGGCAGCCATACATGCCCAAGCCATAACAACTCCAGCACCACCATGTTTAACAGATGAGTTGGTCTGCTTTTGATCGTGGGCAGTTCCTTTTCATCTCCACACTTTGCTCTTTCCATCACTCCGATGAGGTTCATCTTTGTCCACAACTCCTTTTCCCAGAATTCTGCAGGCTCTTTGAAGTCCCTTCTCACATACTGTCATCTGGCTCTCCTGTTTTAGTGGTCTGCACCTTGCAGTGTGTCCTCTGTGTTTCTGTTCTTGAAGTTCTCTGCTGATAGTTGTCTCTGACACGTCCATATCGGCCCCCTAAAGACTGTGCCATGTATGATGTGTCAGACAGGCTTTTACTTGACCATAGTGAGGATTCTCCTGTCATCAACAGTGGTGGTCTTCCTTGGCCTACCAGTCCCTTTGTGATTACTAAGCTCACCAGTCTGTTCTTCATTCTTCTTCATAACATTCCAGACAGTTGATTTCGGTCATCCTAAGGTCTTACTGATTGTCTTTAGTGGTTTTATTCTTGTTCTTCAGCCTCATGATGGCTTCTTTGACTTTCATTGGCACAGCTCTTGTCCTCATGTTGAACAATGGTTTGGCAAGCCAAGATATCTTATACCTGCACTAAGGACACACCGAATGAGTCTCTTGCCTGTACTCCAAATCTAAAAAGAAGGAAACCAGTGAATGCCTAGGTAGTGTGCCCCCCACCCCAAGTGGCTAATGGTTGGAAAGGGGTTTCTCTTTGAACTGCCTTTCCTAAGGTTTCTTCCATTTTTTTTCCCTACTAGGGTTTTTTTTTGAGAGTTGAGGTTGGGGGTCTGTCAAAAGGCAGGGCCTGTTAAAGCCCATTGCAGCACTCTTTGTATGATTTTGGGCTCTTCACAAATAAATTGCATTAGGCCGCATATCAGCAATGTGCCTGTTCCATCCCAATCACTTTTTTACTCTATGATTCCTAAGTGAGCTCCAATGTAACCTAATTAGTTAACATCCATCCATCCATCCTCTTCCGCTTATCCGAAGTCGGGTCGCGGAGGCAGCAGCTTGAGCAGAGAGGCCCAGACTTCCCTCTCCTCTGCCACTTCTTCCAGCTCTTCCGGGAGAATCCCAAGGCGTTCCCAGGCCAGCCGGGAGACATAGTCCCTCCAGCGTGTCCTGGGTCTTCCCCGGTGCCTCCTCCCGGTTGGATGTGCCCGGAACATCTCACCAGGGAGGCATCCTGATCAGATGCCCGAGCCACCTCATCTGACTCCTCTCAATGTGGAGGATCAGTGGCTCTACTCTGAGTTCCTCCCAGATGACTGAGCTTCTCACCCTATCTTTAAGGGAAAGCCCAGACACCCTGTGGAGGAAACTCATTTCAGCCGCTTGTATTCACGATCTCGTTCTTTCGGTCACTACCCACAGCTCATGACCATAGGTGAGGGTAGGAACGTAGATCGACTGGTAAATTGAGAGCTTTGCCTTACGGCTCAGCACCTTTTTCACCACGACAGACCGATGCAGAGCCCTCATCACTGTGGACACCGCACTGATCCGCCTGTCGATCTCACGCTCCATTCTTCCCTCACTCGTGAACAAGACCCCGAGATACTTGAACTCCTCCACTTAGGGCAGGATCTCGCTCTGAACCTTGAGAGGGAAATGGTAGAATAACTCTAATTGGCCTGAGAATTGGTCCTCTTGAAAGGCACTATATAAAACCGAGTTTGCTATTGTGATGCTCAGCTCACGTGCCTGTGTTCCAAGTACAGTTCAAGTTGGGATCACTGGTCACAGAGAAGAAAGCAGCGTCGGTAGCCGAAGTTCACAGCCGGATCGGCCAGGCAACAGCAGCATTCACTTCACTCAAGTGGTGCATATGGAAGCGGATGAATATTACGATCAAAACCAAAATACACCTATATAGGACGCTGATCCTTCCAATTCTTCTTTATGGATCGGAAACATGGACATTGCTCAAGCCGGACCTTAACAACTTCGAGGCCTTCCAAATGTGATGCCTGAGACAGATTCTCTGTGTCTCACTCCGCGGCCGCCTCCAAAACGAGACAATCAAAGAAAGGTGCGATCAACAGGCACCGATCGCGGAGGAAGTTCAAAAACGTCGATTAAGATGGTTCGGCCACGTCTGTAGGATGGATTGAAATCGACTACCGCACAAACTCCTATGGAGAAAACGCCCTCCTGATTGGAGGATACAACAACAAGCACCGAAGATGACACGGTTGAAACACGTAGAGAACGATCTAAAGAACCAGCGACTAACTACAATTGAAGCAAGAACCGTCGCAACCGATCGACTACAATGGAAGAGTGTGGTGAATAGAGCACGGAATCCAGTGGCACCAACAGCAGCTTATTGGCCAAGAGGTCGACCCCCTTTCCAAGCGCCAGCTATGGAATAAAGAAAGAAGAAGAAGCCTGTGTTCCTAATCTAGAAAGAAGGGTGCCTCTAGTGGCTCAGGGTGAAACTGCGTAGCCCCAGGTTTATTGGCTCAGTGCCCCCCATTATTTCACTGGGTTTGTGATTTGTGTGTGGATATTTGCTTGTTTGCTAAACAAACCAATGTAAGGCAGTTTAATAGGCAGCGCCATTTGTTGGATTTTGTGGGTGTCCCATTAACCTCCCTCCCTATTCTTCGAACACTTCTGTTGAACTTTTCTCCCGGCGGCGTATCGCTGGCATGGCATCCATTTGTGTTGATGTGGCTGCACAGGACAGGTTTAGTTATTTATCTTCTCTTCCAGTGTGGGCCGCAGTATTCGGGGTGATTTCCACATTTCTTCGCTTCATCATCAAGCTTAAAGACGGTTTCAGGTTCAGGATGAAGCCTTTTGGATTCTCTTTCTCTGCGCCGTAATCTCGTTTCGCCTTCCTGCTTAATGAAGCGCAGGGATGTAACAAGCAGAACACATTGATTTTCTCCTGCCATGCTTGATATGCATTGCCAGCCGCCAGGCATTGATCACCCAAAGATGGCATTTTTCAAGTTTGGAAAGCAGAAAGCATAAAATCCACTTTAAGAGGCAGACGACCTGCTGACAAACTAGAAGTCTATAAGGCCTCATAAGAATAAAATAACTCAATAAATAAAGCGGGTATTCTGGGCCAGACACAAAATGTGTACTGAATTAATGGGCTTAGTCTGCCAAAGGGCCTTGTGTCTGGTTATAGTGACATGAAGGCCACCCTGGGGGGGAGAAATGTGCCAAAAGAAAATTGATCAAATAAAAGAAAGAAACCCCCTAGCTCTGTTAATAGAGTAAAACGATAAGAAAGCACTGTGGAAATGTTTAAAATGGAGTTTACAACACCACAATGCCCAATATAGCGCCTTTCGATGGTGCACACCGTCCCAAATGTTTACAGACTTGAATAATGACATCGCAGGGGTCACACAGTGAGGGGTACTTTGATAGGTAGAAAGTGGGATGGATGAACTGACGTCTCAGCCGCTATGGACTCCGCTCCCTTACCTGGTCGGAGGGAGCAATAAAATCTCCTTCTCATGCCAGGACCCCGAGGTGGAAGGGCATTACGGCAGCTACAGCAGGAGTGGCATCCTCACAACCTCTGAGCGACATCCGGGATGAACCCGGGTGCCTGTGAGCAGAGTGTCCCCCCATATACCGGGTGGCAGCATCCCATCTGGCAAGCCCCAGTAGGGCAGCATGGCACTTGTCATGTTGGATTCTGTAAGGGGCTGCCAGGGGGAGCTCTCGTGGTGGCTCAGCCTGACCCAGAAGTGCTTGTTTTTGCAGAATGAAGTACTAGGGTGTTGTACTGTGTCAGCCATTATGGATGAAATGAGAAGTCAAGCAAAATGGCACCTTTTATTGGCTAACTGAATCGATTACAATATGTGAGCTTTCAAGGCAGCCCAGGCCCCTTACACATTACATCTTGGGGTCTTCATGTTGTAATCTTTTTAGTTAGCCAATGGGAGGTGTCATTTTGCTTGACTTCACATTGCAGAATGAAGGTTATTCATTTAGGAAACTGAAGATTTCATACCAAGTTGTCCATTACTGTCCTGTTAGAAGATGGAGAGCTGGATCAGCACAGGATAGAAGAAGAGGGGAAGGACGAGCTGAGACGAGCACATGAGTGTGTGAAGTGTGGGAAACAAACACCTTAGGGCCGGTTTATACTTCACGCTCAGACACGCATCATGGCTGCCATGCTGTCCCAGCATTCATTTCACGCGTCCACTCTGAGCAGGTCCTCAGAAATTAATATGACACGTGTGCGAGTGGCAGTACCAGCAAAAAGTCAGGGTGGGCAGTGTGACGTCATTTCAAATGTGACAAGCACATTTCTCTAGTTTTGATGTCACTACACTGGTTACCTGTGTCGTTCAGAATTGACTTTAAAAATCCTGCTTATGGTTTACAAAGCCTTCAGTAATCTGCTCCATCTTATATATCGGAGTGTCTGACACCTTATATTCCAAATCGTAACCTCAGATCTTCAAGTGAGTGTCTGCTTAGAATGCCAAGAGCGAAACTTTAAAGAAGTGGTGAGGCGGACGGCCTTCTGCTGTTATGCATATACATATAGGCAGCAGTAGCTCAGTCGGTAGAGCGGGTTGTCCAGCAATCGGAGGGTTGCAGGTTCGATCCTGGCTCCCGGCATGAGAATGCAGCTGTTGTGTCCTTAGGCAAGACACTTAACCTACCTTGCCTGCTGGTGGTGGTCGGAAGGATTGGTGGCGCCAGTGTTCGGCAGCCTCGCTTCTGTCAGTGTGCCCCAGGGCAGCTGTGTCTACAAAGTAGCTTATCATCACCAATGACTGTTGTGTTGTGAAGCGCCTAGGGGGGTTCTTGAACTCTAGTAGGCGCTATATCAAATACAGGCCATTTACCATTTTATGCACCTAAAATGTGGAATAGCTGACTGATAGAAACTCGCCAGGCTGATACGGTGGAGAACTTTAAAAAACCGCTAAAAACTCATCACTTTAACATGGCCTTCTCATAACTTCATATTCATTTAATCCTGAGGCTCTGTGTATTCAATTAATTATCATTACTATTCATGGCGGCTCCACAATCCGTACTGACCTCTACTCTCTCTTCTGTTCTTTTTCCGGTTTTCTGTGGTGGCGACCTGCACCATCACCACCTGATCAAAGCACCGTGATGTCCTACAATGATGGATTAAAACCCAGAAGTCTACATGACCACCATCATCAAGTCCTTCCATGAGAACCCTAAATACCATGAGGACTGACTGAGATCATTTATGTTGGGCTGGGTGGTCTGGTGGCCTCACGACCCCTGCAGATTTTATTTTTTCTCCAGCCGTCTTGTTTTTTCTGTCCTCCCTGGCCATCAGGCCACCTTACTCTTATTTTATGTTAGTAAATTCTTACTTTGTCTTTTATTTCTCTTTTCTTCATCATGTTAAGCACTCTGAGCTGCATTATTTGTATGAAAATGTGCTTTATAAATAAATGTCGTTGTTGTTGTCAGAGTCCCTGTTTACTATCTACATGTGACAGAAAGCCGTTTTGAGGATCCTACAGGATCGATGTGTGCTGCTTCGATGTTTGATGAGTGCTTCAATGTGGTGAAGCAAAATGTCGCCATACAAATGCATTCGTTTTGGTGCTTTTATATTCAACTGTCACATATTCCCCAATACATTTTAAAAGTCTCACATACCATCTTCTGGGCTGTCTTTTTTTTTTTTTTTTTGCACCTTCACAACAGCATCAGAATGTACGGCGGCGTACTTGAGCCACAGAGAAAAAAAAAGTTAGGGACACAGTGAGAAGGTCTCTTTTGTGATTAAAGTGGAAATTTCGGCTTAAATCTCAAAATGTCCACTTTAACCTCGTAGTTTATTTTATCATTCATGTAGACCGTCGTAAATGCCATCTTAAAACCGACCCAGTTGTTAATCGCTACCTGCTCCTGGGGTTTCCTCCTGAACTGACAGCAGTGGCAGGCAATGATTGCCACACATTAAATGTCTGATATTCCAGCCCTCTGCACATTTAAAATTCTTCGATTTATACTTGATATCACTTTCATGATTAAAGGTGTCAAAGTATGTATATTACATTTTGCAGATAAATCGTTAACTTCATTTAAATAATGAATACTGTTAATAATTACACATGTGGGGGTGGCACGGTGGCAGAGCGGTAGCGCTGTTGCCTTACTGGGAGTCACGTCCCTGGTGTCCCATGCCTACAGCTTGCATGTGTGGCAGCCAGGGGTGCTAGTGTTCCCTTGAACCCTCAAGTACCACGCAAGACACTGGATAAAAGTTCCAGACTCTTTATTTTTCTGTTCCTCAGTGCACCAAGCACCTTCCACACTACTCATAAATTATCAACACTACTATTCTCTTAATCAATCCTCCAATTCCCAGACACTTAGCCATCCTTCCTCCCAGCTCAGCTCAGCGTCTGGACTGAGCCATAGTCCTTTTATAGCCCCTGACCCGGAGGTGTTCCTGCCCAATCAGTCCACAGTTCCTTATTCCTTCCGGGTCAGGGTAATCAGTCCTTTTCTTCAACCCGGGAGCACGTCTTTCCTTCCCGTCACGTGACCGTGACGTACTCCCAGGTCATAAGGCACAAAAGAGCCCACAAGCCCCCCTACAGCGACTCCTGGTGGCCCCCAAGGTATCCAGTAGGGCTGTGTATAAACACTATAAAGTCCATGAGGCCCTGCTGGACCTCGGGGCACGATCCTGCTGTCGGGAGAGCTCCTCCTGGCGGCCTGGGGGTGAGGACCGGAACCAGAACCTGGCAATCCTCCACACATGTTTTCCTGGTGTGTTTCCATATTGTGCTCCAGTTTCCTTCCCAGGACATGCAGGTTTGGGTATTTGGTGATGCTAAAATCATGGTGGTGTATATGAGTGTGCTTGTATTCACCTTGCGATTAGCTAATGCCCCATACAGGGACTGTTTCTGCCTCGCACCCGATGCTTACTGGAATGGGCGCTTCCCTGGATTGATGGATGTAATCATGAAACATCCTTGTCAGAGATATTGTGCCATGGTGTCCTCAGAATGTAATGGATGTTTCAGGCAATTCACAACACAGCGAAGCCGAACCTGTTGTCACCGTGATGAAATCTCACACTGCCACCTGGTGGAATCTTCCAGATTTATGTTATTGTCTGTTATTGCCTGTAATACCTGCATTGTTATCACTCTTTAATTTAATAATGTTCTTTATCAGTATGCTGCTGCTGGAGTATGTGAATTTCCCCTTGGGATTAATAATTATTATAATTATAATAAATATTAATAAATTAATAAAAATTAATAATTAATAATTAATAAAGCCCTCGACCCTCTGCAGTTCGCATACCAGGAGAAGGTGGGAGCGGAGGATGCCATCATCTATATGCTTCATCGATCCCTCTCCCACCTGGACAGAGGCAGTGGTGCTGTAAGAATGATGTTTTTGGACTTCTCTAGCGCCTTCAACACCATCCAACCTCTGCTCCTTAGGGATAAGCTGACTGAGATGGGAGTAGACTCACACCTTGTGGCATGGATTGTGGACTATCTTACAGACAGACCTCAATATGTGCGTCTTGGGAACTGCAGGTCTGACATTGTGTGCAGCAATACAGGGGCGCCGCAGGGGACTGTACTTTCTCTGGTCCTGTTCAATCTATATACATCAGACTTCCAATATGACTCGGAGTCCTGCCACGCAAAAGTTCGCTGATGACACTGCTATTGTGGGCTGCATCAGGAGTGGACAGGAGGAGGAGTACAGAAAGTTAATCAAAGACTTTGTTAAATGGTGCGACTCAAACCACTTACACCTTAACACCAGCAAGACCAAGGAGCTGGTGGTGGATTTTAGGAGGCCCAGGCCCCTCATGGACCCTGTGATCATCAGAGGTGACTGTGCAGAGGGTACAGACCTTTAAATATCTGGGAGTGCAGCTGGATGACAAATTGGACTGGACTGCCAATACTGATGCTCTATGTAAGGAAGCTCAGAGCAGACTATACTTTCTGAGAAGGTTGGCATCCTTCAACATCTGCAGTAAGATGCTGCAGATGTTCTACCAGACGGTTGTGGCGAGTGCCCTCTTCTATGCGGTGGTGTGCTGGGGTGGCAGCATAAAGATGAAAGACGCCTCACGCCTGGACAAACTTGTTAAGAAGGCAGACTCTATTGTAGGATTAAAGTTGGACAGTTTAACATCCGTGGCAGAGCGACGGGCACTAAGCAAACTCCTGTCAATCATGAAGAATCCACTGCATCCACTGAACAGTGTCATCTCCAGACAGAGGAGTAGCTTCAGAGACAGACTTTGTAGCTTCCAGTGACAGACTGAGGAGATCGTTCCTCCCCCACACTATGCGACTCTTTAATTCCACCCGGGGGAGTAAATGCTAACATTAATTTTATTTTAATTTTTTCATTTTATTACTATTTAATTTAATATTGTTTCTTTGTATCAGTATACTGCTGCTGGATTATGTGAATTTCCCCTTGGGATTAATAAAGTATCTATCTATCTATCTATCTATTATATAGTGCCTTTCTATCTATCTGTCTATCTATCTATCTATCTATCTATCTATCTATCTATCTATCTATCTATCTATCTATCTATCTATCTACAGTGCATTCAGAAAGTATTCACAGCGCATCACTTTTCCCACATTTTGTTATGTTACAGCCTTATTCCAAAATGGATTAAATTCATTTTTTTCCTCAGAATTCTACACACAACACCCCATAATGACAATGTGAAAAACGTTTACTTGAGGTTTTTGCAAATTTATTAAAAATAAAAACATTGAGAAATCCCATGTACATAAGTATTCACAGCCATTGCTCAATACTTTGTCAATGCACCTTTGGCAGCAATTCCAGCCTCAAGTCTTTTTGAATATGATGCCACAAGCTTGGCACACCTACCCTTGACCAGTTTCGCCCATTCCTCTTAGCACACCTCTCAAGCTCCATCAGGTTGGATGGGAAGCGTCGGTGCACAGCCATTTTAAGATCTCTCCAGAGATGTTCAATCGGATTCAAGTCTGGGCTCTGGCTGGGCCACTCAAGGACATTCACAGAGTTGTCCTGAAGCCACTCCTTTGATATCTTGGCTGTGTGCTTAGGGTCGTTGTCCTGCTGAAAGATGAACCGTCGCCCCAGTCTGAGGTCAAGAGCGCTATGAAGCAGGTTTTCATCCAGGATGTCTCTGTGCATTGTTGCAGTCATCTTTCCATTTATCCTGACTTGTCTCCCAATTCCTGCTGCTGAAAAACGTCCCTACAGCATGATGCTGCCACCACCATGCTTCACTGTAGGGATGGTATTGGCCTGGTGATGAGCGGTGCCTGGTTTCCTCCAAACATGACGCCTGGCATTCACACCAAAGAGTTCAATCTTTGTCTCATCAGACCAGAGAATTTTGTTTCTCATGGTCTGAGAGTCCTTCAGGTGCCTTTTGGCAAACTCCAGGCGGGCTGCCATGTGCCTTTTACTAAGGAGTGGCTTCCATTGGCCACTCTACCATACAGGCCTGATTGGTGGATTGCTGCAGAGATGGTTGTCCTTCTGGAAGGTTCTCCTCTCTCCACAGAGGACCTCTGGAGCTCTGACAGAGTGACCATCGGGTTCTTGGTCACCTCCCTGACTAAGGCCCTTCTCCCCCGATCGCTCAGTTTAGATGGCCGGCCAGCTCTAGGAAGTCCTGGTGGTTTCGAACTTCTTCCACTTACAGATGATGGAGGCCACTGTGCTCATTGGGACCTTCAAAGCAGCAGAAATTTTTCTGTAACCTTCCCCAGATTTGTGCCTCGAGACAATCCTGTCTCGAAGGTCTACAGACAATTCCTTTGACTTTATGCTTGGTTTGTGGTCTGACATGAACTGTCAACTGTGGGACCTTCTATAGACAGGTGTGTGCCTTTCCAAATCACGTCCAGTCAGCTGAATTGACCACAGGTGGACTCCAATGAAGCTGCAGAAACATCTCAAGGATGATCAGGAGAAACAGGATGAACCTGAGCTCAATTTGGAGCTTCATGGCAAAGGCTGTGAATACTTATGTACATGTGCTTTCTCAGTGTTTTTAATTTTAATAAATTTGCAAAAATCTCAAGTAAACTTTTTTCACATTCTCATTATGGGGTGTTGTGTGTAGAATTCTGAGGAAAAAAATGAATTTAATCCATTATGGAATAAGGCTGTAACATAACAAAATGTGGCAAAAATGATGCGCTGTGAATACTTTCCGGATGCACTCTATCTATCTATCTATCTATCTATCTATCTATCTATCTATCTATCTATCTATCTATCTATCTATCTATCTATCTATCTATCTATCTATCTATCTATCTATCTTTCTATCTATCTATCTAAAGTACAGGCACAAGTATAAACAGTACAACACTTGTGCAGCAGTAGCGTCCACTGGAGCACACATCGCATGAAGTATAAATCCAGCCTTACAGGTCATCAGTAGGCTTCTTCAGTAAATACAGCCAAAATGCCAGTGTCATCTGCCACAGACAAGTGATGATTCTGGGTTGCTGGCCTTAGGGGCAGAGCTTCAAAGACAAAGCCATGGATAAAACTGGCTAATAAAAAGAAAAGATTAAAATGGGAAAAAGGACGCAGACATCGTAGAGAAGATGACTGGAAAAACGTATTAGGCTCAGGATCCTGGCGTCATCTTTTATCAATTTACCGTTAAATTGATTTCAAAATATAAAATGATTAATTCAACATTTTTACATTTGTTTCCTATCATGTTATTGTCTTTTAGGCAACTCTTTTTTGTCCATTTCTAAGGATACTGCTTGTATTTTTGTTTTTATTTTTTTTTCGATTAAGTTCTTCATTGATAACAGAATCGTTTAGTTGCCCTTTTGTACATAAGCCAAGGGTTTACAGTCATCCTCCTTCTTCCTGTGGGGCTTTTGCTATATCTTGAGATTTTCTCAAGCTATTGAATCCAGCTTCCTGTTTCTGAGGTCTTTTGAGGCAGTTAGCAGCTTTGATTTGGGGGGGAGTCCCCTTGGGCAGGCCGTTTTATGAACTGTACACTTTGAGAATGGTTTTAGAACAATATATTATGTGGAAATTTGGACAGCTTTTTCTCTAGTGCCTTCTATAGGGGCTCTTCATAGTTATAAGTTTCTTGATTGTCTTCTTCTTCTTTTGGCTGGGGGTGGCGCCACAACGGATCATCCATCTCTGTCTATCCATATCTTTTGCGGTATTTTCTGCCTTCATGTCTTCCCTCACCACATCCATAAACCTCCTCTCTGGCCTTCCTCTTTACCTCTTGCCTGGTGGTTCCATCCTCAACTTTCTTCTTATGATGTGCCCCTCATCTTTCCATCTCAATCTGGCCTCTCTCGCTTGGTGAAAAAACTGTGTTGTCCGTCTAATATGCTCATTCCTAATCCTGTCTACCTATGTTACTCTGAGCGGAAATAGTGGCCTCTTTAACTTGACCACTTCCAGTTCTGCCTCCTGTCTTTTCATCAGTACCACCGTCTCCAAACCATACAACACAGCTGGTCTCACTACCGTTTTATAGACCTTCCCTTTCACTCTTGCAGGTACTCTTCTGTCACAAATCAGTCTTCTCTGCCACTCTTCTCCACGCAGTCCATCCTGCCTGCACTCTCTTCTTCACCTCTTCTTGGACTGTTGAACTGTTGAGTATTTAAGTTCATCTGCCTTCACCAACCTCTGCTCCTTGCAGTCACACCCTTCCACCACCTTCCCTCTCATTCACCCACATGTACTCCGTCCTATCAACTCTCATTGCCCTTTTCTCCAGTGCGTACCTCCACCACTCCAGGTTCGTCTCAGCCTGCTGTCTTCTTTCAGCACAGATCACAATGTCACACACGAACAACACAGTCCATGGAGACTCCTGTTTGACCTCATTTGTCAACTTGCCCATCACCACTACAAACAGGAGAAGCCTCAGAGCTGATCCCTGATGTACTCCCACTCTCACCTTGGACCAGGCTGTCATTCCTACCACACACCTCACCGCAGTCACATTGTCCTCATACATGTCCAACACATTATATGTTTCCTGGATGTAATGATCGATTCTTCACGGTGCCATGACATTATTTTGCTTAAAAGTTGGGTGCCACCAAGTATTCCCATTGCGTGGCTCTGAGTTCTTCTTAAGAAAAGTTCTGCTTAAAGCTTATAAATCAGGAGTGCCACACAACCCTTTCCAGCGACCTCATGACCCCCCATGCTCTCCCAATCCATCTACTGACTTCATAGGGAGAGTCACCAGAGACATCATGAATGTCATAAACCCCTCGATGAGGTCGACACTCTCTCCGCAGACAGACACGCTGCTGATGGCCGTGCCCAAGAGCTCATTAAAGGCCTGGATGTTGGTTTTCATCGCAAGCCCAGACACTCAGACCCCTCACTCAGCCTCTCGAGAGCCCCCATCAGAGCTTACATCAAAGATCACAGCATCATCATCAGCAAAGTCAAGATCAGTGAGTCTTTCTTCACCAACAGATGCCCCACAGCCGCTGGACCAAAAAGGTGTTGAAGGAAATCAACTGGAGAAAGTGGAAGGTGTAAAAGAGAGAGGACAACAAAAACGAGTAAAGGGTAAAGATGGCCACCCCATATAATTGGAGGCAGCAAAAGTAAACAAATAAAAACAAGCAATTATTGTGGAGTCGTCTCTGCAGAGGCGAGTTCAAAACAGAACTGGCAAAGATGGCAGAGCTCCCAGCTTTCAGTCCTCCAGGTAGACGAACACCAGACGTGACGTCTGAGGTATTCTAGCTGTCAATCATCCAGTCTGTGGAAGGATAAGGAGAGAGACGTTAAGACACAGCGCCAACTCCTGGTGTGGAGGTGGAATTACACCCACTAGAGCTCTTCTAGTTGTCGCACTCACTTTGCTACATTTGGGACTCCTAATTATAACAGTAGGGTCATAAATGTGCTTATCCAGCTTACCCCTAAACTTTATTATTCATTTTACTTATTCGATAAAGACAATTTTACCAAAAAAAAAAATGATGATCAACCTATATACTTGATATTACTCTCCATTGCAAAGCCAAAGGAGGCCCAACATGCTACTAGCAAGGTGGGCCTAAAAAACTAGCATATAGTACTGGCATATACTAACTCATATCCAAAAACATTTATTTCCACACAAAGCCCCTCGGGTCCTCAACAATGAGCCGGATCACCCTCAGGTAATCACACCACATGGCCGTAGTACCATAACTGACGCTCCCTGACAATGCAGGTCATGTGCCTCATTCGGGACTCCATGAGCAACACAAAGTCAAACCAGCAGGTCCCAAGGATTCTCTGAAGAGACACAAGGAGTCCAGTCTTCATCTCAGGTCACTGGATAGCGTCCATGTCTGGCAGCCATATAGCAAACAGGAGGCACCAGAACTCTAAAGACTTGGACCTTCGTCCTTTTGCAGATATCAGGAGTGCCACACACCTTTCTAGTGACCTCATGACCCCCATGCTCTCCCAATCCATCTACAGACTTCATAGGGAGAGTCACCAGAGACACCATGAATGTCATAAACTCTCGATGAGGTCGACACTCTACGCAGACAGACACGGTGCTATTGGCCGTGCCCAAGAGCTCATTAAAGGCCTGGATGTTGGTTTTCATCGCAAGCCCAGACACTCAGACCCCTCACTCAGTCTCTATCGAGCTCCCATCAGAACCTCCATTGAAGATCACAGCATCATCATCAGCAAAGTCAAGATCAGTGAGTCTTTCTTCACCAACAGATGCCCCACAGCCGCTGGACCAAAAAGGTGTTGAAGGAAATCAACTGGAGAAAGTGGAAGGTGTAAAAGAGAGAGGACAACAAAAACGAGTAAAGGGTAAAGATGGCCACCCCATATAATTGGAGGCAGCAAAAGTAAACAAATAAAAACAAGCAATTATTGTGGAGTCGTCTCTGCAGAGGCGAGTTCAAAACAGAACTGGCAAAGATGGCAGAGCTCCCAGCTTTCAGTCCTCCAGGTAGACGGACACCAGACGTGACGTCTGAGGTATTCTAGCTGTCAATCATCCAGTCTGTGGAAGGATAAGGAGAGAGACGTTAAGACACAGCGCCAACTCCTGGTGTGGAGGTGGAATTACACCCACTAGAGCTCTTCTAGTTGTCGCACTCACTTTGCTACATTTGGGACTCCTAATTATAACAGTAGGGTCATAAATGTGCTTATCCAGCTTATCCCTAAACATTACTCGTTATTTTACTTATTCGATAAAGACAATTTTACCAAAAGAAAAAAATGATGATCAACCTAAATGCCAGACATTACTCTCCATTGCAAAGCCAAAGAAGGCCCCACATGTTAATACTGAGGTGGGCCTAAAAAATTAGCCACGCCATATAGAGCAACTCATTTCCAAAAACATTTATTTTCACACAAAGAAAACAGAGCATTCTGAAAGACTTTACGACTGTGACAAACACAAGAGCAACCAGGCGCAGAAATGTGATGAAGGCCACTGTTTATAGTGATGTCAAAGGAAAAAGTCGCATCAGCAGTTGTGTTGATCCGAGCCCGCGCTCACTTAAACTACTCATATGTAAAATGAGAACTTTTCAGGCTTATTAAATGTCACAGTTTCAAAACAGACTAAATTTTCTACCCTATAAAATTTAATAGCACGCCTCCATACATTGAGGAACGGCTCAAAGTTATGGCCGACAGGGTGTAGTTATGGCACAAATCACCGGCTTTCTTAGACTATAGATGTGAAAACACATAAACATTTATGAGAGCATAATGGAGTCCAGGCAAGTGCATTTTTTTTCACCCCCTCCTGCTCTTTTCCTAATACTTCTCCATCGAGTTTTTTTTTATAAAGTCAGACGCTTTTATTTATGGAACCCATATCAGCGCAGCACTGGATCAGCTGACGTCGTGACCCTGCGGCATGGAGTATTGTGTTTTATTTTATTTTTATTATTCTGGTGGATTTTATTTAAGGATGTTTCATGCTGTAATTTTTTTTATCTCACTCTGACACTCATCATCATAAGCCGTAAGGAGTAATGGCGCTGGACACCCCAACAGCCTCCCCGCCTTCTCCGTGTAATGAATGAGCCATTGAGGGCACGACATTAGCCGCTTAAGACATGAGCTGAGATTTTAAAAATCTAAATTAGCGTCAGCTGCCCCATGGCTTACTTCATGAGGTACACAGATAATAAGCAAGCAGTGTGAGATATTAGAAAAACTCAAATAGGTGGTTTAGTTTAGTCTAAATATTCTTGACTGTAAGAGAAACTTGTCGTTAACACCCTCTAATAGGGGGCCACAGAGGGCGAGACCCCTAGAAAATGATAAAAAATCAAAAATAACATGACATTCACAATCACTGACCTTAAAATAGGCTGAAACAATACCAAACATGTTTATGCTTTAAAATATGCTACTTTGTACCCTCTAATAGGGGTCCATAGAGGGATAGACCCCAAGGAAAGGATTAAATATCCAAAATAACATCATATTCATAATCCCTGCCCTTGAAATAGTCTGAAACGACACCCCACATGCTTATGCTTTAAATTTGCCATTTTGTACCAGCATTCAGGTCCTAATCTTGGATCCTGAGGTGGTCCGTCGTGTGGTGGAAGCAACAACGTGCTGTATCAGTGCATGCTGCCAACCTCTCTTTTTCTCTCTTTCTCTAATAGGGGTCCATAGAGGGATAGCCCACTACTGAAGGATCAAAAATCAAAAATAACATCATATTCATAATCACTGCCCTTGAAATAGTCTGAAATGATACCCCACATGCTTATGCTTTAAATTTACCATTTTGTACCAGGTGCTAATCTGGGATCCTGAGGTGGTCCGTCGTGTGGTGGGAGCAACAACGTGCTGTATCAGTGCATGCTGCCAACCTATCTCTCTCTCTCTCTCTCTAATAGGGGTCCATACAGGGATAGACCACTACTGAAGGATCAAAAATCAAAAATAACTTTATATTTGTAATCACTGCCCTTGAAATAGTCTGAAACGATACCTCACATGCTTTTGTTTTAAAATTTGCCATATTGTACCCTCTAATAGGGGTCCATAGAGGGATAGACCCCTAGGAAAGGATCAAAAATCAAAAATAACATCATATTCATAATCCCTGCCCTTGAAATAGTCTGAAACGACACCCCACATGCTTATGCTTTAAATTTGCCATTTTGTACCAGCATTCAGGTCCTAATCTGGGATCCTGAGGTGGTCCGTCGTGTGGTGGAAGCAACAACGTACTGTATCAGTGCATGCTGCCATCCTCTATTTTTCCCTCTCTCTCTAATAGGGGTCCATAGAGGGACAGCCCACTACTGAAGGATCAAAAATCAAAAATAACATCATATTCATAATCACTGCCCTTGAAATAGTCTGAAATGATACCCCACATGCTTATGCTTTAAATTTACCATTTTGTACCAGGTGCTAATCTGGGATCCTGAGGTGGTCCGTCGTGTGGTGGGAGCAACAACGTCCTGTATCAGTGCATGCTGCCAACCTATCTCTCTCTCTCTCTCTCTCTCTCTCTCTCTCTCTAATAGGGGTCCATACAGGGATAGACCACTACTGAAGGATCAAAAATCAAAAATAACATTATATTTGTAATCACTGCCCTTGAAATAGTCTGAAACGATACCTCACATGCTTATGCTTTAAATTTGCCATTTTGTACCCCCTAATAGGTGACCATAGAGGGACAGACCCCTAGAAAAGTCTCCAAAATCAAAAATAACATCATAAAAATATAATAATTTCACAATTGTGAAACATGAATCTCACTAAAAAGAGTTTATTGAGGTGGAACACAAGGAACATGGCTCCCTAAAGTCTCATTCACACTTTTGTATTTGATTTCTACAGCTTCTTAATGCACGTAATTTATAAGCACTCGAGTCAAGTCAATTCTGTTTACGTCACAGAAGAGGAGTGCAGTGCATTTTTAATTAATGTGACCTGCTGCATATTTTCTACAAGAACGACGCTATAAGGCACCATCATGCACATGGTATCAAGATCAGGGCTGAGTGTTTGGGGTCTTATAGCCTTTTCTTAAAGTGGAAGCCATTTTGCTTACCGTCGTTAGGGTCATGTCCCGTGTTTCTAGAGGCGTGGTCTCCGAGGTCATGACCTCAACTTCATCATCAGACCTAAGGTTTATCCAATCTGTGGATAAAGCCTTCAGAACCCTTATAGTAATTCTTCCTTTGTGATTGATCTTCACGTCTTGCCTGGTTTTCGACTTCTTGTCTGAATTTTGATAGTGATTTTTGCCTCTCGTCTTGTTTTGGTCACTTTGTTTTATTTTATTCATTTTGTTTTGACTTTTCTTTATACAGTATATCCCAGTTATACTCAAAAATGAGTTATCCGGTTCCTGCTGAGTCAGGACACATTATTGCATTTTCTCCATAGGAAAATCTCACTACCCTGGTAACCAGCCATTACCCTTTTCCGTTTCTTGATTCCTCCAGATGAGGTTGAGGATATCTGCAGTCCAAGTGTCATGGAGCTTCAGGTTTACCTTCTGGGTTTGATACATTTTTACGATTATGATCACTGAGATTGTTATCAAAATCGGCAAAGTGGGTATTGAACTACCAGAACAACAACAACATTTATTTCTACAGCACGTTTTCGTACAAAAAAAAATGAGGATCAAAGTGCTTTAGAAGATGTCAAAGATCAAAAGCTTCAAGAAAATATAAACAAATTAAAACTAGATAAGAGCAAGGAGAAATAAACGATAGGTGGTGCAGTGGTAGCACTGCTGCCAGGTTCGCTTTCTGGGTCCTCCCTGCGTGGAGTTTGCATGTTCTCCCTGTGTCTGCATGGATTTCCACAGTCCAAATACATGCAGGTTAGGTAGATTGGCCATCCTGAAATTGTCCCTAGTGTGTGTGTGCCCTGTGGTGGGCTGGCACCCTGCCCAGGGTTTGTTCCTGACTTGTGCTCTGTGTTGGCTGGGATTGGCTCCTGCAGACCCCCATGACCCTGTGTTAGGATATAGCGGGTTGGATAATGACTGACTGACTGAACATTTGGGATGGCTGGCGCTGTTATTAGTGATTATCCCTTTCTCTTTTCTTTCTTGGGACCCCTGCTGCACGCACCAGAGTTCAACTTTAGAAACTCATCTTATGGAATGTACATTATCTTTGGCAAGAAGGACCACCCTTGTACAGACACCACCTCTTAGTAGCACCTCACCATCTTTGTGAAACTGTCACATTGCCGTTTCTGTTGAGCGCTACACACAGACACACACATACAATATCAGGTCACCTCCGCTGCTTTCTCAATATTTTAAGCTCAAATTTTAGTAGACAGCCATAAGGTGCTATAAAGTCTTCGACTGACTGATTTATCTCCCTATTATGTTTTTGCTGACTATACTGGAGTTTCTCCTCAGGGTGTTTATTTCTCCACAGTAATATGAGAATTGAAACAGGAGAGAGGAGGACATCAGGTAAACTGAGTGTGTCTTCTGTTCAATAAAATGAAGTGCTATCTACATTAATACCTTCAGATTAGGTGATGATGCGAGGCTCGTTCTTCAGACGTGAATACGACAACACCAGCACTACCACAGCTCCAGGATTCCCTTACTGGTAGCGATGTGGAGAATGAACAGTAAATGTAGGATATCCAGAGGGGCCGCATGGCCATGGACTGCGTGGACAAAACTCTGTGCTTGGACTTCTGCGGACCTCCGGACGTTGTTAAAATAAAAACAAATGATTCCTTCATCAGTTGTAAGAAAAAAAAATCAATAATCATTTTTAGACATTTTTCAATTATTCAGTATATGTCCTTGTATTTTGACTTAATTTTTTTCTTCTCTTTACTATTGTTCTATCTGAAGGCTGAGAAGAATAAGCGACAGAATCGGACCAGAAGATGAAATGAAGTTAAAGTTAGAAATGGCTCAAAGCCTTAAAGGATGGAAATACAAACAGAAAGTCAAAGGGGTAATCTGAGCATCTCGGGGGGGTCCTTGGGTATAAAAAACCTTAATGATACTGGATTTGGGAATGAAAAAATTATTTCCTTAAATGCAAATTATTATTATTATTATTATTAATATTATTATTATTATTATTATTATTATTATTATTATTATTATTATTTCAGTAGCATTTTATTGGTATCTGTTTTTATCTTTACATATGAATGGTAAATGATCTTGTAATTTTGTGTTAAGCTGTATTCTATGTATAAAACAAATTAGATAGATAGATAGATAGATAGATAGATATGAAAGGCACTATATAATAGATAGATAGATAGATAGACAGATATGAAAGGCACTATATAATAGATAGATAGATAGATAGATAGATATGAAAGGCACTATATAATAGATAGACAGTGTCAGGGATGCCAGGAGCCATGACCCGGCCGGGACGCCATGAGGGACCGGATGTGGGTCTCCGCCCACCCTGGATCACGTGGGGGTCGCCTTCCTGGTTGCTTTGGGGGCCACGGGTACAGGGCATGGAAGCTCCACCCTGTAGGGGCCCGTGGTCACTGCCAGGAGGCGCCCCAATGCCTTGGGGACCTGTTACCCTAGCACTTCCACCACACCAGGAAGTGCTGGGGGGAAGAATTAGGACGGCGCCCGGTGAGCACGCTGGGGCGTGGCTAGAGGAGGAATGCCGGGAACACCTGGGGCTCATCCGGGTCCTGTATAAAAGGGGCCGTCTCCCTTCATTCGAGGCTGGAGTCGGGAGGAGGAAGGACAAAGCTCAGGAGAGCTGTGGAGGTGGCCCAAAAAAAGGCATTGAGTGGCCAGGACTGTGTTTGGGGGTTTGTTTGTGCACTTAACTGGGTCTGTGTGACCAATTTCATAATTGTAAATATTGTAAATAAACATGTGGTGGTTGAGAAACAACATGTCCACCTGTCTGTGTCCGGGCCGGGTTCACAACATATAGATAGATAGATAGATAGATAGATAGATAGATAGATAGATAGATAGATAGATAGATAATAAAAGGCACTATGTATTAGACTGATATCTATCTATTATATAGTGCCCATCACATCTATGTATCTATTATATAGTGCCTTTCATTATCTATCTATCTATCTATCTATCTATTATATAATGCCTTTCCTATCTATCTATCTATCTATCTATCTATCTATCTATCTATCTATCTAAGGTCACTTTAAAACTGGCACATAGATATTACTGATGCCAGTGTCACACAGGTGTGCATAGGAGACAGCTTACAGGCTCTAATACTTGTATTTCCATGCCAGACCAGGGGTTGGCGCTGTCCTCTAACTATTTCTCCTTTTCCCCTACAGACCTACAGAAGAACCAGCATCTTAAGCCCTTTTCCATTCCCCAGAAGTCTCCACCTACCAATTCTTCTTCCATGGCACCAGATCCCACCTTCTCATGATATATTTTCCAGTTCCAAGACAACACCCATCTCTGACATTATTCTTGTCTGACATCATTTCTGTCTGTCATATATATTTAAGCCATTTTGTAATCAACCTGAGCAGGGAAAATAATTATTAAACGCATTAACGTTTTTCTCAGTAAATATATTTGTAGTGAAGCTACTGACATGAAATTTTCACCAGATGCCGGTAACAACTCAAGTAATCCACACATATAAATAAATCAAAACAAATAAGTCCATGAAATAAGTTATGTGTACTAAAGTGGAATGACACAGGGAATAAGTATTGAACACACTTACTGAAATTTATTGAATGCTTAGTAGAAAAGCCTTTGTTGGTAATGACAGTTTCAAGACTCCTCCTGTATAGAGAAACTAGTTGCATGCATTACTCAGGTGGGATTTTAGCCCATTCTTCCAAACACACTGTCTTCAAATCTTGAAGGTGCCAGGAGCCTCTTCTATGAACTCTGATCTTCAGTTCTGGCCACAGATTTTCGATCAGATTCATTCTAGCAGCTTTGTTTTCTTTCTCTGAAACCAATTGAGAGTTTCCTTGGCTGTGTGTTTGGGATCATTTTCTTGCTGAAATGTTTGCCCTCGTTTTATCTTCAGCATCCTGGTAGATGGCAGTAGATTCCTATCAGGAATGTCCCGGTACATTTCTCTGTTCATCCTTGCTTCAGTTATATGAAGTCTAGGAAAAGAAAATCCGAACACATTTCTCCAGTTTTGATGTCACTACACTGGTTACCTGTGTCATTCAGGATTGACTTTAAAATTCTGCTTATGGTTTATAAAGCCTTAAATAATCTCGCCCCATCTTATATATCGGAATGTCTGACACGTTATATTCCAAATCGTAACCTCAGATCCTCAAATGAGTGTCTCCTTAGAATTCCAAGAACAAAACTTAAAAGAAGTGGTGAGGCGGGCGGCCTTCTGCTGCTATGCACCTAAAATCTGGAATAGCCTGCCAATAGGAATTCGCCAGGCTGATACAGTAGAGCACTTTAAAACACTGCTGAAAACACATTACTGTAACATGGGCTTTTTATAACTTCATTTTAATCTTAATTTAACTCTGTATGTTCAATTTCCTCAAAATAACTATTCATGGTGGCTCTAAAATCGGTACTGACCCCTACTCTCTTTTCTGTTTCTTTTTCCGGTTTCTTTGTGGTGGTGGCCTGCGCCACCTCCACCTACTCAAAGCTTCATGATGCTCCAACAATGATAGATGGATTAAAAGGCAGAAGTCTACATGACCATCATCATCAAGTCCTTCCATGAGAACCCTAAATCCAAAGAGGACTGTTTCATGTATGTTAGGTAGAATGCCCAGAGGGGACTGGGTGGTCTCATGGTCTGGAATCCCTACAGATTTTATTTTGTCTCCAGCCGTCTGGAGTTTTTTTGTTTTTTCTGTCCCCCCTGGCCATTGAACCTTACTCTTATTCGATGTTAATTAATGTTGATTTATTTTGTTTTATAATTGTGTCTTTCATTTTTCTATTCTTTAATATGTAAAGCACTTTGAGCTACTGTTTGTATGAAAATGTGCTATAGAAATAAATGTTGTTGTTGTTGAAGTCTTGCCAGTATTTTCAGGCACTTTTGGGGCGATGTGCAGTGCCATTTCTCCTCCAAACATGGTGTGTGCAATGACATCCAAAGAGTTCAATTTTGGTCTCATCTCTCCAGACTCTGTTCTCCCAGTATTTCATTGGCTTGTCCAAATGTTGTGCAGCAAACTTTAAATGAGCTTCAACACGCTTTTCTTCAGCAGTGGAGTCTTGTGCGGTGAGCGTGCATAGAGGCCATGGTGGTTGAGTGCATTACTTATTGTTGTCCTTGAAACAACTGGACCTGCTAATTCCAGGTCGTTCTGAAGCTCTCTGTGAGAGATCCTTGGCTCATGGATAACTCTTTCAGTTATTCTTTTGAGGTCATCTGTCACCTGGTCGTGGCTGGTTTATGGTGAAATTAGGTTCTTTCCACTTTCGGATTATGGCCCCAACGGTGCTCACTGGAACATTCAGAAGTTTAGAAATACGTCTGTCACCAGTGCCATCAGGATGTTATGCAACAATAAGGTTGTGAAGGTCTTGAGAGAGCTTTTTGTATTTACCCATCATGAGATACTTCTTGTGTGACATTTTGGTAATGAGAAACCTTTTTACAAGCCATCAATTAGGCCTATACCAGCTGATATTCATTTGCACTGGTAGGGGCTATCAGGGTTGACAGATGTCAGCTCCTTTCTTGGCTTTCCATGCCCTTTTGCACCACCTTTTCTTCATGCATTCAGGACTTTTTCCTTGTTTCAATCCAATTTATTACACATAATTTGTAGACTTATTTGTTTCAATTTCTTAGTATGTGTGGATTACTTGGTTTGTTACCAACATCTGGGGCCTCATGCATAACTCCGTGTGTAGAATTCACACTCTAACATGGCGTACAGACAAAAGCGGAAATGTGCGTACACACAAAAAAATCCAGATTCATAAACCAGTGCGTACGGCAACTTCCACGTTCTTCCGCTCCATAAATCCCGGTCAGCGTGAAAAGTAACGCACATGCACACACCTGCGGCCACTCCCCAAACTCCTCCAACAATTACACGTCTTTGAATATGCAAATCAATATAAATAGCCCTTAAGCTCAGCGTTCTGTGAAAATTCAATGACAAAAGCACAGGGGGAAAATAGAAGAATTTCAGCGAATACCAAGTGGAGGCAACGAAAACCGTACAATTTGTTGGTTTAAACAGTGGTATAAACAACAAAAGGAAGTGGATCGAGTGACATAGCGTGTCGGAGAAACTGGAAAGCTCAAGTTCACAAAGTTGCACAGTGCCTGAAATAAAAAAGAAATTGTCAGATATCAAAGTCGCCATGAAAAGTGTCGTCTGAGTGTCATATGAAAGCTTATTAGGGTACAGAGAAAAAAAATAGGGACACAGTGGGAAAAGATCTCGAAATTTCCACTTTAATCACATAGTTTATTTTGTCATCGAAGTAGAACATCATAAACTTCATCTTAAAATCGTTTAATTTACTAGTTTCTCAAATCCCATCGTAACTAAAGTAGCACGTTAAATGTTTTGTTTTGTATTTGATCTTCTATGTGCTCTATGTGTGTGAATCACTACGTGCTTCCAGGCTTTCTCTTCCTCCAACAGGACACAGAATCCTTTACATTTGTGATATTACAGCTCTCTGAATAATTAAAATACTGAGATGTATACTTGATATCATTTTCATGATGATAGGAGTTAAAGCATGTTATTATACATGGGAACACGGTGGTGCAGTGATAGTGATGAGCTGGCGCCCCGTCCAGTGATTGTTCCTGCCTCATGCAAGATGCTTGCCGCGCTGTGCGCGACCTTTGATTAAATACTTTATTGTAGCAGTACTGTCTCTTTCAAATGTACTAACCTCCAATTCCTGTCCTTACTTTTCTTTCTCCAAATACCCAATCGCCACACAATCAGCTGTGTAACAGATAGCCATCTGTAAGCTTAGAACGCCGATTCTTCAAAACTTTTAAGGAACATTGAAATACCTTCGTAATACGTGTTTAATTATTCTATCCATCTTTCCTTCCAGTGTTGCGCCAGCATCAGCAAGAATACAGCGCGAGGCAGGAACAATCTGTGAACGGAGCCTCAGCTCATCGCTAGCGCTGTCCATTGTGTCCTCACATTAACAATATAGATTATTTAAATGATGTTAACATTTTATCTGTGTAATATAATAAACAGATTTTGCTGCATTTCATCTTAAAAACGATATGTTCATCATATGTAAATATGTGCTTTATAAAGTGGCTCAGGTTGTGCAACATTATAACTGTATCACTAGTTTACAGTGAGGTAATGGTACTTATAAGTACCAACAGTTCTACAAGGAGCACTTGATGGACTGATTGAGTGCGTTTAGAGTTCTTGGGATGAAACTCTTTCTGAACCGCGAGGTCCATACAGGAAAGGCTCTGAAGTGTTTGTCGTATGGGAGCAGTTCAAATAGACATCATGGCTGAGGCAGCGTGTGCTTGATGCTGTATACCAATCATTCTCTTTCCGATCAGCTGCTGTACTCCTGTGATTTACACTCAGATAAAGTGATATAAATACTCTGAGTGGTGCAGTGAGAGTAAAATGGAAAAAGATGATCCGCTGTGGCAACTCCTAATGGGAGCAGCTGAAAGAAGAAGAAGAAGAAGAAGAAGGTGCAGTGAGAATAACAACGCTAAAGCAGTTATGGTATTTAGAATAGTTTGGCCATTCCATGGACCATTATATTGTTACAAGTTAATTACAATCAGATGCCTTAAACTAATAAACAATATGCTGTTAATGTCAGTGTATTTGATAAAACTGTGTCAGGAACGTGAATCTAAAAAAGAAAGAGAAACCACATTGGAACAAAAGCACTGCTTTGACGCTGGATGCCACCAGTCTGCAAAACCGAGTGAAGAACTTGCGTACGGCAGGGATTGAGCTACCGTGAAAATGTGCGTGGCTTTACACCAAGTTTAGGTTTTATACATCGTGATTTGAGTGTGGAAATGGGAGTACACAACATTTTTGTGCATACGCACCGTTTATACATGAGGTCCCTGGTGAAAATTTCAGTAGCCCTATTAGAAATATATTTACTGAGAAAAACTTTGACGTGTTCAATAATTATTTTCCCCATGTATATATAGTAGGCTTATATATATTGTGAACGCTGGCCCGGACACAGACAGACGGACATCATAATTTCACCACACACTGTTTATTTACACTATTATTTATAAAGTCTACCGTGCACTCACAACCCCAGTGCCTCCAGCACCGTTCCCCTAAAGTCCAGGCCACACAGTCTCTGTGCCTTTCTCTCCTGGCCGCCTCCAGTCCTCACTCCAGCTCCGTCCTCTTCCACCCGACTTCTGCCAATGACTGGAGGGAGGCAGCCCCTTATATACAGCTCCTGGATGAGCACCAGGTGTTCCCAGCATTCCTCCCTTGGCCACGCCCCAGCATGGCGGAAGTGCCGGCTGTCCTCCCGGCAGCTCTCTGGGTGTCTCCCAAAGTCTTCCCCCCAGCACTTCCTGGTGTGGCGGAAGTGCTGGGCTCTCGGGATATTTAGGCAGCGGGGCGCCACCTGACGGTGGCCACGGGCCCCTACAGGGCTGGGCCCCTTACCCGAGGCCACCAACATAACCAGGGCGGACACCCCCTTGTGGTCTGGCGGAGGTACAGGCCCTCCTCCGGTCCTCCTGGGCATCCCGGCCAGGCTCCTGCCTCGGCCGGATGTGGCAGATGATGGTCTGGAAGTGGGGCGCCGCCTGGCGGTGACCACAGGCCTCTACAGGGCTGGGCTTCCATGCTCTCTACCCGAGGCCACCAGCGTAACCAGGACGGACGCCCCCTCACGGTCTGGAGGAGGTACAAAATTTGGTAGGCGGCTTCCCTGCGCTAACTGAAACCGATGTATGTACTTATTTCGACGGTATGACGCCACTGTCGGACGCCATATTGAACTTTCCAACGTCACTAATTCTCCAACTTCCCGTGTAGGTAGAAGGTTGACATTTGGCAGGCTTATTCCTTACAGCTTACTTACAAAAGTTAAGCAGGTTTCATTTCGAAATTCTACGCGTAATGGTCATAACTGGAACCTATTTTTTCGTCCATATACTATAATAGACTTTTGCTCAATGGCCGATGCCTACCCATATATGGCCGTCCATCAGCAGCAATCTAATAGAAACACTGCCACTAAATATTCACGGGTGAAGGACTGTGCTTATGCAGAGGAAGATGAGATGGTCAGGGTGGTGTTTGGCACAAACTCAGTGAAACTGTGAGAGAAACTTTTAAGTGCCGGGTCTTAGCTAACAATAAATACAGCCGTGGACATCGCACGAGATGGCACCAGCACAGCTGTGAACCTTTGATGCATGTACACCGAGCGGCTCACATGAAATGACGCAGTGCACAGACAAAGAGCGCTGAACAAAAAACGAGTTACACAATTGAGAAGGCAGCAAAAAAATATGAAGCGTGTGACACATACAAGCATATTCATAAGTGCAGCTACTGCAGAAACAAAGCACACAGTGGAAAAAGTCAATGTCCCGCTAAAGGAAGACAGCGTAAAAAAAAAAACCTGAGCATGCAGTGTGTCACGTCTCAGATAAAGAGGAAGATGAGCTGTTTATTGATGCAGTAAGAAATGAATTGATGAATGAAACCAGTTATCTTTACAATGATTGACAAACACGGAATGTAACTTGAATACAACACATCCTACAAATATGAACCTGATTGAAAGAAATAATGACAATCAAATCCTTGATGACAGCAACACTCATAACACTCACAAAACAATTACTGTATATTGACAATCATGTTACGTTATTTTTAAAATGTTCCCTTTTCTTTTTCATAACTTCTTTAACACACTACTTCTCCGCTGTGAAGTGGTATGTATATATATATACATACCCCGATCTACATACTCTCAAATAGACAAACCACATGCCGTGGCGCAATGGAAGAGGCTTCGCCGACGTCCCAGGTTCGATTCCCGAGAGAGGGTGCACTGAGTATGTACGCCTGATGACCCCAAAATTAGGGCGAAACACGTGTCGTGTACTCTTTGCTAGTACAGTAATCCCTCCTCGATCGCGGGGGTTGCGTTCCAGAATGCCCCGCGATAAATGAAAATCTGCGAAGTAGAAACTATATGTTTGTATGGTTATTTTTATATATTTTAAGCCCTTATAAACTCTCCCACACTGTTAACATTATTAGAGCCCTCTAGAGATGAAATAACACCCTTTAGTCAAACGTTTAAACTGTGCTCCGTGACAAGACAGAGATGACAGTTCTTTCTCACAATTAAAAGAATGCAAACATATCTTATCTTCAAAAGAGCGCCGTGAGGAGCAGAGAATGTCAGAGAGAGAGAGAGAAGAAAAGCAAACAATCAAAAAATCAATACGTGCTTTTGGGCTTTTAAGTATGCCAAAGCACCGTGATAAAGCGGCATTTTTTAAAGGAGTGTCCGTATCCTCTGTGCAAACAGCCTCTGTGCAAACAGCCCCTCCATCAGGCAGAGAGAGTGAGAGACAGAGAGAAGCAAACAATCAAGCACCGCGCGGGAAGCACATCGTATATCATTGAGGAGTTTTATTTAATATATAATACATGCTCTGATTGGGTAGCTTCTAAGCCATCCTCCAATAGCGTCCCTTGTATGAAATCAACTGGGCAAACAAACTGAGGAAGCATGTACCATAAATTAAAAGACCCATTGTCCGCATAAAGCCGCGAACCAGTGAAAAATCCGTGATATATACAAACCGGATTCCAAAAAAGTTGGGACACTATACAAATCGTGAATAAAAACTGAATGCAATGATGTGGAGGTGCCAACTTCTAATATTTTATTCAGAATAGAACATAAATCACGGAACAAAAGTTTAAACTGAGAAAATGTATCATTTTAAGGGAAAAATATGTTGATTCAGAATTTCATGGTGTCAACAAATCCCAAAAAGTTGGGACAAGGCCATTTTCACCACTGTGTGGCATCTCCCCTTCTTCTTACAACACTCAACAGACGTCTGGGGACCGAGGAGACCAGTTTCTCAAGTTTAGAAATAGGAATGCTCTCCCATTCTTGTCTAATACAGGCCTCTAACTGTTCAATCGTCTTGGGCCTTCTTTGTCGCACCTTCCTCTTTATGATGCGCCAAATGTTCTCTATAGGTGAAAGATCTGGACTGCAGACTGGCCATTTCAGTACCCGGATCCTTCTCCTACGCAGCCATGATGTTGTGATTGATGCAGAATGTGGTCTGGCATTATCTTGTTGAAAAATGCAGGGTCTTCCCTGAAAGAGATGACGTCTGGATGGGAGCATATGTTGTTCTAGAACCTGAATATATTTTTCTGCATTGATGGTGCCTTTCCAGACATGCAAGCTGCCCATGCCACACGCACTCATGCAACCCCATACCATCAGAGATGCAGGCTTCTGAACTGAGCGTTGATAACAACTTGGGTTGTCCTTGTCCTCTTTGGTCCGGATGACATGGCGTCCCAGATTTCCAAAAGAACTTGAATCGTGACTCGCCTGACCACAGAACAGTCTTCCATTTTGCCACACTCCATTTTAAATGATCCCTGGCCCAGTGACAACGCCTGAGCTTGTGGATCTTGCTTAGAAATGGCTTCTTCTTTGCACTGTAGAGTTTCAGCTGGCAACGGCGGATGGCACGGTGGATTGTGTTCACTGACAATGGTTTCTGGAAGTATTCCTGAGCCCATTCTGTGATTTCCTTTACAGTAGCATTCCTGTTTGTGGTGCAGTGTCGTTTAAGGGCCCGGAGATCACGGGCATCCAGTATGGTTTTACGGCCTTGACCCTTACGCACAGAGATTGTTCCAGATTCTCTGAATCTTCGGATGATGTTATGCACAGTTGATGATGATAGATGCAAAGTCTTTGCAATTTTCACTGGGTAACACCTTTCTGATATTGCTCCACTACCTTTCTGCGCAACATTGTGGGAATTAGTGATCCTCTACCCATCTCGGCTTCTGAGAGACACTGCCACTCTGAGAAGCTCTTTTTATGCCCAATCATGTTGCCAATTGACCTAATTAGTGTTAATTGGTCTTCCAGCTCTTCGTTATGCTCAAATTTACTCTTTCCAGCCTCTTATTGCTACTTGTCCCAACTTTTTGGGATTTGTTGACACCGTGAAATTTTGAATCAACATATTTTTCCTTTAAAATGATACATTTACTCGGATTAAACGTTTGATCTGTCATCTACGTTCTATTACAAATAAAATATTGACATTTGCCATCTCCACATCATTGCATTCAGTTTTTATTCACAATTTGTTTAGTGTCCCAACTTTTTTGGAATCCGGTTTGTATTTAGATATGCTTACATTTAAAATCTGCGATAGAGTGAAGCCGCGAAAGTAGAAGCACGATATAGCAAGGGATCACTGTATACTAATAAAAGGCAAAGCCCTCACTGACTGACTGACTCACTGACTCATCACTAATTCTCCAACTTCCCGTGTACGTAGAAGGCTGAAATTTGGCAGGCTTATTCCTTACAGCTTACTTACAAAAGTTAAGCAGGTTTCATTTCAAAATTCTACACGTAATGGTCATAACGGTTGATAACGGTCGACAACATCCGCCATGATGAACTTTCTTATTTATGGCCCCATCTTCACGAAATTTGGTAGGCAGCTTCCCTGCGCTAACTGAAACCGATGTATGTACTTATTTCAATGGTATGACGCCACTGTCGGCCGCCATATTGAACTTTCCAACGTCACTAATTCTCCAACTTCCCGTGTAGGTAGTAGGCTGAAACTTGGTAGGCTCATTCCTTACAGCTTACTTACAAAAGTTAAGCAGGTTTCATTTCGAAATTCTATGTGTAACGGTCATAACGGTCAACAATGTCCGCCATGTTGAACATTCTTATTTATGGCTCCATCTTCACGAAATTTGGTAGGCGGCTTACCTGAGCTAACCGAAACCAATGTACGTACTTATTTCAGCGGTATGATGCCACTGTCGGCCGCCATATTGAACTTTCCAACTGTCTTTGTTACTTATGGGTCCATCTTCAAGAAATTTGATATCCCAACGCTAATTGAATCCTACTTACGTACATATATACGTCCATAGCCTGCAGCTCGGTCACCGTGTGAGGCGGCATTGGGTCCCCCATCCCAACGCCTCCCACATTGTTGGCTGCCTGCCTATATAAGACTGTCCGTCGCTCCAGACTCTACATTCCCTTCCTTGCATTGCCACGGGATTCACGTCTCCCTACTGATAACTACAGCCTTTTTGTTTAATCCACGGCTTCTCCGCTGTTTTATTGTTCGTTTATTACGATTATAGTTATTGTTTAGGTATTTTAGACTTACTTTACATTGCTCAGGTACCCATTTCCTTTATCATTCCAACCATATCCCCATTAACATGTCTATCGAGGTGATCACCATCGATCAAAGAACTGTCACTTACTGAGTGGTTTCCATGCCCGAAGATGGCACCTACCTTTTCCATTCTCTTTGTTACATATTGCACGGCCATATCAGGCTCACTCTTGATATCCATTGTGTCTTATGTATTGAATGACTGGGACAGGTTCAAGGTGTGGACTGATGACGGTCCAGGAGATAATTAGACTACACAGGAGCACTAGAAGAGTGAAATGCTTAAGCCCTTCACCTATGGTTCTGCATGTGAGTTGATGGCTGCCGCTGAATTGTTCAGTTGTCGCTTTCAAGTGTACCGAAATGGCCAAATATTTTACACCTTTGGACAACAGCCAATGCCTCTTAAACATCTTAGATTGACAGGTGACGATTTCAGTAGTGGACACTTTGATGTTTATGAATGTTTAAACTCTCAAAAGCTGGATGTGAAGTTATTGATGAAACTGGTTGTATGTTTACAACGCTTGACAGATGGCGAATGCCACTTCAACACAAGTCCTACAAATACTGTTGTAATTGAAACAAGCCATGAAACTCAAACCAATTATGACAGCAGCAATCCAAGCTGTGAGATTTGAGACAAGATTACTGTTCACATGGCCGACTGTACGTTACATGCTCAAGAGTAAGCTCAGCGCACAGCTTGGTCATATTACAACAGGAGGGCCGAACTCACAATGTGGTATAGAAAGAGATCTTAACAAATAATTATTGGTATATTTTCCCTCAGTTTAAAAAGGTTTAATTTTGTTCTTAATAAAGATTTTAAGTCAGTACTTCGCCGCTGCGAAGCACAGGTATTTTGCGAGTATATATATATACTAAAAGCTGTATATATATAAGCCATTCTGTAATCAGACTGAGTTCAGTTTTGATCTCATGTCTGTAAAGACCTCAGTTTCACACCAACCATTTTCAACTATACAGGGTGGATCCCCAAACCTTTATCTTTGTTTTTGTGCTTATTTTACACCACATATAAAACACCAGTAAAGGGCCAAGGGGGACTTAAGCCCACCCAGTGATGTCGTTAGGGGGGTGTCTGCTTTGAACTCCTGATATCAGGCCTTTCAGCCATCCAGCCCCCCTGCGAGAGCTCCTCCCACCACCCCAGCCCCTGATCTTTGAGAGCCCAGCCCCTGAGTTCTGGCGCACATATTAATAACAATATATTTTATTTATATTATATATAAATATATATTATATTTTATATATATTTATTATCCTTTCCCATGAGCAAGGTGGTGAAAACAGAAGAGAAACTCATCAACTGAGAGAAAACCAAAAGGGGGACAGTCCCCCATCTGACATACTTGTATAACGCACAGCATTATGGGGGTGGGGGGGGCTAAACTCTTAATAAGTGCTAAAGCTAACAACACATCCGGGCCCACCCACTTTTCTCATTGGCCATTCTTGCTTTGTTTTTTTTTTTTGTCTCAGGTGAAAATTAGATCCTACTGTCTATATGTGTTTTAATAAACATCTCCCTTGATTAAAATATCAGTTGTCTGGAAACTTACAAAACAAAATCAGTAGAAATAATTCATTTTATTGTGCCTTTAATTACTACGAATGTTTTTGAAGCGCCATCTGTTGGAATAACTAGGACATAGCAACCGCAGGGACACACTGTTACACAGCCACACTTTTTTTAAAGGTGGATCCTGGTCAGAATTATAACAGATATTATTTGGCCATTCGTGCTTTGTGATAGGCTGATAGTGTCAAACGCATCATCAAAAAATTAGACATGCAAGAAAAAGCCATTTATGTTAGTATGATTGGATTCCAAAATTGTTTTTTTCAATTGTGTACTTATATTTAACAAAAATTTAAAAAAAAGTAACGACACGACAGAAAAAGAAAGTTACAGGACTTGTAGTCAGTTATACTACAACGCCAATACCAGACGAAATGCTACATCTGTGTCCAGGTTTTGTTCCTGCCTTGTGTCATAAGCTAACTGGGGTAGGCTCAGGCACCCCCCACACACCCCCACCCTGTGACTCTGTTCAGGACTTAGTGGGTTAGAAAATGTCTGACTACACTGTGTGTGTGTGAGAGTGTGTTTGCTCTGCAATGGACTGGCACCCCATCCAGGATTTTTTCCTGCCTTGTGCCCTAAGCTAGTTGGGATAGACTCCAGCATCCCACACCCCTGTTCATGGTTAGCGGGTTAGAAAATGACCGACTGACTACACTGTGCACGTGTGCGCGTGTGCGCGCGTGTTTGCCATGCTGTGGACTGGCGCCCCATCCAGCGTTTATTTCTGCCCTGCTCCCTATGTGATAGGATGGCGCTACCCGAGGTCTGGTTAGAAAATGGCATGACAATGATACAAAATAACATTAGGCGCACTCGTGACAAATTTGGGCCCACCCGTTCATGAAATCCTGATATGAAAGGCACTATATAAGAGATTTATTTTGCATGTTCTTCGTTCCGTCCCATTAGCTCTCAACAGCTGCGCTCCACCAGTCAAGACCTCTGAACATTTCCCAGCTCCATAGCCAAACCCCCAAAAAACCTCCCGTGTTGCAGGCTTTCCTAATCTGCTACCGATCAGGTGGCCGCTTTTAAAGATCTCCCAAGCCGAGCGGTTCTCGTCACCCCCCTAAACCGCCCATCCCCACCGTATCACCCCCTTGTCTTCCAGCCTTTTATGCCGACTCAGCGGTCTTTGTTGCTGATTAACAGGGAGCCGAAGAAAAACGCAGGATAATAAAAGAGGGCTACACGCGTCCAGCGCAGCGCGCGAGGGTCTGGCGCTCGTTAACTGAAAATCTCGCTGACACAGAATCGAAATTACTCAAGTGAATTAATAAACTCTGATCGCCCATTGAAGGATGCAATAAAACAAGCCGGGAAGTGAAGGAGCCTTAATGTCTCCGGAGATGTTTATCAAGCTCAAGAAGACAATGATACGATTGGAAACTATGAAGTTTTGCAACTAGCAGACAATGCGAAAGATGACACACTGGATAACGTTGGGCCGGCGCGCTATTGCTCATGACACTAATAAAATTACTTTTTGATTAATCTGTAACATTACGCTAAACTTAATCTGCGCCGGAATTTAGTGATTTATTGAGAAATCAACGCATATAAATCTATCGCTGGGTAGCCATTCCGCGTGTATGTGGAACTGCACCCGCTTCACTTTTAAAACTGAATATATTGCATCTGAAGGGGACACATCTTTAATAATCCCAAATCAATTGTGCTGAACACAAACTTTCCATTAGGATGCGGCAAACGTGGCTCTCCTAGACAGAAATGTGTTTTCCCGGAGTGCAGGACCCCATTCATCATCCTGGTTTTTTTTTTTTTTTGTTTTGTTTTATTTTTTATTTTAACAGTGGAGAAAAGTCAGAGGTGGCATAGTTATTAGTGATGCTGCCTGTCCCAGGGTGCAAGTCCCACTGTGATGACAGCCCTTATTGTGTCATGGGAGTCTCTTTAAAACCTTCAGGTACTCCCCTCATCCTCAAAGACATGCCGGTTAGGATGACTGGCGACTCCAAATGGCGTAGGATGAATGTCGAGCAAAGTGCTGCTGGTCGAGCCCTGTAATGGATTAGGTGGGTTCAATGCATATTGATAAAAATGAGTAACTATGTGGGGGCTTGGAAGTGCAGACATCACTATTGCTGACTCAAAGCTTTAGCGGCCAAAATAAAAGTTGAGTGTTCACTTGAAGGGGGCCAGTCCTACGAGCCAGACAGATAAACTGAGCTCCAAGAAAACACTGTGGACGGTCATGGACATGTCGAACATGTCAAAAATAGAGAGTCAGGAAAGGCGCTATATAATAGTAGTGGTATTGTTGTTTATACAGAGCTCAGAGAAGTTCTTACAGTCGATTCAGAATGTATTCTGACTCTCTGCACACTTTATTCTGTTGCAAATCTCATTTAAAATGGATAAAGTTGCTTTTTATTGTCCATCAGTCTACACTCGATAACCCGTAATGACAAAGTGACAACATGTTTTCAGAAAGAAATCAAAAGCTGAAATGTCTCATTCCTAAATGTTTTCACACCCTACATTCAGTACTTTGTAGAAGTCCCTTTGGTAGCAATCTTGGAGAACGTCTCTACAACTGGATCCCATTCTTCTTTGCAGCTCCACCCAAGCCCTATGAGATTAGATGGGAAGCCATCTTCAGGTCCCTTCACAGATGTCTGGGGGTGTGGCTGGGCCACTCAAGGACAGTCAGAGTCTCGTCACAGAGCCACTCCAGTGTTGTCACACCTGTATGCTTCAGGTCTTCGTCGTACTGAAAGGTGAACAGTCACCCCTGTCTGAAGTCCTCTCTGTATTTGACCGCATTCATCCTTCCCTCAGTTCAAAATTCTCTCTGTCCCTGCTGCTGAGGAGCACCACCATAGCATGATGTTGTCACATCATCCTTCACCACAGGGATGGCACTAGGCAGGTGATGAGCCATTCCTGGAATTCTACTGTTTGTTTCATCAGACCAGATCATCTTTATCCTGCTGCCCTCAGGGTCCTTTAAGTGCCATCATACAGTATGTCTTTCACTCGACAGTGGCTTCCATCTGGCCACTCCACCAGAAACACCCAATTATTGTAATCCTGCTGAGATGGCCGTCCTTCTGACCGACTCTCCAATCTCAGGAGAAGACCTCTGAAGCTCTGTTAATGTGACCATTGGGTTATTGGTCAACTCCCTGACTGAGGCTCTTACTTAATCAAAATTAATCCGTTTGGCTGGATGGCCAACTCTAGGGAGAGTCCTGGTGGCTTCACAATTCTTGAGGTCTCTGTACTCTTGGGAAGCTCAAAGCTCTGGAAAGATTAGATTAGAAGTCATCAGATCTTTACTGGATGTTCAAACTGTTCTTTATACAGCCTTCAGTTCATCTAAAATGCTGCTGCAAAAATTATTACAAGAACAAGAAAATACAAACACATAACTCCAGTTCTTCAATCCTTATATTGGCTCCCAGTTAAGTTTAGGGAAGATTTCAAAATCCTCCTTTTAACATATAAAGCCTTAAATGGCCGAGGTCTGGGTTACTTATCTGAACTTATCATGACTTACAAACCTAAGCGCACATTAAGATCTCAAGATGCTCCTCTGCTTATCATTCCAAGGATTAATAAAATAACAGTGGGAGGTCGAGCTTTTAGTTACAGGGCCCCTAAACTGTGGAGTGGTCTGCCTGCTACTATAAGAGATGCCCCTTCACTCTCAGGCTGAAGACTCACTACTTCAGTTTAGCACACCCTGACTAGAGCTGCTGATTAACTGTGCAGACTGCATCTCTGTTGTTAGTCATTAGCACTAAAACATAAGTCACATGATTGTTATAATTTGTTACTAACCCTCACCTATTCCTGTTCTCTTCTCGGTATTCAAATGTGGCACTTGGTGCCACTGCCCACCTGCCAAGTTGTTTGTCTGCCTAAAGAAAAGTCATCTCTAATAAAAGAGCACTGGGATCATCAGGTAGAAGGATTCTTTCATCTGATTGGCCACCCAGTACTGACTCAGCTGCAGATTGGCCAGAAGGGGGAGGCGGCTTGATGGCTGAGGTCTGCAGGACTCTGAACAAATCGGAATCCTCTTATATGATGTCATCTGCTCTCCCGTTCTGCTCTGCACTTTTTGCTCTGTACTATTGTACTATTGCATTGTATTCCTGAGGTGACCATAATTGATTGGCCCTCAATCTCAGTGAAGAGGACTACTTGTGTTCTCTTCTGTGTATTTTATTGTATTGACCCCCTTTTTTGACCCCCATTCCACACCCAACCTACCTGGAATGGAGTCTCTCTCTGAATTGCCTTTCCCAAGATTTCTTCCATTTTTTTTCCAACAAGGGTTTTTTTTGGGGGAGTTTTTTATTGTCTTTTTAAGGAGTCAAGGCTTGGGGTCTCTCAAGAAACAAAGCTTGTTAAAGCCTACTGCGGCACTCCTTCTGTGATTTTGGGCTATATAAGAAATAAATAGCTTTTATTGTCACATACACTGCAAGAGTGTCGTGAAATTCTGGTGCCATAGTTGCAAGAGGGCATGGCGGTTCAGGAAAGTACATACAGGCAATAAGTCAATCCAGTGATGTGTAAGTAATAAGTACAGAAAATAAAAGTAGCAGAAGAAGAGCCTGATTAACAGGCACCAACAGGTGAGCAGGCGACAGGGCAGGTAAGATCAGCTTATCGAGACATCAGTGACCTTACAGCCCCAGAGAAAAAAGGTGTCCCCAAAACAGGTGGCATGTGTGGTGAGGCTCGGGCAGCACTTACTACAAGGCAGATATCAAAACAGGGGACGAGCTGCACAGCTGGCACCAGAGATGAAGGATTCAGCCCTCCTCAGACATCGATAGATAGATAGATAGATAGATAGATAGATAGATAGATCTGTGCAAAGCACTGTATAATAGATAGTGTGGCAGATGACCAGGGACCTTGCCCCACCAGGACACCTGGAGAAGAGAAGGACTGGGAGAGGGGCAATATGGCAGAGTGGTGGTTCTGAGGCTAGAGATCTGCACCGGCAATCGGAAGGTTGCTGGTTCGAATCCCATAAATGCCAATAGGGACTCTGCTTTGTTGGGTCCTTGAGCAAGGCCATTAACCTGCAAGTACTGAGTGCTTTGAGTAGTGAGAAAAGCACTATATAAATGCAAAGAATTATTAATTATTATTAATATCTTCCCCGGGGTGCAAGAGGGCAGCCCCCCTGGATTACAGATTACAGACTGCCAAGGGGGTGCCTGGACGATCTTGGAGGCCTAGATGGCAGCACTTCCACCACACCAGGAAGTGCTGGTGGAAGAGGAACCGGGTACGCCTAGAGTGCTTCCGGGTGCCCATGCAGCACTTCCGCCGCACCAGGAAGTGCTGCGGGAGGTTCATCGGGCGCACCTGGAGCACATCCAGGTGCAACATAAAAGGGGCCGCCTCACTCTGTTTGAGGAGCTGGAAGAGGACAGAGCTTGCGAGGAGTGGAGTAGAGGCAGCAATAGAGAGAGAAGACGAGAAAGGACTGGTGATTTGTGCGTTGTTTGGTGCTGTGTGCAGGAGCAGAAATTAAACGTGAGCACTGTTGGAATTCTGGCTGTCTCAGTGTCTGTCTGTGTCGGGGCTTCTTTCACAATAGATAGATAGATAGATAGATAGATAGATAGATAGATAGATAGATAGATAGATAGATAGATGTGAAAGGCACTATATCACAGCAGAGCCATTGTTCTTTATCCAGAGTGAAGTGAAATTCCTATTTGCATGCCATGGACAGGCGTGACACAGCAGTATTAACCACTAAACCACCACACCACAAACAGCAAGTATTTGTTGGCCATTTGGTGGTTAAAATGAAATTCAGACTATGATCATAGAATATTTATTCTATTTGGGAAAGTAATGAAATGCCATGACTCACCGTGTTTTTTGCTGGTTTGAACGACTTGATGGTGAAGCTGTATCCGAGTCATTCCCTCCAGGAGTCTGCTAATTAAATTGTCCAGCCTTAGAGATTCATCTGGATGTCCTGCTGTGAAATCATCTTTCCATGTTGTTTCTTATGATGTCACTGACTGCCAGAAAATGAAGAATAAATGTTTAATCAAGTGTTCAGCTGAGAAAATGTCAACTTACTTAGCGATGGGCCGACCCTTCTGGAAGACATGAGCCGTGGCTTTAAGAGGCAGTTTTGGAACTCTGCTGTGAGGGATACCCCAGCGGACAGCTTATATTCACATTCAGTGAGTTTGCATGGCCTACCATTTGGTGGCTGAGATGTTGTTGTTTCTCAGCATTTCCACTACACTATAATGGCACTTACAGTTGACCGGGGTGGATCGAATAGAGCAGAAGTCTCAATTACTGACTTGTGGAAAAGGTGGCATCCTGTGATGGTGCCACGTTTAAAGTTAATGCCCTCTTCAGTATGAGCCATTCTACTGCCAATGGAGACTGCATGGTTATGTGATTGAGTAATGATCTTTGGGTTGTCCACATACTTTTGGCCATTGTCAAAATAAAGGACAAAAAGCCACAAAAAAGTTTTGGGGTAGCAACCCTGTATATTGTAGGTTGATCACAGGAAGACACAAAGAAATTGACTTTCAAAATGGAGTTCAAGACAGAACTGATGTATGTGGGACAAAACGTTGGCTTGAAAGTCGGGCAGAGGAAGTGACATCATCAGGGCCAGGAGGAATTTCCTGTAGCTGGTCTGCAGAAGAAAAAGAAAGGGTATGTGCACTCTGCCACCCTCTGGTCCAGCATGGCATTACCCTCATTCAAGCCCTTTGGCTACCTCCCATGTGCATGTGTCTGACACCATATGCAGTATTGTAAATATACAATTACATGCAATATACTGTATACATTGTGTATTTATAAGTAATATGATATTTATACACACTGCTTGTTACGTCACAATGTTTGAATTCTTACTTTTAGTTGTTCAGTCACTTTATGATTTGTAGGTAAAAACTGTCCCAGAATCCACTGGTGCAAGCGCCAACGAGGAAAACTGAGAAAAGGGGCTGTGCAGGATGGCCGATCTCTTAAATCATCCCGTTTGCCTTTCTAAGGTAGAGAGTGTTGTGTGTGTCCTGGCAGGAAGACAGCTGGGTGCCACCTTCACCACCCTATGCAGTGCTTTACACTCCTCAGTCGAGCAGATGCCACACCAGGATGAGACTCGAAGGGGCACCTGTAGAAGTTTAAGAGAACAGATGGAGAGATGCGAGCTGCCCTCAGACGTCTGAGGAAGTAGAGACCCTGGTAAGCCTTCAGGTCAAGAGTTAGATTGTGTTGTGTGTACTTAAGTTCATTAATAAAGTATCTATCTATCTATCTATCTATCATATAGTGCCTTTCATATCTATCTATCTATCTATCTATCTATCTATCTATCATATAGTGCCTTTCATATCTATCTATCTATCTATCTATCTATCATATGGTGCCTTTCCTATCTATCTATCTATCTATCTATCTATCTATCTATCAATCATATGGTGCCTTTCTCATATAGTGCCTTTCATATCTATCTATCTATCTATCTATCTATCTATCTATCTATCTATCTATCTATCTATATGGTGCTATCTATCTATCTATCTATCTATCTATATATCTATCATATCTATCTATCTATCTATCTATCTATCTATCTATCTATCTATCGTACAGTGCCTTTCTTATCTATCTAAGTTCATTAGTGATGGTCACTCCAAAAAATGAAAAGCCGCTCACCCTCTCAACAGCACATGCCCTGTGATGGAGATGCCAGTGTTGGTTGCCTTCTGCTTCCCGAAGTCCACGATTGGCTCTTTGGCTTGCTGACATCAAAGTTGAGATTATTATGTTGGCACCACTGAGACTGCAGGTTCTTCTCTGAACTCCTTCTTCTTGTTATTGATGATCAGGCCTGTTATGGTGGTATCATCGTCACAGTTAATGATGGAGCTGTCGTTTCTGCCAGCACAGTCAAAGCAGAGGGTTCAGCACACTGCCCTGTGGAATGCCAATGTTAAGGGTCAGTATGGAGGATGTCAAGCTGTCAATCTCCACATGTTGAGGTCTTCTGGTTAAGAAGTTTAAAATCCAGCTGAAGAGGGGTGTGCTGTGTCCTAAATTGAGGAGTTTGGTGGTCAGCAGTGTAATGGGGCAATGCCCCATACTGACACCAGGAGATCATGAATATTTCACAAAGGCAGCAAGCAGACATGGGAATTAAACTTGGGTGCTGGACCAATAGCTCTACTCACGGAGTCATCCTCTGGGGAGAAGATCACCCTTAAAATCAGAACACCTCATTTTAAATATCCTTCCTTCCTCCCAGATTATCTTCAGAAAGCTTGAAATGCCAGTCAGTTCACAAGCAGAATCATTTCTGGGATCATTTCATTCAAACTGGAAAGAATTTTATCTTGGATGTTAAAGGGGAGCTTCACTCCATGGTATGACATCAAGCCTGCTGAAATCCCTGTCATTTTTCCAAAGGGTCCGCATTTGAGAGAAATCATGAAATCCTCGCTTCATGGATGGTCCAGGTGCAGTGGGATGCATACAAGGCCAGCCCCCAAGGGAGCCGAGAAAAATGAAGTTGTCCCGTTTGAAAGACGAGGCACTGCTGGGCTGCAGGTGCAGCTCGTTTGTTCGGTGGCTCGGAGCTCAAGGGGATGCTTTTTTTGAGTAAATCAGCATATTGTTGGAACCAAAGCCAAACATGACAATCCCGCACTCTGGAAAAATGGAGATTCAGCGCCAGTGCTTCGGAACAAACGTGAGAAATGAGGTGGCACACAAAGGATTTGACACCAATTATCCAAGGCGATTCAGCCTTATGTGAAGGCGGCAGACGAGGTGTCAGTCAACGGGATCAGGTTCACGGCTGCTTCCAGCTTCTTTCTTGGGAATGGCGGCAGCAATTCTGTCTGCCTTAAATTAGAGACCACTTACCGAAAAACGACACACCTGGAGGACAATAGGGTTTCTTTATTTTTTTTTTTTTCGACTTTCAAGGGTTGTCTGTGTGACAAGCAAAAGCAAAATGTTTCCGGGGGCTGTCTGAGTGGCAGAGCATTACAAATTCTCCAGGCAAGGAGGTTTTAGCAGCAGGACTAACGAGAGCTATGATCAGAAAAACTGCAGGAAGGCCGAGAATTAAATAAGTGCATAGGCAGGGAGGTTATCAAACGTCACGCAGTTTCGTTTTGGGCCACCCTTGTTTGCCACCTTGGTGACAAAAACATGGCGAAATGGTGTAAGGCCTCCAAAAAGATCAACGGATGGACTAGGACAGTCTTTGGCCTCTCTAGAAACAGATTTACACCAGACAGCCATTCCCCCCAACTACCACAGGCAGGTTGCGGCCTACACAGCCCCAAAAAAAAAAATGGGGAACTGATTATTAACACGACCGTGCTGCCCCTCCAAATTCCTCTCTTTAAAAAAAATAAAAGTTATTCAACTTTACAAACACTCTGCCCGCAGCAAGGGAGCCATGAGAAGACACATTTCTACCGCTCATTCCCAGGTGACAATGGCACACGCAACACTTGATTCTTTACATATCATAGAACAGGAATACAATACAATACAATTTATTTTTGTATCACCCAAAATCACACAAGAAGTGCCGCAATGGGCTTTAACAGACCCTGCCTCTTGACAGCCCCCCAGCCTTGACTCTCTAAGAAGTCAAGAAAAAACTCCCAAGAAAACCCTTGTAGTGAAAAAATGGAAGGAAACCTCGGAAAAGGCAATTCAAAGAGAGACCCCTTACTAGGTAGGATGGGTGTGCAGTGGGTGTCAAAAAGAAGGGGGTCAATACAATACAATACACAGAACACACAGAACAGAATAAATCCTCAATACAGTATAAAAATAAAAATGTAGAAGTATGGAGTAGAATTTAACAGTAGATGATAACACAGAATATGATTTGGATTTCTTTAGAGTCCTGGAGACCTCAGCCACCAAGCTTCCTCCCCCATTTGGCCATTCCACAGCTGAAACAGCGCCAATCCGATGAAAGGACGCCTCTTTCCCACGATTCCTGCGATCCTCCATCATGGATGACATTACCTTAGCAGACAAAACAACTTGGCAGGTGGGCCGTGGGCACCAAGTGCCACATTTGAGTACCATGAAGAAGAACAGAATAGGTGAGGGTTAGTAACAAATTCTAACTATCATGTGACTGATGTTTTAGTGCTAATGACTAACAACAGAGATGCAGTCTATACAATTAATCAGCAGCTCTAGTCAGGGTGTGCTAAACTGAAGTAGTGAGTCTTCAGCCGGGATTTAAAGGCTGAGACCGAAGGGGCATCTCTTATAGTAGCAGGCAGACCACTCCACAGTTTAGGGGTCCTGTAACTAAAAGCTCGACCTCCAACTGTTATTTAATTAATCCTTGGAATCACAAGCAGACCAGCATCTTGAGATCTTAATGTGCGTTTGGGTTTGTAAGTCATGATAAGTTCAGACAAGTAAGCCAGACCTCGGCCATTTAAGGCTTTATATGTTAAAAGGAGGATTTTGAAATCTGCCCTAAACTTAACCGGGAGCCAATATAAGGATTTAAGAACTGGAGTTATGTGTTCGTATTTTCTTGTTCTTGTAATAATTCTTGCAGCCGCATATTGGATTAACTGGAGGCAGTATAAAGAACAGTTTGAACATCCAGTGAACACCGCATTGCAGTAGTCAATCCTACTAGAAATAAATGCAGGAATTAATTTCTGAGAATCCTGTTTATTTAGAAAGCGCCTTAATTTCCCAACATTTTTAAGATGGAAGAAACATGATTTGGACAACTTTGTAATTTGCACTTTAAATGACATGACATGCTAACTCATAAATGACTTACAAATGACGGCACACTGCTAGACACCGGTTGTACCACAATAAAGCCGGACAATGCAACTCACTCAATCCTGGTGAATCACGACTAGGCCTTCCTTTTTGTCGCACCCCCTGAAATGTCATTTTGCACCCCCTGGGGTGCGGTAAATGAATGGGTTTGGCCTGGCTGTAGCTGGAGCCATACGTTGTCACACTCTTCTAGTAAGACACTCAGGATTCCCTCTCTCTCTCTCTCTCTCGGTTTGGTGGCAGCTGGCCTGCCAGTCTTGTGCCAAGTGACTTGCTTATGGAGGCTTTCAATAAAAAAAAAAAAAAAGTGTTTGAGCTGAACTCACCATGAATGAACAAATTTATGGACGTAGGCACAGGTGCCCGAGAGGTGTGTGCAATGCACAAAAGAAAATGTCCATTTGAAAACAAATCAAACTGGGACCTGGCTTGGAAAATATTGACCGCAAAGAGCATTCAGTGTTGGAATACAAAAGCCGCAGCTGTCCATTAACTATAAAAGTCGCGGATTTCATTCCAAGGAAACGTCAGCAATGGCTGCCGTGCTATTTGTCTGCATTTGCACCAGCAAACGGCTTTTCTAATTGCTTAATTACGTCTTTCCGCACACCCTGTGAATGAACACCTGTGGTGATGCGCTGCAGGACGGGGGCCGCCACAGTCACAGGTCAATGCTGCATTTACGGCCGGTAATTGCTTATGATAAATTGAAGGGAGACTTGGAGGGGACGGTGGTCGGTCGCCATGGTGGGGAGCAACACAGCAGCGGCTTAATTGCCAAACATGTGAGTGTTTTACAATTACGAGGCAATCAGATAGGCTTTCAAAGTGGCACACTGGAATGGCACAGGACTGATTAATTCTGCGGCGGGAGGCAAATGGATGTTTTCTCGACTGACAGTAGATAGTCTTTTAATGTTAACTCCTTTCACCAGGCTATAGACCCTCAATAAGTTAGGCTGTGCTTGCTGACATTAAGAGTGCAGTGGTTAGCTTTATTATTTCAGTGTGCAGGGTTCAAATCCCATGCCCGATTACTGTCTGTGTTGAGTCGCACATTCTTCATGCCATGCTGGTCTGGGCATTTTTCCCCTGGCAGCTCATCCTTCTGAAAAGTTTCTGATTCCAGACTGACCTGGCAGTCCATCCAGGGTTAGCCCGATGGAATAAGTTACAAGCTGAAATGGTGTGCATCTGCCAGAAGAAAAATATGTAGATGTGGGACACAAACGATAATCTGATGGTGGTGACAGCACCGGATAGGAACAGGATAAGTGGGCAGTTGTTGATGGCCTGTGGTCCTGAATGGGTGAAGGGTTAAGATGAAAAACAAATGAACTCCAAATTGTGGCTTAGTCTTGTCTTATGTTTCTTGTGTTTTGTGGGTGGAATCTCAGGAGGCGGGCCTGGTCTGATGTCATTTCTGAAGGACCGCCCCCATCCTTTATATTCTTGAAACAGGGTAGTGGATCCCTCAGGGATCCCTTCATGGAAGTTTTGAGCTGAATTGGTGTCAGAAGGAAAATATGGGTGAAGTGTCTCTTAGTGTCAAACCTCCAAGAGTGATGCCATGGAGGACGGATTTACGGAAGGCAAAAAACAAGCAACAATGGGAAAAACAAAATGGCAGTGGAGGAAATGATGACAAAACCTACTCTGTTATTTTTCAGCCATGGATTTGTTCTGTAGCCTTTTTGTGCCTTCTTTATTTATTGTAATTATTTTTAATGTTTCTATTGTATTTATGTTAATATTTTTCTGTTTATTTATTATTTAGTATCTACATGTTGTCCTCCGGATGAACGTGAACTCATATAATGCAGTGATATTTAGAATGGCACATGAAGGACAGGCTTCAAAGTGCGGATGGGGGTGACACAGAGGTCTCTTCTGTCACTCTTCTTATTCCTTCTTGCCAGAAACTTAATAACAAAAATGGCGACTTATGAAAAGAGAAACTGAATCCAGTGGATGTTATGGAGCCAGCTTGATGACCTAGATTTTGTGAATGATCTCGCTCTCAACAGATCATCAGATCTGCTCAAAGTGCCAACACAAGTGGTGCTTGATATCAATGAGGCGAAGGCCAAGCCATTGAAGGTCAACACTGAATCCAAACAGCCAATAATGTTGGATGGTAAATCACTGGAAGAAACAGAAACCTTCATCTTTGTAGGCAGTGTGGTGGATAAGATGGTCGTGACAGCAGCTGACATCAAGGCACAGGCTAATAAAGGAAGAACAGTGTTCACCAAACTAAGGAGTATCTGGAAGTCGAAGACAACTGGCCGAGCCACCGAACTGCAATTGTTCAATGCCAACATCAAATTAGGATTGTTATATGGAGCAGAGACATGGAGAACAGCAAAATGACACTTTAAAGAGAATCCAGAGCTATCTACGTCACGTCCTGAGAATCCTCTGGCCAAAGAGACCATTAGCAACAGAGAACTAGGCAGTGACCCCTGGGCAAAGAGGAGGAAGCGGGGATGGCTGAGTCACATTCTGAGAAAACACAAAGAAGGCTCTGAGCTGGAACCCACAAGGAAAACTGGAAGTGGAAAACAACATGAGAGAGCCGTGGTTAATTTGGAGATAGCCGATGGTGACGGAACCATTGTTGGGTCGTTGTGGGTGGCCTATGCCCCTGGTGGGGTGAAGGTCAAGGTCTAAGTTGAAGAAGAGATGATGTACAAATTGTGCTTTAGTTGTCTCTTATATCTCCTGTGGAACCTCAAGAGGTGGGACTATCCTGATGTCACTGCTGAAGGACCGCCCCCAGCCTTTATGACCCGAAGCGGGAAGCAAACCCTGCAGGGGTTCATTGAAGTTTAGAGAGTGCTGTTCTTTTGTTAATTACAGGTATGGGCCACTTCACATCCACAATACAATCTGTAAAACAGGCCGTTATGCCCTTTGGAAGTTGTGTGAACACAATATTACACGGTGAGACAAAGTTATGTTAACATTTGAATGGTGGAAACAATTTATTCGCAAAACATACTTTATATGTGCAAGATGATTTACAAGAACGTCTCAGCCTATTCACCCTCATGTTCAACACATGTATCATATGTGGCACATAAATTGTCCGCTAAAAATGTATATAAGTATATACTGTAACAGATAGCTCGGCCACACACAGACACGACACCAAATGTCCACAACACACGTGTTTATTTACAAAGTGTACACACTGGTTCCACCAACTCACACATGGCTCCTCAGTTCTTTTATCTCTCTTCGGCCACCTCCACACCTCTCTCGCAAGCTCCGTCTTCCTCTTCCTTGACTGGAGAGAGGTGGCTACTTTTATAACATCCCAGATGTGCTCCAGGTGCTCTGAGATGGTCTTCTGGCAGCACTTCCTGGTGTGGCGGAATTGCTGCCCTTGCACCCGGAAAGACTCCGGGCGTACACAGTTTCTGGAGCGGCAGCTCTGTCCTCCAGGGCTTGGGAACCATCCAGGCACCCCCTGGACCCCCACAGGGTTGAGTGTCCCAGCTCTGTATCCGTGGTCCTTGATGGAAGTCAGGGGGGCTGCTCTCTTGCACCCAGGGGAGATATTGCCCCTCTCCCGGTCCATCCCTGGGCCAAGGTCCCTGGTCATCTGCCATAATACATAGCAGTACCATTAGTGTTCACATAATTTTGACTCACCCTGTATATACTGCCGTTGCACTGGCAGTGACATTCATGTCTCTGGTGAGTCTTCCTGTGAAGTCAGTAGACGAATTGAGAGAGCATGTGGGGGTCATGAGGTCGTTGGACGCTCAAGGGGTGTGTGGTGCTCCTGATATCTATGCAAAAGGACGAAGGTCCAAGTCTTTAGAGTCCTGGTGCTTCCTGTCTTACTATATGGTTGTGAGACATGGACGCTATCCAGTGACCTAAGATGAAGACTGGACTCCTTTGGCACTGTGTCGCGCCGGAAAATCCTTGGGTACCGTTGGTTTGACTTTGTGTTGCTCATGGAGTCCCGAATGAGGCACATGACCTGCATTGTGAGAGAGCATCAGTTAAGGCACTACGGCCACGTGGCGCATTTCCCAAATGGTGATCTGGCTCATAAGATCCTCATTGTTGAGGACCCAAGTGGCTGAACCAGGCCAAGGGGTCACCCACGTAACACCTGGCTGCGGCAGATAGAGGGTCATTTCCGAAGGGTGGGAGTGGGCCGCGTGTCTGGGGGGTTGCCAACCGAGATTCCGACCTGTTTCGATGTGTAGTGGGTTTGGCAACTCGCTGTACCAGAGCATGCTCCCCATCCTGAGCTGTGTCCCTTTTTTGTTGGTGGAGCATCAAGAGGCAGTGCCACTCTAACCTCACAGCAGAAGGACCACCCTGAGTCGGAAGAGGGGATTCTCTCACAGATCATTGATATTTAGAGAGTCCATTTCTATCATGTGTATTGATTTTGTAGATTATGGACATTTTGCTTCTATTAGTGGTTATTAGATGTTGGGTCTTGCCAACTGAGGATTGTGTCCATAGGCAAATCCTTCTTTGCCTCTTTATAAAGACCCTGTTTCACTCAGGCCAGAGGTTTTTTACAGTTTCTTTCAAAGACACTATCCCATTTTGGACATTTAAGATATTTTTGAACTTGAAAAAGCTTGTTTTTTGGGCTTGGAAAGACTACCAGTAGAGTTTGGGATCAGGTTCCCAGGGGTGAGGCCTATTTCTGCTCTTTTAAGAGCTTCATTCCCTTTTGCTATTTCAAGTGCACACAAATCATAATGAGGACTAGGAACAAGATTACAGTTATATAACGTACATTTAAGCCAGGCTAAACCATTCAAGATTCTAGTGTGGGTCAAGTCACCTCCTCCCCAGTGTCCTGGAGCAATTTGACACACTTTTCCCAGTTGGCACAACCTGCTTTCTTTTTTCTGTCTAAAAAGTCTCCCCAGGGTGGCCCTGCCATATCACACACAGTGTATTGAGATTGTAACACTGGGCAGTGCCCCGCTCTGTGCCACCTTTACCTGCCTGCAGACTTTTTGTCCACCAGGCCGTCCATCTCAATAGACTTGATTTTAAAGGGCTTGTTACAGATGTGACTTTGGCTGAGTCTTCCAAAGAAGTTGTTATACTCATCACTTCTTTAAAACCCATTTCTGTAAGCATAAGCAATTCATTTTCAATCATGCTGTAATGAAGAGGTTTATCTAATTAAAGGTTATATTAAAAGCGCTCCCCCTGGATGAGTTTCATTTCTAGCGATCAAGTTTCATCATTAAGCTGTCTTTATTAAATAACATGAGTCCAATGCAAAATGGAGAAAATATCCTAATGCATTTTTCAATATACAGTATTTCATCGACTATACTTACTCTGTGCATTATAATGATGGCACAACGGTTAATGCTGTTGCCTCACCACTTCAGTGTCCTGCTTTCAAGTCTCTCCCGCTCATTGTTTGTGTGCAGTTTGCATATTCCCCCCCGTGTCTGTGTGGATTTTACAAAACACATATTGCTTCTCACTTTACAAGCTTCCACTGTCATCTCCCATTAGAAAACATTGTGTTAGTTTTCACTCGTACGCAGATGACACCCAGTTATGCCTTTCTTTTAGACCAAATGAAGTTTCTCCGATGTTGTCTTTAATTAGTTGTGTAGTTGTGAATTAAAGGAGTGGATGGATGAGAACTACTTACCTTTAAACACCGATAAAACAGAGATGGGAGGGAAATGACGCTGATCACAACAATATTCTGTCATCATTTAACTCAGTTGGAATCCCCATTAATTTTACTAAATCTAGGAGTTATCTTTGACTCTAACAGGTCACTTGAAGCACAAATTACAAAGTTGTCCAAATCATGTTTCTTCCATCTTAAAAATGTTGGTAAATTAAGGCGCTTTCTAAATATACAGGATTCTGAGTAATTAATTCCTGCATTTCTTTCTAGTAGGATTGACTGCTGCAGTTCGGTGTTCACTGGTTGTTCAAACTGTTCTTTATTCAGCCTCCAGTTAATCCAAAATGCTGCTGCAAGAATTATTACAAGAACAAGAAAATACAAACAGTTCTTAAATCCTTAAGCTGGCACCCGGTTAAGTTAAGGGCAGATTTCAAAATCCTCCTTTTAACATATAAAGCATTAAATGGCCGAGGTCTGGCTTACTTGTCTGAATTTATCATGACTTACAAACCGGAGCTCACATTAAGATCTCAAGATGCTGGTCGGCTTAGGATTCCAAGGATTAATAAAATAACAGTGGGAGGTCAAGCTTTTAGTTACAGGGCCCCTAAACTGTGGAGTGGTCTGCCTGCTACTATAAGAGATGCCCCTTCGGTCTCAGCTTTCAAATCCCGGCTGAAGACTCACGACTTCAGTTTAGCACACCCTGACTAGAGCTGCTGATTAATTGTATAGACTGCATCTCTGTTGTTAGTCATGAGCACTAAAACATAAGTCACATGATAGTTAGAATTTGTTACTAACCCTCACCTATTCTGTTCTTCTTCATGGTACTCAAATGTGGCACTTGGTGCCCACGGCCCACCTGCCAAGTTGTTTTGTCTGCTAAGGTAATGTCATCCATGATGGAGGATCGCAGGAATCGTGGGAAAGAGGCGTCCTTTCATCGGATTGGCGCTGTTTCAGCTGTGGAATGGCCAAATGGGGGAGGAAGCTTGATGGCTGAGGTCTCCAGGACTCTAAAGAAATCCAAATCATATTCTGTGTTATCATCTACTGTTAAATTCTATTCCATACTTCTACATTTTTATTTTTATACTGTATTGAGGATTTATTCTGTTCTGTGTGTTCTGTGTGTTGTATTGTATTGACCCCCTTCTTTTTGACACCCACTGCACACCCATCCTACCTAGTAAGGGGTCTCTCTTTGAATTGCCTTTTCCGAGGTTTCTTTCATTTTTTTCCCTACAAGGGTTTTCTTGGGAGTTTTTTCTTGACTTCTTAGAGAGTCAAGGCTGGGGGGCTGTCAAGAGGCAGGGTCTGTTAAACCTCATTGCGGCCTTATATTGGCTCCTGGTTAAGTTTAGGGCAGATTTCAAAATCCTCATTTTAACATATAAAGCATTAAATGGCCGAGGTCTGGCTTACTTGTCTGAACTTATCATGACTTACAAACCAGAGCGCACATTAAGATCTCAAGATGCCGGTCTGCTTATCATTCCAAGAATTAATAAAATAACAGTTGGAGGTTGAGCTTTTAGTTACAGGACCCCTAAACTGTGGAGTGGTCTGCCTGCTACTATAAGAGATGCCCCTTCAGTCTCAGCTTTTAAATCCCGGCTGAAGACTCCCTACTTCAGTTTAGCACACCCTGACTAGAGCTGCTGATTAACTGTACAGACTGCATCTCTGTTGTCAGTCATTAGCACTAAAACATAAGTAACATGATAGTTAGAATTTGTTACTGACCCTCACCTATTCTGTTTCTCTTCTCGGTACTCAAATTTGGCACTTGGTGCCACGGCCCACCTGCCAAGTTGTTTTGCCTGCCTAAAATTAAGTCATCCCTGATGGAGGATCACAGGAATCGTCGGGTAGAGTGGTCCTTTCATCGGATTGGCTGGCCCAGCACTGACTCAGCTGTCGAATGACCAATATGGGGAGGCAGCTTGATGGCCGAGGTCTCCAGGACTCGTATTCTGTGATATCATCTACTGCTGAATTCTTCTCTGTACTTGTAATATTTCTATTGCATTATTATATTGCATTGAGGATTACTTCTGTTCTGTTGTGTGTATTGTATTGTATTTACCCCCTCGATTTTTTGACAACCACCACACACCCAACCTACCTGGAAAGATGTTTCTCTTTGAACTGCCTTTCATTATTTTTTCCCTACAAGAGTTTTTTTAGGAATTTTTCTTTGTCTTCCTAGAGAGTCTAGGCTGGGCGGCTGTCAAAAGGCAGGGCCCGTTAAAGCCCAGTATGGCACTTCTTGTGTGACGTTGGGCTTAATAATAATTAATTTAGGGATGAGACCCTGGCTAAACAATCCATGACACTAATGTCTGTCAAGGGCCAGCCAATCAGATGAAATGACCCTTCTACTTGATGGTTCCAGTGCTCCTTTACCTGAGCTGACATTGCCTTAAGCAGGCAAACAACTTGGCATTAGAGCAGTGGCACCAAGTGCCACATTTGAGTATCGAGAAGAGAAACAGAATAGGTGAGGGTTAGTAACAGTTTACAAATATAATATTAATAATCATATTATGATATCATATTACTTCTGTTTTAGTATTAATGACTAACAACAAAGATGCAGCATGCACAGCTAATCAGCAGCTCTAGGCAGGGTATCCTAAACTGAATTTGTGAGTCTTTTTCTAGGATTTGAAAGCTAAGATTGAAGGGGCATCTCTTATAGTTGCAGGCAAACCACCCCACAGCTTCAGGGCCCTGTAACTAAAAACTCAATCTGCCACTGTTATTTTATTAATCCTACGAATCGTAAGCAGACCAGTATCCTGAGAGCTCAATGCTCACACAGATTTGTAAGTAATGATAAGTTCAGTTAAGTAAACTGGGCCTCAGCCATTTAATGTTTTATATGTTAAAAGGAGAAAGCTGCCCTAAATTGAACAGGGCACCAGTGTAACGACCTGAGAACTGGAGTCATGTGTTTGTATTTTCTGGTTTTGGTAATAACTCTTACAGCAGCATTTTGAATTAACTGAAGCTGCGTAATTAACAATTTGAACAGCCAGTGAATAACACATTGCAGTAACCAATCCTACTAGGAAGAAATTAACAAGTTTGTCTTCAGTCTACATCTGATGGCTGGTTGGCAAAAACATCTCTAAAAACAGCCATGAGCTTAAATCGGTACACGTCTCGCAGATGGCCCCACTCTTTAGTACTAATACAATTATGTTAATTTTGTATACTTACGGTACGTCTGCAAAGCGCATTCTAGTATTTTAGAGGGTCCCTATCAGCCAAAGGCCCTTGAATTCATCCTAACGTTTCCCGCATTACAGCGCCATGACCTGAAAGAGAGATGGTGAGAGACGATCAAGGAGGTGAGGCGAGTGAAGAACTGCTGAGCACCTGGGAAAGGAAATTAGGGGATTGAGAAATAATAAGAGATGTAGATGGACAAGGGAGGCAGGGGGAGGACACTGCAGCCACCCTTCCACAGCTGCTCTACATGCTGCATTTTTATCAGCCTAAATATAGCCAGTGTAGTAAGAAAGATCGACTCAGACACGTCAAAAAAAGAGTTGAGGAAATTGCCCCATATGCTGTCCGTTGGACGTGAAGAGAATGGAGTGAAAAATGGATCAAACACCAAAGCATTTGACAAAATACAGTATTGAAATGGAGATATTTAGACAAAAATGGTGACAGGGTGTGATATGGCAGGAGATGACATCAAAACTGTAGGCTGGAAGTGACGTCATTGTGGTGGAACCGGAAGTGACGTCATTATGGTGGAACCAGAAGTGATTTCATCACTAGGAGCCAGGAGGGGCATTATCATGGTGGGACCAGAAGTTATGTCATCAGAAGGAGCCGGAAGTGGCATCATCATGGCTTGATCAGAAGAGATGTCATCAAGAAGGAGCCTAAGTGACGTCATTATGGTGGACCTGGAAGTGACATCATCACTAGGAGCCGAGAGTGGCATCATCATTGTGGGATCCGAAGTGATGTCATCAAGAAGGAGCCAGAAGTGGCATCATCATGGTGAGACAGGAAGTGATGTCATCAAGAAGGAGCCGGAAGTGACATCTTATGGTGGAACCAGAAGTGACATCATCACTAGGAGCCGGGAGTGGCATCATCATTGCGGGACCGGAAGTGACGTGAAAATGATGTTGAGTGGCCATTTTGAGAAAAATACAATACTAAGATGGAGTACTGAGTTCATGGCAGGACCGGAAGTGATGCCATCAAGAAGAAGCCAGAAAGTGACATCATTATGGTGGAACCAGAAGTGACATTATTACTAGGAGCTGGTAGTGGCATCATCATGGTGGGACCGGAAGTGACGCGAAAATGATGTTGAGTGGCCATTTTGAGAATAGTGGAGGTAAGTGTGTGGCACCTGTTAATGGGTCATTTTTTTCCCATGAGCACTCAGTAACTTTAACCAAACTGACAGTCTAAAGGCTCCCTGTTTGAGATGGAGGCTGCCATCTCCAAGCTTTATCACACTAAACAGTTACCTTCACTGCAAATGGCAGTAAACACATAACAGGTTAAATGTTCCAGAAATGGTTGCAGGGTTAACGGCTTTAAGAACTGAATCTGCAGCAATCCAGCTATTTATTGCCAATTTTGAGCCAGAAAGCCACGTAATAGCATTAGGAGCAGGCCGAGCCCACGTTGCAAAAATAGATTACTTAAAAAGATGCTGCCAGTTGGAATGTTTTGATTTTTATGGCTTTTTATTAACATCATTTTCTGTTTATGCTTCTGTGACACTTCCAGCGTTTCGATTCACTAACCCTAAAGCAGACGCTGTCTCCAAATCGGTAGCTTGGTACAGAGGGGCTGTCATGCTGGATTGGGGCTCTGTTTGGAGGTAATTGTGGGAGTCATTTAGAGACATTATGGACGCGATGGACTGACTCAGATATGCTGGAACGGAAGAAAGTCACAGAATCGAAAAAAGTATTAAAAACTGCTGCTTTACTTCAAACAGGAGCCACACAAGGAAGAGGGGGATGATCCGAGGGAGAGCAAGAGGAGAGCAGAAAACAAAAGCAGGACCCAAACAGGTGCCTTGTAAACTCTACTTTGACTGTGACCATTTGTGTTTAAATCTTCTACAAAAATAAAAGTAGTCACATCTTTGCAAAATCACACACAAACAACTCAAGTGACTTTCACAAAATGTGGCCTAAAATACAGGCTCAATGGTGGATCAGGACGGTTCAGCTCCAACACGGGTAAGTATAATTCCCATCAAGCAGTAGGAGAGAGCTGGGGCTGATGGGTGGGCACCATTACCAGTGCACACAAAGTTTTATGCCAGCTAGCGTGGACCAACCACAGAAAATCACGGTGACCAAAACTTCTATGGACTCACTCTGTATTACTTCCATCCATCCACAGATAGATAGACAGACAGACAGACAGATAGATATGAAAGGCGCTATATGATTGATAGATAGATAGAAATGAAAGGTACTATATAATAGATAGATAGATAGATAGATAGATAGATAGATAGATAGATAGATAGATATGAAAGGTACTATATAATAGATAGATAGATATCAACATCTTAATTAAAGAAAATTCCTCAAGCTTTTCGAGTCAGTGATCAGACAGGAGAAGGCTTGTCCATCTCTTGCAACACCAGAAGGAAGAGTATCCAGTCTATTACAACATGGTCAGAGTGATCAAAAATCAAAATCTTAACCATATAGGTCTATGTTATAAGCAACTCAATTTACATAACAGTGTTGATCAATGCATACATTTGTTGGTTCGTTGGTCTACACCCAAATGACTTATTAAAAATAAAAGTCTATTTCATTATATTCAAGTTCTTTTCATATCCTTTAGGTTGAGTCACCCAACTTCAAATTTTTGCAGGGAATGCTGGGGATTGTAGTCCAGTAGCACAGCCCTAGGGTACCACCAGGGGTACCACACGAAGGCACTGCAGGGAGACGCACTCCCTGTTATTTGGGACTTCCATACGACCCGGGAGTGCTTCCAATGGGCCGGAGCCCTAGCACCTGAAGTACTCCCGGGTCCTTAATAAAAGGCACTGCACTGCCTTGTACAAGTAAGTCGGAGCTGGGAGGAAAGAAGGCAACACTCGACTTGAGGATAGGATTGTGCTTGTGTTTATGAGGTATTTGAAATAAACGGTCTTTATTTGAACCCAGGACTGTGCTGGTGTATTCATGTTTGGGGTTTCGGATTCACTGGTGTCCCCTAACCTTCACTATATGTATATATATTTATAGGAAGGGCTGCAATCTCTAATGAACTTATTCCCATAGAGCATGCGCCCCCTGCTGGATACACCGGCCTAAGGGATTTAAAGGGACAACATGGCTGGCACCCCAATACATCCCTGGACTCACTGTGTATGTCTTCCAGCCGTCCACAATATACAGATGTTTCAATAGGAAAGGCAATATAAAAGAGATCGCACACGGGTGCATTGCTTTATTGTCTGTGTTAGCTACAGTACTTACACACAAAAGAATGAGAAACTTCACTCAGAGACGCTCATTTCCAGTAAGCAGTGAAGGGGTGAAGGACCCCTGCCACCAAGTGAAATTGAATTGGCGGGGGCGCCATGACTACCTCAGGCCTCGTCACCTTCTCTTTGTCTATTAATTTGGACCACCTGCTTTGTGCCCTGTTCACACACAAACGTCTCTTCAATGGATAAGCTTTCTATTGAAAGCCTGCGATTAATGATTTGAGGAAAAAAGAGAAAGAATCACTAGAATCACTTAATCTTTTTAGCACGTTCATTGAACAGATGATAAAATCGGGGCTAATGTACTGACCGGGGGTCCTGCGAGGGTAATAACCAGTTTCTTAATTGGTTTCAAAAATCACTGTTAGAGCCATCTCTTTTATTGAGATTGGTGTCTTTAATAGGTTGATAAAACGGTTTACTGCCTTTAGCATTTCTGTCGACAGTTAAGAACCAGAAGCCGAAGGGTGTGCAAAAAAGATAAGGACAACCTGAGCTGAAATGAACATTTTTACCTGCCGGTGACATGAATAAGAGGGAGCACACCATGGCTCTTATCAACTGCACAGTCCCATGGAGGTTAAATAAATAAACACCTGCAGTCCAAAGGAGGCCGCTGGGATTAAATGTGTCTGCGAGACTCGGCCGCGTCGCACATTAAAATGCATCACACACAAGTGCAGCGTAGGTGGAGTAAATGCTAGAAGGTGAACATATATGGACGCATGTACATTTTGTACAAGTATACAGCTCATCTGAAGATTATTTATGATTAGTTAAAGGTAAGTCGCTTACTAAAGTGGACAGCCCACCTCTGACTCCTGCTGTGTCACAGTTCTTCTGGCTCCACAGACAATGGGATGGGATGTTTGCTGTCATATACTCCCATATTTTGCAGATATTCAGAGCTGTATGATTAAGGTGTCCACTTCAATACCATGATGGACTGGCACCCCACCCAAAGCAGCTCCCTGTCTTGTACCCAGTGCTGCCAGGGTGAGCTTCGCCCACCCCAATGGTTGTGGAGTTTCTTAATGTTAAAGTTAATTCATTTTCTGAGTTGGCTCCTGTTAATTCCTGGGCAGGCACTGTGGTGTAGTGGTTAAGGCTTTGGACCAAGGACTTCAAACCGTGAGGCTGTGAGTGACCACAGGGAAGTCGCTTCACCGCTGCTCCAATTGGAAAACAAAAGAAATGTAACCAACTGTACATCTGAATTGTTCTTAAGTTGCCTCCAATAAAGGTGTCAGACAAGTAGGAAGAACGGTCACAAAATGCTGCTTAGTACCCCACTGTCCTGAAATGTAGAGGTCACTCTAATCCAGGGCAATCCCAGCATCCTTACCACCCAGATCAATATTAATGACAGCAGGTTTGAACCGAGACCTCCAAGCCTGGAAACAAACATAAGGCCCCCCAAACAGAGCGTGATGGGACTTTAGTAGTCACACTCCCCAAGTGTGTGATCTAATTTGTTAGCCATAATGAACTCCCTGAGAGCCCATCAGACATCGCTATTATTTTTAAATTGAAATGCAATGCTAGAGGGTCTCTGCGAAAACCCAAAATGGTTCTTCTTGTTTGTTTATTTCTTTAGAAATCCCTAAAACTTCACGGCAATTATCAAAGTTCAATCCCAAGGCCCTGGAGTCACCTTAATGGAACCAACCATTGAATCATGAAAGTGAATCTTCTGGGGAGAAGCATGCTGCCTCATGCTTCATGTATGTCTAGATAGATAGACAGATAAATTAACAGGAATGGCACCATATAATAGATAGATAGATAGATAGATAGATAGATAGATAGATAGATAGATAGATAGATAGATAGATAGATAGATAGATAGATAGATAGATAGATAGATAGAAAGGCACTATATAATAGATAGATAGATAGATAGATAGATAGATAGATAGATAGATAGATAGATAGATAGATAGATAGATAGAAAGGCACTATATAATAGATAGATAGATAGATAGATAGATAGATAGATAGATAGATAGATAGATAGATAGATAGATATATAATAGATAGATAGATAGATAGATAGATAGATAGATAGATAGATAGGCACTATATAATAGATAGATAATAGATAGATAGATAGATAGATAGATAGATAGATAGATAGATAGATAGATAGATAGATAGATAGATAGATAGATAGATAGATAGATAGATCCTTCTCTGGTGGTCAGAATGTTTATTTTGTTGTCACAACATTTTGTGAACATTTTGCGCTTTATGAGCCTTTGCCGATGGTGCAGTTGGGCACTTTTGGAGAGTCTAGGTGGCTCTTTCAAGGTAGGACATCTCTGACCTTTGATCTCTGACCGCCTCTTCTTTCTTTTCTGCAAACCAGAGGAAGAGTCCCTGGACAGACTACAACATCACTGTTTGTACAGCCATGGAGGTCCCGTCCCTTCTGCCCTGGAAGCTACTTAACTATGATGGCACCCATTCACACAAAACGTGCTTAACGTAACTTAGAGACTCGCAAGGACCCAAGACATCCTTATTGTTGCCTTTTTTTCTTACACTTTGACCTCATTTATTAAACAGGAAATCCGGTTGGTCCCCAGCTCTTTATGAGATTCTGCCTGCTTATTTATACTGAGTTACAGTTCTCTTTTAGGCCTCAGCAGGCTATAGGCCTGCCTATTGAGTTTGGGCCTAGGCAGCCTGGGGTGTTCTGATCCGCTTCTCCGTTGTCGACCGGGTGTGGCTTTTACTTCTGGATGTTTAAACTCCTTTTTTGAGATCTGAGCATGAGCAGGGCCTCTGCTGCCAAAGTGTCTCTTTCTCTGTCCCGAAGTAGAGTGCCCAAGGTAAAATCTTGCCGACTAGGCACCGCTTCATGTTGTATGTATATATATATTTTTTTTTTTATTTTCCTCATATTACAGCACCAAGAAGGAGGTCTGATGTACAACAGTTTCCAGTTCACAGTTTTATCCATGTCCCAGTAAATGGCAATTTAAGGGCCTGGCACGGCTGTAAAGAAAGAGATTGGGATTCTGAACTGCGGCTCGCTGCCTCCCAGGCGTTTATCCACGGTGATTTGTGTCACAGAGGTCTCATTAGGCAGCCACTCATAGAATCGTTTGGCCAGCCAATAAGAACCAAGTGTGATGATACGCCGTGTCATAGGTTGACATCTGTAGAGTCCTAATCTCCAACTTGCGGGCCTTCCACTCTCCAGTCGGTCGGCTCTCAATTACTTTTTATTTTTCATTTCTAGGCTCTTTGTCAATGTGAATCAAACGACAGGCCAGTCGGAAAGTGAAAATGAGAGCACACTTAAAGAACTTAAAGGACACAAGACACGGTACAAGTGTGGTAAAAGGCAAAACACACTGCAAGTTGGGCAGGCTGGCCGGCTGAGCACATAGCCGTCAGGGAGCCACACAGTGAAAACTCAATGGTTACATCACGCTACCCCCAACCCCACCCGCCGGGAAAAGCATTAGCAGACGCATTAAGCCCCCCCGCCCGCTAGACTCTGCCATCATTCTCATTTCTGGTTAATTCAATCAAATGGCAGCTAAAATATGGGAGTGTCAGAGCTCATTATAGTCAAGGTGACGATGACCTCATGCTTGCTCCTCATCATCCTTTTGTCTCGGCAAGACTGTACCTCAAGGCGTGTGCTCCAGACAATGCTCCAGTAGGGGTCCAGAACTGACACTCATTATGGTGTCGATAGTCCTAGAGGAAGAGCCACAGGGTGCTCAACCTCTTCATTAGGCCATAGGTCTGAGTGGCACTTCAGGGCAGGGTTTCTCCGACACGCTGTGTCACTTGATCAGCCTCCTTTTGTTGTTTATACCACTGTTTAAACCAACAAATTGTACGTTTTTCTTTGCCTCCACTTGGTATTCGCTGAAATTCTTTTATTTCCCCCCATGCTTTTCCCATTGTCTTTTCACAGAACACTGAGCTTAAGGGCGATTTATATTGATTTGCATATTCAATTCTGGGAGGAGCTTGGGGAGTGGCGGCAGGCGCGTGCACGTGCGTTACTTTTCACGTTGACCGGGATTTATGGAGCGGAAGAACATGGAAGTTGGTGTATATACTGGTTTATGTATCTGGATGTTTTTGTGCATATACACATTTCCGCTTTTGTCCTTACGCCATGTTTTAGTGTGAAATCTACACACGCCGTTATGCATGGCTTTAATGTGTGGAGGCCTAAACCCCATTTTTGAGATTTCAACATCAGCAGGACCTCTGCTGCCAGTGTGTCTCTATCTTGTAAAACTTTGGGTTGCTGCTGGAAGAGGTGCTGGTGAGGCCATTAGGGTGCGCTCACCCTGTGGTCTGTATTTAGAACCCAATGCCCCACTGCAGTGCCAGGTACACTGTGCTGTAAAAATGGCACCTTGCTTTTGATGAGATGTAAAACTTGGGGTCCTGACTCTCTGTGGGCATTTCAAGGTCCCTGGGAGTTTTTTGAAAAGAGTAGGGCATTCCCCAAAGTCCCGGGTAAATTGCCCATCAGGGCCTCACCCATTATGCCCCACTTAAGAATTTAAGAATTAATGAGTGACTTTAAGAAAGAAACAGCTTTCTTTAAACAAATCATTGTAAACTCCCCAAAGTTGTGGAATAGATAGATTGATAAGAAAGGCACAGTACAATAGATAGATAGATAGATAGATAGATAGATAGATAGATAGATAGATAGATAGATAGATAGATAGATAGATTGCAATAGATAGATAGATAGATAGATAGATAGATAGATAGATAGATAGATAGATAGATAGATAGATAGATAGATAGATAGATCGCTGACTAATGGTGAGGGGTCTTCTTTTATAGCACACCCGGAGGTGCCCCAGGTGTTTCTTGACATTCTTCCGGCTGCACTTCCAGGTGTGGCAGTAGTGGTGGTGCCCCAAAGGGTTCAGCTGTAGCTGCAGCACCCCCTGGCAGCTCCCACAGAGCCCAATAGGGCTGTTCCAAACTATAACTCCCAGCATGCCCTGCGGGGACCCGTGCTTCTGTAGCAACCAAGAAGGGCTGCTCTCTAGTGTCTTGGGGAGGACATTGTTCTTAGAGAGGTTCTCTCCCTCGGTCCTTCCACCCAGCCATAATGGTCCTGTCGCAATAGATAGATAGATAGATAGATAGATAGATAGATAGATAGATAGATAGATAGATGTGAAAGGCACTATATAATAGATAGATAGATAGATAAGAAAGGCACTGTACACTTTCCTAATGATGAATATTCATTTTAAACCATTACATATTCATATTGTTCTTGGAGTATATATTTATCTAATCCCCCCCATTGTTTCCACCCTCCAATCCCACTTATTCTCAATTTATCCACCCAATTTATAAAGGAATGAAACACCAAAGTATCACATACACAAAGCACATTATTCACACCACATTTCCTTAAACTTTGCTAAATTATTTGTGGACTTATAAAATTAAAATCCACTAATATCCTACTTTCACATACTTTTCTAAAAATACAACAACATTTTCATTTCCACTCCCAGTAATCTTGTTTTACGGTCTTCCAATAGATAGATAGATAGATAGATAGATAGATAGATAGATAGATAGATAGATAGATGTGAAAGGCACTATATAATAGATAGATAGATAGATAGATAGATAGATAGATAGATAGATAGATAGATAGATAGATCGATCGATAGATGTGAAAGGCACTATATAATAGATAGATAGATAGATAGATGGATAAGGCACTATATAGATAGATAGATAGATAGATAGATAGATAGATAGATAGATAGATAGATAGATAGATAGATAAGAAAGGCACTGTACGATAGATAGATAGATAGATAGATAGATAGATAGATAGATAGATAGATAGATAGATAGATAGATAGATAGATAGATAGATAGATAGATAGATAGATAGATGTGAAAGGCCCTATATATTAAATAGTCCTGTAAGCTCCGAGGTGGGGCCTCCATGGTTCAGACTTGTTTTTCCAGAACATTCAACAGACGCTCAATCAGATTGAGATCTTGGGGCTTTGGAGGTCAAGTCAACACTTTGAACTCATTGTCATGTTCCTCACACCATTCTTGAACATGTTTGCAGTGTGCCAGGGTGCATTATCATATTGAAAGAGGCGTCTGCTTTTAGGGAATAACGTTGCCATGAAGGGGTGTGCTTGGTCTGCAGGCACCTCTATGTAGGTGGTACATGTCAAGGTAACATCCCCGTGAATGACAGGGCATAAAGGTTCCCAGCAAATCACTGCCCAGAGCACTTGCCTTCTTTCCATAGGTGCATCCTGCCACCATCTCTTCCCCTGGTAAATGACACACACACTCGGCTGTCCACCTGTTCTAAAAGAAAATGGGATTCATCAGACCAGGCCATTGCTCCCTGGTCCAGGTCTGACTCTCACATGCCAGGGCACTTTTGGCAGTGAACAAGGGTCAATGTGGCCACTCTGACTGGTCTGCTGTTACATAGCCGGCTGCCATGCACTGTGCGGCCAGCATTTCGTTTTTCAGCAGTTTGTGCTCCAGTAGTTCTTCTGCGGGATCAGACCAATCCTTCCACTCCATATGCACATCAATGTCCCTTGGTCATGCATGATCCTGCTCAGGGCCGTCTTAACAGCATTATAGGCCCCCAGGACTCAGTAAGTCACAACATGCATAGATTAACATGGGGCCCCCATGCTTGTGGGGCCTCTGGGCAACTGCCCAGCATGCCCATGCGTTAAGACAGCCCTGACCCTGCTGCCAGTTCATCAGTTCTTCTTTCTGAGACCACTTTTAGCTGGTACTAACCATTGCATGCTGGGAACACCCCCCAAGACTTGTCATTTTGAAGATGCTCTGACCCAGCTGTGTGGCCATCACAATTTGGCCCTTGTCAAAAGTCACTCAGATCTTTACATTTGCCCATTTTTCCTGATTTCAACATATCACTTTCAAATACTGACTGCTCTTTGGGTGCCTAACATAGCCCACCCCTTGACTGGTGCCATTATAACCAGATAATCAATGTTCTTCACGCCACCTGTCAGTGGTTTGAGTATTGTGGCTGATACAGCATTTATAAGGCATTATTGTTATACAGCTAAAGCAGATTCATTCCGTTTTTTTTAGAGTTGTCTGCCCACCACTATGCCACTCTTCGTTTATCACACTCTGAATTATTTTTACAGTACGTGAAAAGAAAGGCAATGGTAAGACACAGGCTGCTGGCTCTAAGTGTCACGAAATGCTATGCAATGTCCCAGAATCAGCAAGCGCAGACGCAGTGGCTATTAGATGTGTAGGCTGTGACCAAGCGAGAGCCTGCAATGTCCACAAGAGGGCAGCAAAGTGGTGTGTTGGGGATTAGCAGCACAGTTATAAGAGAGGGAAAGGTGGAGAGCAGGAGCTGTGGGCCTCAAACCTGGGAGGGGGCTACAAGATACCCACTGAGGGACAGAAGGAGTGACTGGGGCAACCTTTAGTATCAAACCTTAGGAGCTGGAATGAGGTCTTCAGGGGGCACAAGGCCTTTCAGTTTATCTGTTTATTTAATTAGTGGCACAGTGGCTAGTGCTAATGAGAGGGAGAGTGAGGACTGCGGGAGAAAACAAATACGCAAGGAAGTGAGATAACGAATGCAGGAGTAAGGAAGGGAGTGAAATCCATCTGTGAATGAGTGAGTGCGTGAGGGGATGTGTTGGAAGTAGGAAAAATGGACACGCATAAGGACCTGAGCGACATTGACGATGGATACGACAACTGGGTTATGTCTACAGCCTGTATAGAATATGAAATAGCACTGAAAGATGAGATGCGTGAATAGATTAATTTAGAAAGTTAGATCCTAGACCGGTGTGGGCTCACCTTACTGTCCCAAGCTCAGCGCTTTCACAAATGGTGCTTTGACCCTGAACGGCCTACACAAGCTCAGGCCTTTGATTTGTGGGGCAAGCTGACCCGCTGGCTCACACCGGGTAAGAACGGTCCAGAACAAATTGTGGAGATTGTGGTGCGCGGACCTCCTTATACAGGCTCTCCCCAAGCACCTCATCTGCCCGGTAAGATGTCAGCACAGGGGGGACACGGAAGATCTTGCTCAAGTCAGTGTGGCCCGGCTTTGTATCTACATCCCCTTAGATGGCGGAAAACATGGCTCCCAGTTCCTCCTTCTGTCAGTTTAGTTGTGTGACATCTATTACGAGAAAGAAAGGAAGTGAGACAAGAGGCGTCTCTGACTCTATGGCAGCTTCACTCTTCTGAGCCCATGTGGATCATGATCGATGGGGCTTTTTCGTGCAATATGGTGAAGTTCAATCGGCTCAGCAAGATCTTCCATGTCACCCCAGTGCTGATCGAACTTCGCCGTACTGCCAGCCTCTCCGAGTTAAAAAATGAATGAATGAACATCGGAGGGAGTAATTGACTGAGAAAATGAATCCATAAATGGGGGAGAGAATGAGAAAATGAACCCATGAATGCATAAATTAGCGACTGAGTGGATTAGCAAGATGTTGACTACGACTTGTGAGGAAGGCACACAAGCACACGGCAACCGATCTCTTCGTTTACTTCCACTTTTGTGACGTCTGATGTTGGCAGGGGGTTCCACATGTCAAAAGCTGAAGAAGTGAGCACATCTGGGCTGAGAGTCTTGCCTGTCTCTGTCTCACTGCCCCACTCAACTTTAACACGCCGCAGGTGAACGGCTGTAAAGGACTCTAAAAAGCGAATGACGCCTGAGCCACGGGCACCTGGGGGTTTAATAAAATGGGCACGTGCCAAAGAGGAGCATGTCAGTGTGAAAGACTTTCCAGATTTCCTCCTCCTGACATAATTAGTGCCAAAGAAGTCCGGTAAATAATTGTAAAGGTGATAATCAATCATGGGATCTTTAGAGTCGTATCAAAAAAACACTTAGGTCAGCTGAACGGTAACAGATGGAGCCATTTTACTGCTGATTGCATGAAGACAATAAAAATGAGCTCCAATAGGGCAGTGAATGTCAGGGGTTTGTCTCGTAAACGGCACGGAGCCTGCAGCTGGCAGGATGTTTGCTAAGAAGTAAAAAAAAAAAAAAACGTAAAGGCGCTTTTGGTTGAAGTCAGCAGATTCCAAAACTCTGGAGGTCACATATTAAAAGAAAGAAATTTCAAATTGCTCCCCAACTTTGACTTTGATCAAGTGTAATATGACTATATGACTGACCAAAAGGGGTCACTCTTGAGACAGCAAATCTAAATAAATCCAATAAATCTGTGGCCTCCCTATTGGGAAGGTCGCCTATCAAACAGTACTTCCACTCGGCTCCCCCTGTCCAAGCCTTCCTCCTTCTTTCTCTTTCTCTGACCTCCAGTTGTCCACAGCAACTACACAGTTCCACAGTCTAACTCCAGGTTCATTGTTTGGGTGACCAGCAGAGGTTTCCAAGTCACAGCCACTTTCGTGGTCAGGAATGGCTTAGGGAGCTCGTGTGGTTATTTCTGGCTCTCTATTGGATATCCCTAAAAAGCAGACCCCAGAATACACCCCCCGAACCCCCCCAAGAACTTCAGTGTAACAAGTGCTACTTACCAGTTCTACCTCCTGCCACCATCTGTCATCACCCATTCTTTACATTAAAGCCCCAGGACTTCAGCAATTTCTCCATAATATTGAGACATGGCACACCCTGGTGGTGTCCTCATGTCACTGGCATCATTGACATTTCCAATATATTTGCCACTAGCCGTCCCCTGCGGCTCCGCCCACATATTAGAATTAGAATTAGAACAATCTAGACGAGAACAGGCCATTCAGCCCAACAAAGCTCGCCAGTCCTATCCACTTGTTTCCTCCAAGAAAACATCAAGTCGAGTTTTGAAAGTCCCTAACGTCTTACTGTCTACCACACTACTTGGTAGCTTATTCCAAGTGTCTATCGTTTTTTGTGTAACGAAAAACTTCCTAATGTTTGTGCGAAATTTACCCTTAACAAGTGAAACAGGACAGCGAGGAGGGCCCTGCCTGGCTCCCCCACTCCTGACGTCACCCATTCAGTGTCTCTCGGATTAGCGCGAATATAACACACCTGCAAGCGAACTACGATACTGAGTGCAATGAGAGAAGTCGCAAAATCAACCGGAATGTTCAAGCAAATTACAGAAAAAACCCGATCGCAATCCGTGAAGCAGTTCTCTCATTTGCAAGGTAAGAGGTGGTATGGTATACTCCGAGACTGGAGCGTGAGTGAGTGTTTCCTTTAGGGGCAATAGCTCCCTGATTGGAATAAGTTCTTTTAAATTGTGGCGTTTTAAGTAACTAGAAACTATATAGATATTATGTAAAAGGCGATAGCCCTCCCATAGTGATACGGCGGTAAAAATCACATAAGAGAAAATAACTTAGCTTTCTTTAATGACAATTTACGGGCATAACAGACGAAAGGAAGCCATGACAACACTTTGTGTATAGTTTGTCATTTTCGTCGCTGCGCTGAAAGGATTTTCGGGACGGATGAGGTAATCTTTCCATCCGTCCGTCGGCTTTGAAGTATTTGGCTGCTGTTCAAGCCTTTTATGCTGGTTCCTCCACGTGTAGGCCGTTACGTCGGCAAATAGCCCATTTCCAAACAAGGAAAGAAGATCCTGTGCTCACCCAACGGAGGACAAAATCACATACACCTGTCTTTAGGCTGACTACACATTCCTCAAGCTGTCTCTGTCCATCTTGTCCTATGCTTGGCTAAGCACTTCTAAAAGGCCTGGCCTGTACATGTGAATGGATTTATAAAATAATTTCTTGTACAGAGTACAGTGACATTAAACTTACATTCTTATTACAGTGAGGAGGAAGGCCCGCTGCATGTTTCTTGCTACCGCAAGCAAACTATGGTACTAAGCGCGATGACAGAAGTTGCAAAATGAACTGGAATGTTCAAGCAAATTATAGAAAAAAACCCAATCTAAATCCGTGAAGTAGTTGACAGACAGCCAGACAGACATTGGATGTTATATAGAGAGAGACAAGGACACCTAATGGCCAAACTGCTATCCTGTATGATGTCAGAATGTCAGCAGGTCTTCTCCAGTACTCGATATATATATATATATATATATATATATATATATATATATATATATATATATATATTGTAAGATTTCTGAAACCCTTACAACCCCCCAACTGCGCTGCGCACCGTAACTCTTTTAATGGGGTTGGAGGTCTCAAAAGTTTCATTTTGATGTTCACCTTCGTTTCAGTTCTGCACACATCAACGCTGACGTTTTGCCAAGTCTTGCCTAGCCTGGCTTAGACTATCGCTTTGTTCACACCAGTAGGGAGGGTGTGAGATTTTTAAGACCCTGTGCGCCAAAACTCTGTTAACACAGGCAGGGACTGGTTGTCTGCCACCAGTGCAACTGCAGGCCCACAGGCTCACCACGTCACATGTCTGTCGCCCAATGGTTGACACAGGGAACATTTAAAATGGGCCACTGGCCTGGCCTTGATCTCACTTTCTGTCTCCTCTCTTGTGCAGGAAGGCTATCGGTTCTTTTATCTGAGCAGGGAGCAAATGCACTGCTGGTATGCTGCGTGTGTCAGTTCCCGTTTGAAAATCCCCTGGAGAAAATCACACTTTGGCAGACTAGATAGATAGATAGATAGATAGATAGATAGATAGATAGATAGATAGATAGATAGATAGATAGATAGATAGATAGATAGATAGATAGATAGATAGATAGATATGAAAGGCACTATATAATAGATAGATAGATAGATAGATAGATAGATAGATAGATAGATAGATATGAAAGGCACTATATAATAGATAGATAGATAGATAGATAGATAGATAGATAGATAGATAGATAGATAGAGGAAAGGCACTATATAATAGATAGATAGATAGATAGATAGATAGATAGATAGATAGATAGATAGATAGATAGATAGATAGATATGAAAGGCACTATATAATAGATAGATAGATAGATAGATAGATAGATAGATAGATAGATAGATAGATAGATAGATAGATAGATAGATAGATAGATAGATAGATAGATACTTTATTAATCCCAAGGGGAAATTCACACATAAGGTATCATATACCTTATCGGAGCCTGTGAGGAGGTTTGCCAATGTGCATGCATGACAATATACACTCACCTAAAGGATTATTAGGAACACCATACTAATACGGTGTTTGACCCCCTTTCGCCTTCAGAACTGCCTTAATTCTACGTGGCATTGATTCAACAAGATGCTGAAAGCATTCTTTAGAAATGTTGGCCCATATTGATAGGATAGCATCTTGCAGTTGATGGAGATTTGTGGGATGCACATCCAGGGCACGAAGCTCCCGTTCCACCACATCCCAAAGATGCTCTATTGGGTTGAGATCTGGTGACTGTGGGGGCCGTTTTAGTACAGTGAACTCATTGTCATGTTCAAGAAACCAATTTGAAATGATTCGAGCTTTGTGACATGGTGCATTATCCTGCTGGAAGTAGCCATCAGAGGATGAGTACATGGTGGTCATGAAGGGATGGACATGGTCAGAAACAATGCTCAGGTAGCCCGTGGCATTTAAACGATGCCCAATTGGCACTAAGGGGCCTAAAGTGTGCCAAGAAAACATCCCCCACACCATTACACCACCACCACCAGCCTGCACAGTGGTAACAAGGCATGATGGATCCATGTTCTCATTGTGTTTACGCCAAATTCTGACTCCACCATTTGAATGTCTCAACAGAAATCGAGACTCATCAGATCAGGCAACATTTTTCCAGTCTTCAACTGTTGAATTTTGGTGAGCTTGTGCAAATTGTAGCCTCTTTTTCCTATTTGTAGTGGAGATGAGTGGTACCTGGTGGGGTCTTCTGCTGTTGTAGCCCATCCGCCTCAAGGTTGTGCGTGTTGTGGCTTCACAAATGCTTTGCTGCATACCTCAGTTGTAACGAGTGGTTATTTCAGTCAAAGTTGCTCTTCTATCAGCTTGAATCAGTCGGCCCATTCTCCTCTGACCTCTAGCATCAACAAGGCATTTTCGCCCACAGGACTAACATACTGGATGTTTTTCCCTTTTCACGCCATTCTTTGTAAACCCTTGTGACGGCCAGCCGGGTCCCATGCCCAGCCGGGACGCCTCTGATGCATACGTCCCGGGGGAGCCATCATGGACTTTGCAATACCTCCCCCGGGGCGCTTGGGGGCACTCTCCCTGGCAGTGGATTCCTCCTCAATCTCCCCCGTGGCTCCATGGGACATGGAGTCCACCACAGCAGCCCGGTTGGGAGATGGGGTGGCCGCTAGGGGGTGCTGCAGAGAGCCAGCCACCACACTGGACGGCTTATCAGCCCCACCCGGAGGTGCAATTACGACCAGCTGGTCAGGCACCTGGATCACTTCCGGGTGGTGTATAAAAGGGCCTGCCTCCCAGCAATCGAGGCCAGAATCGGGAGGAAGAGGACGAGGTTGCCTGGGAGGAGTGGTGGAGCAGGAAAGTGTGGGTTTGTGTTGGTTTGGTGCTTTGGACTGTGTTTGGGTTGTGTGGCACGGGGAAGGCGTGTCACACAGCTGAAGAAAATAAATACCTGTGAGTGTGAACACGTGCCTCTGCGTATTCTGTGCCGGGTCGGGCGCTATATAGCGCCTTTATCACACCCTAGAAACGGTTGTGCGTCAAAATCCCAGTAACTGAGCAGATTGTGAAATACTCAGACCGGCCCGTCTGGCACCAACAACCATGCCACGCTCAAAATTGCTTAAATCACCTTTCTGTCCCATTCTGACATTCAGTTTGGAGTTCAGGAGATAGTCTTGTCCAGAACCACACCCCTAAATGCATTGAAGCAGCTGCCATGTGATTGGTTGATTAGATAAGTGCATTAATGGGAAATTGAACAGGTGTTCCTAATAATCCTTTAGGTGAGTGTATATTGTCAGAGATGGCTGGGGTGGCGACGCCCAGGAGGACCGGAGGAGGGCTTGCGTCTTCCCCAGACCATGTGGGGGCGACCACCCTGGTACCTTTGGGGGTCACGGGTACAGGGCTTTGAAGCTCCACCCCTGTAGGGGCCCGTGGTCACCTATGCCTTTGGAGCCCTGAACCTCAGCACTTCCACCACACTCGGAAGTGCTGGGGGGGAAGAAGACAGGGGACACCCAGAGTGCTTCCGGGGATGCAGCCGGCACTTCCGCAACACTGGGGTGTGTCGATGGAAGATTGCCGGGAAACACCTGGAGCACACTTGGGTGATTATAAAAGGGGCCGCCTCCCTTCATTCAAGGCTGGAGTCGTGTGAGGAGTGGACTAGAGCTGGAGAAGAGAGAAGGAGGTGGTCTGAAGCAAAGCATTGGTGTTGTGGCCAGGACTTTGGGGACTTGTGGGGTTTGTGGTGCACTGGACTTTGTAAATAGTGTAAATAAATGTGTTGTGGGTGAAATGAACGTGTCCGCCTGTCTGTGTCTGGGCCAGTCTCCACAATATATAGTAAGAACATAACTACATACCATACATACCTGCCCTTTGCAGTTCACTATATATATATTTAGAGAGAGAGACAGAGAGTACAGAAGAGAAGAGAAAATCTTTATCTAAGATCCAAGCACTGAGGGCCTGAGCCCGATTGGCAGAATGGGCAAAGTCCAGAAGTGTAGCCAACACATCACAGGGCAGTACAGAATACGATCCGTGCAAATATTAAATGAGTGGAGAGATTATATGACCACAACGAAAATCATTGTACTGCAAAATGAACTGGCCCGTCTTTGATGACTCCCACACTACAATCACAATGGACTGGTATAACAGGTTTCTCACTTCCGGGTGGTTTGCAACTAGTTTTTAATGCAAATTGCAAGAGGAATTTATAAGATGGTCAAACCACAATTTGCAAGTTTAAACATTCTGGCAATAACAAATATTTATGTAATGGATTTTAGCCCAGATGGAAAGGCAAGATGCTATTACCATATACAGTCACCCACACACCCTCAGCAGGCCAATTGGAGTTTCAACATAAAAACATAAAACATTTATATCATCTGAAAGGTGAGACAGAACCATGAAGCAAAAATACAAAGGAAAACCGCCAAAATGTGGGGGCTTTGTAAAGGAGATATAAATACGGTGAAAGAAGTGTGAGGCCCCTAAAAAGCTAAAAAGGCCACATACCTCAGGATGCCAGCCCACAACTAGTACTTGCAAGCTTTGGCCTGCCGAGGCCCAAAATGGGAAGTTGGCTTTAAAGTCCAGAAAATAATTTAGTAAGTCAAATAAATGCAAAAAATGCCTTACAGAGGACAGGGTAACCGTAAACCTCTGGCTTGGTAAGACAACCTAAAGCAAACTATTTTTTTATAAATTAACAAGATATTGAATATATGAAAAAGAAGAAAAATAGGAAAAAGGATTTGCATAAAGAGCAATCCAAGGCAAACAATTCCCAAAATGCACTCCAAATAACAGGATCCAAGAACCCAAAGTAATAAAACACTAAAAAACAGAAATATCAAAAGAAAAACAAAACTCCCAGCAACATGCAAACAACTCCCAATGATCCACTGTTGGGACTCTCTCTGACCTCAACATAAAGGCAGGGGGAGGAGCCAGCATCAGTGATGTCAGCGTGGTCCCGCCTCCTGTGGCTCCACGCACAACAACAATTCATTTCTATACTAGAATGGATGTAGCTTAAAGTGCTTTTCAGGATGTCAAAGAAATAGTTAACAAACAAAGAAAAGCAGATTAAAATTACAATTTTAATAATGAATAAATCACACTCAACATAGTTGCCACCTTTAGGGTTGCAGATGATCGTGACTCACAGTTTGTGTATGGTTTGCAAAGTGATTCACGATGGGTCACCATGGGCAATTTAAGCAGTCGACATTACTCCGCTATGGTTGTTGGCGACGAGCCTCCAAGGGAGCCAAGGCTACGACTGTTGGCAGTGATACTCCAAAAGGGACTGCACCCTGATTATCCAAGAGGGACCATTCCCGATGTGACAGTCATCGTATACTGGGTCTCGAAGACGCTATGAAGGGCAAGATTGGGTTGTGAAAAAAAAGTTCAAGAACTACTGACGAATAAAATATGAATCAATACACACTTACATAAAATAGATCAATAGTTAATAGAGAAGGTGAGTCCTTATATATATAATACCGCTTCTTAAGTCATATATAATTAACAGAGAAGTAAAGTCCTTATACATAAAACCGATTTTTAAGTCTTATACAATATTAGAAGAGCAGAGATCTTATATATAATACTGTTTTTAAGTCTTATGTAATTCATAGAGAAGCAAAGTCCATAAATCTCTCTATATATAAAATCCAATGTCCAGAGTTCGCTTGTTGGAGTGATATATTCACGCTAATCCGTGACAGAGGCTGCGGGCCGAGGGGAGGGGGAAGCGTGACGTCAGGAGTGGGGAGGCGGGCAGGACCCTCCTCACTGTCCTGTTTCACTACTGCGTGGGCAGAGCTGCTGGGGACAGCTAGCATAATATATTTTTAAGTCCATCCATCCATCCATTGTCTAACCCGCTGAATCCGAATACAGGGTCACGGGGGTCTGCTGGAGCCAATCCCAGCCAACACAGGGCACAAGGCAGGAACCAATCCTGGGCAGGGTGCCAACCCACAGCAGTATTTTTAAGTGTTATATAATTAATAGAGAAGTAAAATCGTTATATATAAAATACCCTTTTTAAGTCTTATATGATTAATAGGTAAGCAGAGTCCTTATATATAATACTGTTTTTAAGTCTTATATATTTAATAGAGAAGTCCTTATATATATGATACCGTTTTTAAGTCTTATATAATTCATAAAGAAGCAGAGTCCTCATATATAATGTTGTTATTAAGTTTTAATACTGTTTCTAAGTTTTATACGATTGGACGATTGGAAGGGCACTTGAAATGTCGAGGAAGTGTTGGAATGCCAGCTGGGTCACCCCTTTTAATCCAAACGTCAATAATGTCAAAGAAAAAAAGCTCTCGATGGCAAATACAGATAGTGTAAACACAAGAAAGAGGAATCTTCTTGACTTCCTTAATGAAAATCTCCTTGGCAGAGCGGGTCGTTTTGGGAGCTCTGTGCCGTTCGCCATTCCCTGGGGCGTCCGCTCTTTTAAAGCCTTTAGGGGCAGAGACAATTGTCATCAGTGGGCATCTTCTTGCTGTTGTGGGTGACATAAGAGACAACAATATTAGTGACTGTGCCCCCTCCTGCCCTGAGGTGGTATCACTTACCTCCAATAAACCTGAAAGGTATTTTTAAGTCTAACAATAAGCTGATATGACCAGGAGGAGAGAAAAAGAAAACTAAAAAAAAAAGGGCAGAAAAAAAGGGGTTCAAACCCCCCAGAAGACCACCCAGCCCTCACTAGGCATTCTGCTAAACGTAAAAGTACTTAAGTCATTCCTTATTGTTTTTTAGGTTTCGTCCCAGAGGATTCGATGCAGTGGGTCTCGTGGACAGCGGGGGCACCCGCCTTCATTCAGGCATCACAGGTGGCTGCACGGTGACTTGATCAGGGGTTGGTGTTGTAAAATGCCACTCAATAAATACTGGAAAAGAAAGCAGAGAAAAGTGAAATTAATAATGATTGCAAATTCTTTCCAGGTTTTTTTTTTTTTGGGTCACGATTGTCATGCATTGTCACGCAGATCCATACTCTTGGCTTGAAAAATTGATAGATTTGGTAAATAGAAAAATTTGCTCCGTCTCCCATACCCTCCATTGCAAAGCACCAGGGCCAGCAAGATATCCTTTTAAATTTAGGAAAAGTGTTTAACTTTAGAACACAATTTTGCATGGCAAAGGCATAGTAAGAAATACAGTACCTTCAACTTGAAAAATACCAAACGTATCCCTTAATGTATCATTTAATTTGTGTAATATAATTAATATGATAAGGCTTAAAAGACATAAATCATTTGCAACGAGTGCAGAATGCAGCTGCTAGAATCTTAACTAGGGAATGAAAATCCGAGCACATCTCTCTAGTTTTGATGTCACTACACTGGTTGCCTGTGTCATTTAGAATTGACTTTAAAATACTGCTTATGGTTTACAAAGCCTTAAATAATCTCGCTCCATCTTATATATCGGAATGTCTGACACCTTATATTCCAAATCGTAACCTCAGATCTTCAAATGAGTGTCTGCTTAGAATTCTAAAAGCTAAACTTTTAAACAGCCTTCTGCTGTTATGCACCTAAAATCTGGAATAGCCTGCCAATAGGAATTCGCCAGGCAGATACAGTGGAGCACTTTAAAACACTGCTGAAAACACATCACTTTAACATGGCCTTCTCATAACTTCATTTTAATTTAATCCTGATGCTCTGTATGTTCAATTTATTATCATAACTATTCATGGTGGCTCCACAATCCCTACTGACCCCTACTCTCTCTTCTGTTCTTTTCCCGGTTTTCTGTGGTGGCGACCTGAGCCACCACCTCCTAATCAAAGCACCGTGATGTTTCTATATTGATGGATTAAAAGCCAGAAGTCTACATGACCATCATCATCAAGTCCTTCCATGAGAACCATAAATACGAAGAGGACTGTTTCATTGATGTGAGGTAGAATGCCCAGAGGGGGCTGGGTGGTCCTGTGGCCTCAGAACCCCTGCAGATTTTATTTTTTCTCTACAACTGTCTGGAGTTTTGTTTGTTCTTTTTTCTGTCCTCCCCGGCCATTGGACCTTACTCTTATTCTGTTAATTCCATTTTCTTCATCATGTAAAGCACTTTGAGCTCCATTATTTGTATGAAAATGTGCTATAGAAATAAATGTTGTTGTTGTTGTTTTGTAGTTTCCTAACTATGCTGTGTAATGGGCAGCCTTTGTGAGGGAAGGAGCTTGCATTGGGCAGCATCTCCCCCGGGACGAAAGAGGGCAGCCCCTCAGCTTACTACAGTGCCATGGGTTTGGAGCATGGAAGCTCAGCCCTACTGGGATCTGTGGCCCCCAACAGGGGGCGCGTGGAGAACAGCTGAGCCCTCCTCTGCAGGGCTGCCACCACACCCAGAAGGAGTTTGTGGAACACCTGGAGCACTTCCAGGTGCTGTATAAAGGGAAACTGCCTCACTCCATTCGAGGAGCGTGAGTCGGGAGGAGGAGGAGTGGAGATGGACAAGAGACAGAAGAGAGATGATGTAGTCACTGTGCTTAATGTACTGTGCTGCGTAGGCGAGAAACCAGACAGACTGTGCTGAACTTGTGCCTAGTGTCTGTTGTGCCTCCTGGTGTCCACAGCTGTACATGTGCTTTGTGCATCTTGGGATTGTGCATGATGGAGATGAAGTGCCTACCGAGAGATCTGCATTGGTGTGGGACACACGTATCCCACAGTCCTTGAAGCTTTGGAGATTTTGCATGGTACTCAAAATGTCTTCCAACACAATAAGTTAATGCTGTAGTTCTACAAAATCTGTTCTTTATGTTTGTATGTTTCTGAATTAAATGTGCTTAGCTTAGAGTGGCAGAATGGCATGCACTGGCTGCAATTACAGTATGTAGGTAATTAGTGCTTAAGTACAGGACAGCCTCCATACTCCTCCATTACTGGATTATACAGTAAGCACATGATAATTATGCTGTAGTTACATACTGTATGTGGTCTCTTTTCTCACTTGGTCATATGAGTCATTACTGTGTAATTATAATGAAGTGTCTATAATGTTTCTTGAGTTACACAGTAATCATATTGCGATAAGCCTAATTACACGGTACTTAAGTATGTGAGCAAGTTCTGCTTTATCAGACTGACGTGTGCTTAGTTAAACTGTTACTCCAGTTACACATTAATTACATTGTAATAATTACACTGTAGTTACACGTGTAGTCTCCTCACTTACCGTATGTAGTGTTATAGACGGGGTAGCATCAATGCTGTCAAACAGATTTTCCCTTTCCCGCCCATAAGGCAATGAAGAAGGATAATTGTAATGGATGGAAATACGTTCTTCCTCAAAGCCTGGAGGCTTATGTGAAAGGGCAAAGTCATGCATGGACAGGCATCCTCTCGTGGTTGCATGATGCCAACATGGATTAGGCCCAAAACCAGAGATGGATGGGCGTCCCAATCTGGATGGATGCTGCTCCCTTTCTCAAAGAGTTATCAGGGAATAGAGGATAGACAAAGGGAGGCTGCGTCCTGAAGACTATTGTTTCTCCCACAGCTAGGTGGCAGCGCTCCTCTGGTGTGGCTCCGGATAGCCGCAGGGCTATGTGGGACCTGTGCTCCTGGAGGGCACTCCTGTTGAATTCCTCCAGTGCCACCAGAGGGTGCTGCTGGGAGAGGACTCTCTTACTTTTTGACAGTCCCACCTGACCCAGAATTACATCCAGTGTGCAATGTTGTGGCACAAGAAGAACTCCCAGGACCGGCCTTAAAAGCCACAACTCCGCTCTGCCCAGGGAGTCAGAGTTGGGAGAGGAGAACAACAATGCTTGTCTGGGAAGGCGTGGAAGTTTCAAGGAAGGAGAAGAAAAATAGGAGAAAATTTGTGTTTGTATAAAAACAGAGACCTGTAAAGAGGTATTTTGCTAAATAAACATTAGAAAGAGAATAAAGGAACCATGGGTAAATGCTTAAAGATAATCTTTATACTGTGATTCAATTGAATGTTGTGATTATATTAGCTGTCCCCCATGGCTCCACCTGCATAGTAATGAAACAGGACAAACTTTAAAAAGCAATAAACAAACACATCTCGCTAGCTAAGCGGAGGTAAAGTACTCTCCAAAGCGTGGCGAGAGACAGAGCGACTCGAACGGAGGCTGGCACAGGAGTAAGGAGGACCCTGCCTGGCTCCCCACTCCTGATGTCATGCTTCCTGCTGTCCTCGGCCTGCAGCCTCTGTCTCGGATTAGCGAAAATAAATTGTTACTGCAAGCGAACTATGATTCTTAGTGCAATGAGAGAAGTCGCAAAATCAACAGGGATGTTCAAGCAAATTATAAAAAAAAAAACGATCTAAATCGGTTAAGTAGTTCTTTTGTGAAAAAGTGGACAGACAGCTGTTGGATTATAAATTATATACTGTATTATTATTATAGATTATGATAGTTTACTATTTCCAAGACCAGTTTAATCCAGTTTATATCTTTACGATTGGTTGTATGGTTATACTGTCACCATCACTGTAGTCAACCTTTGATGCTCATGGGTTAAATAGATGGCTGCTCATACCCAGTTGTGTTTATATACCTGGTAGAAAGTCATTTTTGTTTGCACTGAGGTAACAGACTCAGTCTTATCAAAAAGGAAAAGAAAAAAAAAAAAGAAGGCCTGCCAATACTGTGCCATTTTCTACATGTTCTGGCTTAAGGATGGCTTTATCTAAGTAAGTCTTGCACTCAGATGCTGCTGTAACTGAAGGTCACCCTCAGCCTTCACAAATTACCATTCTGCTATTTTGCCCAGCCCAAAGCCTCCCATCTTGTTCTGGCACCTCAGTCATGTCTTCACGTTTCTATGTGCAGATCCGACACTGAGGATTCCACTCAAAGTATCTTTGAGCATTTGAGAGGTGACAGATTCAGACATGTCAGGTACTGCATGCTATATTATGGATTTTGCTTCATTTCTGGCAGCCATGTTGGATTCCATTGTCTAGATCAGTGGTTCTCAAACTGTGGGACGGGCGTGAAGTAACAAAAAGGGGGGCATGAAGATGTGAAAAAAGAAAACAAGAATCGAAAATATAAAAAATACATCTATCGAAACCAAAACAAATTAACTTAATCTACATTCTAGAAAAATAAATATAGAGTTAGATAAATGTCGATAAAAGTTAAGTAGGTATAATAAAATATGCATCTATGGTACAGTATATCGTTAATTAAAAAAGAACAAATTGGTATTAGTGGGCTCCTTTCAAAAAAACGTTAGGGGGGCGCGATTAAACTGTTATGAAAACTCGGGTCGTAAATACTTCAAGTTTGAGAAACGTTGGTCTAGATAGCTTTTTCGTCACCGAGGGTGCGTCCCCCAACATGGTGACCAGGGGCAGAGTAGGACATTTAGTCTTGGGTAAGCTAGGCAAACCATAAAAAAAATTTTTTTTGGAGTCAAGACCTTACTGTTGCATATTTACATCATATCACAAGTCACATATAATAAATTTTTTGTAATATAAAGTTAAAATGTAACCTAAATCTCACTTAAAATAACACATTTAAAACTTTGATATTCTGAAAATGGGCAGCATGGTGGTGCAGTGGTAGCGCTGCTGCCTCGCAGTAAGGAGACCCAGGTTAGCTTCCCGGATCCTCCCTGCGTGGAGTTTGCATGTTCTCCCCGTGTCTGCGTGGGTTTCCTCCCACAGTCCAAAGACATGCAGATTTAGATGCATTGGCAATCCTAAATTGTCCCGTATGTGTGGGCTGGCGCCCTGCCCGGAGTTTGTTTCCTGCCTTGTGCCCTGTGTTGGGATTGGCACCAGCAGACCCCTGTGACCCTGCAGTTAGGATATAGTGGGTTGGATGATGGATGGAAATTCTGAAAACTACGCAAATTCTACTAACAGCATTGAAATGATAGAAAACTTTTTTTTTGTGTCTGTGTAATTGCCATATATGGATGGACTGGCACCCTGACTGGGATGAGTGGCAATTCCTGATCCTGATAAAGATGCCATAACGGATGGACACTATATATGGAGGCATAATCCAGCCAGGATGGTTCTTGATTATCATCCCAGTAAGGGTAGAAGTTTCATGGAGGGACCGGTTGAGATGGTGTGTCAAACGCAGTTCATTCCCCAGATGGCAATGCTCCAATGCACCCACAGGAATCCATGGGATTTGTAGTCCTGAATCATAACCCTGTCAGGGCCCTTGGGTGCCAACAGAGGGCACAGCAGGGAGAAGAACTCACTGTTTTTTTTTTTGGGCCTCCAAGTGACCCCGAAGTGCTTCTCCCATAAGAGTTTAACATAAGAGAAACCACCTGACCTCATTCAGGTGAGCTGGAGTCACGTGGAAGATGACAACGCCTGCCTGGAGTGTGTGGAAGGAGATAATTGAGTTTGTTCTTTGAAGAAATAAAGAACCTACAAAAGGTACCAATACCTTATGTAATAAAAATATAATAAAAACCAACATATTTGTATTCTTGTCATTGTGGATGGCTTTGTGTTTGGAGTCTGGGGCTTTGGGGTGCCCCCTTTCGATCACCCTGCTTATTGTACTATAAACACGTTCTTATTATTTTAATCAAGTTAGAGAATGCATGCATGGCATTGAGTGTTCTGGGATTGAGTTAACTGTTTAGAAACACATGCGGGTTAGGTGAGTTGGCGATGCTATATTTGCCCTCGATGTGTATGTGCGCGTGTGTGTGTGTCTGTGTGTGCGTGTTTGCGCATGTGCATGTGTGTGCGTGTGCGTGTATCTGTGTGTGTGTGCGTGCATGTGTGTGTTCACCACGCAATGGACTCTCATCCTGTCCAGTGATTGTTCCTTACTTGCACTTGATGGGCTTCCCTGCGTCCCAATTCTGGATTAGCGGGTTTAGAAAATGAATGAATTGATAGAAAGGTAAAACATTTTTCGTTTTTTATGTACATTTTTGTTTCTGAGATATTTTGTCAAGGTGGTTTTTTTCACACCGTCACACCGCTGTTTGCACGGGCAGCCCATTCAACCATAAGACACGCAGACCTGGGTGCGACTTTGTGGTCAGTTAAATAGCTGCTTGAGGATCTCTTTGCCGACAGCGGGCAGCTGTTTGACGTGTAAAAGAGGAAGATACTAAATATATAAAATATGCAGAGACCTGTCCCTGAATTTGAAACAGTAAAGTAATCCATAACTTCCACAGTTCAGCATGTTGATCGGTTTGGTGCTGTGCAATCGAAAGTTACTTAGGGAGGATGGTTTAATTTATCATATTCGCTGATTCTCAACATATTTGTATTAGCTGTAGCCAAAAAAACAAAAAGAAGAATAAAAATGAAAAATAAACCTTTGATAAAAAAACAACACTTTATTGGAGAGTTATTTTAGTAATTTGGTGCATTGATTTACCCTTGTGGCCTTTCCTAAAACTCCCTTAATTGCAGCAATAAGTTAAAAGGTCGCCCAATTCACCGTGTTCTCACCTCGCTTTGCGTCTTTATAGAGAACATTGATGTTTTTAATCTCCGGTTTACTGACTTTAGCTACATTCTTTCAGTCGTTTTGGTTTTGAGACTTTGGTTTTCTCGATCTCCTGATTCAGACCCCTTTTGTGTTTTTCATTCATTCATTCGTTCATTCACCCAGTTGTAGCAGCCTGGTGCCACTAAGTTTCACACCGTCAAGATGATGGTCCATCCATCCATCCATCCTCTTCCGCTTATCCGAGGTCGGGTCACGGGGGCAGCAGCTTAAGCAGAGAAGCCCAGACTTCCCTCTCCCCGGCCACTTCTTCCAGCTCTTCCGGGAGAATCCCAAGGCGTTCCCAGGCCAGCCGGGAGACATAGTCCGTCCAGCGTGTTCTGGGTCTTCCCCGGGGCCTCCTCCCGGTTGGACGTGCCCGGAACACCTCACCAGGGAGGCGTCCAGGAGGCATCCTGATCAGATGCCCGAGCCACCTCATCTGACTCCTCTCGATGTGGAGGAGCAGCGGCTCTACTCTGAGTTCCTCCCGGATGACTGAGCTCCTCACCCTATCTTTAAGGGAAAGTCCAGACACCCTTGCGGAGGAAACTCATTTCAGCCGCTTGTATTCGCGATCTCGTTCTTTCGCTCACTACCCATAGCTCATGACCATAGGTGAGGGTAGGAGCGTAGATCGACTGGTAAATTGAGAGCTTTGCCTTACGGCTCAGCTCCTTTTTCACCACGACAGACCGATGCAGAGCCCGCATCACTGTGAATGCCGCACCGATCCGCCTGTCGATCTCACGCTCCATTCTTCCCTCACTCGTGAACAAGACCCCGAGATGCTTGAACTCCTCCACTTGGGGCAGGATCTCTCCCCCAACCCTGTGAGGGCACTCCACCCTTTTCCGGCTGAGGACCATGCTCTCGGATTTGGAGGTGCTGATTCTCATCCCAGCCGCTTCACACTCAGCTGCGAACCGATCCAGAGAGAGCTGAAGATCACGGCCTGATGAAGCAAACAGGACAACATCATCTGCAAAAGCAGTGACCCAATCCTGAGTCCACCAAACTGGACCCTTCAACACTCTGGCTGCGCCTAGAAATTCTATCCATAAAAGTTATGAACAGAATCGGTGACAAAGGGCAGCCCTGGCGGAGTCCAACTCTCACTGGAACGGGCTCGACTTACTGCGGACCAAGCTCTGACACCGGTTGTACAGAGACCGAACAGCTCTTATCAGGGGGTCCGGTACCCCATACTAAGATGATGGTGATTTATTTATTTTTATGGAGGAGATCCCAGGGATTCTCCCAGCCTTGGCCCGACCCGCACACTCTCCCAAACAGAGACAAAATAATGCACACGGGAATCAAATAACAATTAAAGAATATAATGAAATAAATGGAAACAATAGCACCCCTGTACCCCTATGGAGGAATTACATTAAACACATAAACACAAAAAACCCCCACAGCAAAGTCCGTGGAAAACAGCACCGGATGTAATGAATGATGACGATAGTAAGTCCAGAGACGTGTACGTTGTAAGGGAATGAAAAAAACAGTCCTACCGGTAGTCTCTGAAAATGGTGAAGACGGGTGGATGGTTCAGGAACATTCCTTTTCTTGCTGGAAGGCCATGACCCCTTATCAGTCCTCAGCACCCAGGTAGACAGAAGACAATCCAGACCCCAACAACGAAACAATCCAGGACACAACGACTAAATATGGTTAAACAACAGAAGGCAGCCAGACAAGTACACAGAATACAACACCTGCCCTCCTTTTCAGCCACTCTGATCACCTTTGACCCCACCAGCCCCTGCAGGTACTGCTGGGAGATGCGGTTTTAACTAATAGTAGCACTGCTACACGGTTGTCCTTTTAAAATGAAATTGGCTTGCTGATACAACACAGGAAACGATTTGAAGTCAGCATGCTAGCAGTCAGCCAATCGTTATTCTGCCCAGAGAGCAAGAGAAAAGACGTAGTGAAAAAATGGTAAACATAGCAAATGGTCTGAACCAGGAGAACAAAACCTGCGAGACAAGAAGAAGAACAAACAGCTCAAAATCCGCGAGTGATTAAACCCTGCTTAACGAAATTAAAGCGTGGTTATGGATAAGGAGGTGAACCTAGAATGACCGTTTTATCCTGATGAGTAATAACTGACAAGATTACGACCTCTGAAGCCACGCCCCGTAGAAGAAATAAATTGGAAATATATTAAAGAAAGAAAGCTTCTCCTTAACTAGGACATTCTTGAGTCAGGAAGTGGGCCGTCTTTCTCTCAGAAAATGCTGAAGAAGGAGCATCCTGCTGCAGCAAGGTACAGCGTCCTGGGCAAAGGTTCTCAGCAAATGGTCACTGAACAGAGACAGAGAGTCATTCATTATAGATGAATAAATTTGCATAGTAGTGCAGAATTATTGCTTACTCTGATTGGTTCACTAGCTTGCATTCACTCTGATTGGCCCAAGAGACATAAGATGTTTCCAGCCAAGAGCGTAACCAGCTTACACACCCAAAATAAAAGTCTCATTTCACTATATTCTTTGTCCTTTACGATATTTTCCAATACTTCTTGACTTCCTGTGTATGTGACAACGATTAGGGCACTTACTGGGTAAATGATAGTCAGCCAACTTCTTGAACCATCACTCAGAACCTTCTTTGTTGTTCACTTGATGTTTATCTGGTTTCCTGATATGCTTAGACTATAATTAATAACCCTTTATAATATGAGGGGCGTTCAATAGTTTATCTACCTCAGTAGGAAAGAGAAGAGTTTTCAAACATTTTTGGTTTTATTTTTCAATATAGTCCCCATGCACTTCATCCAATTTTCCTGCAATGACTTTGAGCCTCTTTGAAAAAAAAATCTTCTGTTTGACCTTCAAACCGGGACGTCACAGCTCGTTGACGTCTTCATCACTTGAAAACTGCTGTCCACTGAGAGATTTCTTTAAAAATCGGAACAATAAATAATCAGAGGGAGCCAAGTCAGGACTGGAGTGTGGATAGTTCAGCTGCTGGAACCCACATGGCGAACTGTGATTGACATGACATGTGAACCGGCGCGTGGTCGTGAAGAAGTTTACTTGATTCACACAAGGACTCTCCTGATCTCCTATCTCTTGAAATGTTAGACTCGCACTGAGCCACAACTGTGCATCAGTAACCTTGAGACATGTCACAAATGTCCAGATTTGTTTCAACATGCTTGCTACTTTCTTTCATATTCAGACAGATTAATTATTGAACACCTCTCATACAAGGGTGGTGCAGGGAAATGGGAAATTGTCAATTGACGTTCAATGCATGAATAAACACGTTACAAAATATATTCAATGATGGAATGTACTGTACAAAATATGGTGCTAATCAATATTCATTTAATATTCATTTTATGTTTTGAAGAGAACCTCATGAAGGTGTTGTCCATTTCTCCGTACGCATTCTGACAGCCTGTTGTGGATATTCTGCATTGCTCGACGTAATGTGTCAAGAGGAATGCCAGTGATTTCCTCTTCAGTCCTCCTATTTAGTTCAGTGATCGTTGCAGGATGTGTGCGGTACACTTGGCTTTTAAGATGTCCCCACAGAAAAAAATGATAAACATAGGGATCTAGGGATCTCGGAAGCCATGGAATGTCACCGTTGCGTGAAATGACGTGCCTTCCAGAAATCATCGAATAGCTGCCATCAATTGTCAGGCAGTGAGTGAAGTGGCTCCACCTGGGGACTTCTTTTTTAAGGCTGAACGCGTTTCATTGAAATTACGCACCCATGTTGTAATCGCATTAGCAGACAGGACACGATCAGGACGTCCTAACTGGTAATGCCCTTTGCGCAGCAGTCAGACTATCACCTTTCTTATAAAAGGCGTTCACAGAGAACACTCATTGTGCACCACTCCACTGCTCCATTATAACTAATCACAAGGGGTCATAAACGAGGTCACATTGGTCCCAAACAACTGTCAATGCCCCAGGGTCATCAAACCCTAATTCCAAAATTTCCCGTTTCCCTGCACCATCCTGTACCTCTAAGATAAATGCTGTATTTTTAATATTGAAAACGTACCAAAACATTTTATGCACAATAACGTTATTACCCCTAAATGACTATTTTTCTTCATTTTCTTCATTTTTCTTCTTACTGGGCAAAATGTGGCAATTTAGGGCAGCTTTACAAAAAACAAAATACCAGAAGAAAACGGCCCGAATCAAAAATGAACTTTAAAAATGAAGCATTGCTTTTTCAGATTCCTTGGTGTCAAAAACCCCCTCTAACAAAATGTAGCTCAACACTAGAGCCAGAAATGAACCCGTCAGTAATTTACAAAAAGTCCCAGGATTCGGAAAGTCGCCGGTGTTCCTGTGTGTCTATTAAGCCAAATCCTGTCTGATAAATTCATTTTTTGTTAATTTCGTTGATTCGTGACATACATTGAAAATGGAATTTGAATCCCTAGCAAAATTAACTTTCAAACAAAAAACAATTGGATGTTAGGTAAAACTTGGAATTGAGTCCCTTTTAATTTTGGTCTGAAAGTGGTCTTCATAGCCTGTGTTGAGTTTTTCCCCCTGGTCTGTATTATACTTGTTGTTTTTTTTTTTTATTTTTGACTTATTATTTTCCAGATCTTAACGTTATTTTTGTTTATCTCTAACTCGGTACTTTCTCCTTAAATTTCTTGAGTTTTGTGGGCGGTACCCTGAGGGGCGGGGCCACCATGACATCACCACTCCTGTGGTTATTTAAGCCCAGAGAAGAAGACGCCCAGGCAGTGGCGCATTGAGGTTGTTGGAGTCTGTAAGTATTGAGGCCTATTTTTATAATTTGGATTCTCTAATTTCTCGCTTATTTTCTGCTCTGATCTTTAAATTATTCTTCTGGATTTTGGATTGGGACTTTGGTACCAGGAATTGCCTTTCAGGCAACTCTGTTTTGAATATCTTTTTTGATTCCTTATCTCCTTATATAATACGCTACCGTGGCTGTCCGTTTGTCTGTTCAGGATTTTAAATCACCTGTAGCTCGCAAACCGTTTGAACTATCGACCTGAAATTTGTTATACTTATACTACGTGATGATTGACATCCAAGGTAATTCGTCTTTTTATTTTTATTTTATTTTATTGTTGAATCGACTTTCAGCAGCGCCGTACTCATCGCTACCACCTTCGCTGTCACTTCCCCTCCCTCTTCATATCGTCATAGCTTAAATTATTCTTGAGGCAGATTGAACACTTAAGTGCCAGCTTAAGTGAAAAATTAAATAAAACGTACTAAGTAATTGCAACACTGACTTAATCAGTTTTAATGCGAAAAGATGCCGACGAAAGAAGAAAAGAAGTGGGCTGCTAGGGCGGAGAAAAGAAGAGCCGCTCAGGAAGCAGTAAGCGCATCAACCTCTGAGCAAACGAATGATAAACGTACAGAGAAGGAGGATGAAAGCTACAAGTCATGTGTATTCACTGCATGTTATCATGCAGTCCGCCGTTACTAGTATATAAAAAATAAATATATTCACGTACAATGAATGCAAAACTGCCAGAGTTTTCATGGATCTCTCCCTCTTGTGAGAGGCATGTCCCTGTTTTTAAAACTTTTTAAAAATAAGTTTCCCCAGTTTCCCCATTTGGGGTCCGGCTAAACTAAAGTCAGCAGACAGTGGTTTGGGGGGGGGGACAAGCTGGTTGAGGTGAGCCCCCTTCTAGGGTTCTGACCATCTTTATGGGTCTTTTATGAGGCCTCAACACCCCTTTGTCATGTTGCTTACCACAACTAATGAACTATTGATGAGGCTAAGAATGGGGGCTGTCATAACAGCCATTGAGCTTTTCACTGGTTTTGTTGCTACTGGGTCAAAGGAACAAGAAATAGGGCTCATTGTATGAATTAAAGTTATGGCCGTCTGTTCTGCTATCAAGATAAAATGATCACAATGGCACACACAAGGCGAGAGTGAGCCTGACACTGCATTATTTAGCTTGAGAGGTGACAGTAAAATCTGGGGCTCTTATGTTGTCTTCGAAGGAGATCATAAAGTCTACGCTGCTAACGTCTGAAAGGATTTTATAGGCACTGCTGTTTAGAATTCCCATTTGTTAGATTAGCCCCTGCTCTAAACAGTGCACGGGGATTATTACAGTTGTCTCCTCTAAATCAGGACCATTAGTCAGAGTGGGCCATAAAGAGAGCTTTGTTATTCTTCGTCACACTCTCCATCCAGGCACTTTGGAAGACCTGCAAGTTTTGCTGCTCCCCGTCTACACTCCAGGGTTGGATATTCTAATTTGAGAACTCTCATTTAATCAGGGTGAGTTTCTGAACATGCTATTCACTTTATTTTAAGGGGAAGCCACTGTAGCCAAAGCTCCTTTTAAAAGTCAACTTATAATTTGATTTCATGTAATCTTCCTCATATTGTGGCAGGCGGCCGGGTCCCAGGCCCAGCCGGGATGCCCCTTCTACATATGTTCTATTGTAGTGACCATGGGCTCCTCAGTTCCTCCCCAGGGACGCTTGGTGGCAGCCTCCCTGGCTGACGATGGTGCCTCAGTTTCCCACAGGGCTCCATGGAAGATGGAGTTCTCTACAGCTGCATGGGACCCTCAGCCGGCATGGACAACTCTACAGCCGGGCGGGCGATAAAAAGGGCCAGCAACCACCACTCTGGGCCAGAATCGGGAGGAAGAGGACGAGGCTGCCAGGGAGGAGTGAGGGTTCGAGAAGGGAGTGCTTTTGTGTGTTTAAGTGCTTACTGGGACTGTGTTATGCCAGTGGGGTTCACGGGGAAGACATGCCCCACAGGTGAAGAAAAATAAAGTCTTTTTGTGTTTTTACACGTGCCCCCGTGTGAGTCTGTGCCGGGTCAGGCGCTATACAGTGTCCCAATTCACAGTATCTTGTATCCAGCAGGGGGCGCTAGCTCCCTTGTTGGAATAAATTCTTTTGTAATTGTTACATTACATGTTACATAACCTGAAACTATATACTGTAGATATCATATTAACTCTTTCAGACCTGATGTTGACTTTTGTCAAAATTCAGGGGTAGAGGATGGACATGGGCTGTAAAACTGTGACAAAACTCGCCCTTATGTTTTAGTTCGACTCTGTTTGGTTGAAGGAAAGTTACGCAGCTTTGTTGATTTGACTCGATTCCCTGCGCATGCTGTGAGTGGTAAAGAGCAAACAGCCTTTAAAATGGCATCGACATCTGGCGAGACTAAAACAAATGTGCAAAGCAAAACACTCCATGGACGTTTTACGTATTATCGCTCAATCGGACTCTGACTTTTCAAACTCTGAGTGTTCTGGAGATGGATATCGAAAATGAAAGTGAGGTACCAGCATTGGTCTGACCACCACTTATGATGACAAGAGGCACAAACCATATTGGGTCACACTGCAACCGCCACCGTCGCCCACCTGCTGTGCAAAGACAAAGAGGTAGCCGGCCCGCCATGCATTCCTTCTGTCCATCGAAATACCCAATACAGCCACTGCTGCCAGAGATGCCAAACAGCTGCCAACAGAAACCACAGCACACAGCAACAGACATTTTATGTTGATTCATGTGTGAAACCAATGCATTCGGTGCTTTTTTTCTGAAAAAATATTCAGCCCTCAAAGAGTTAAAAGCCAATACCCCTCCCTTAGTGATACAGCGGTAAGAAATCACATAGGAGACAAGGAAGCCATAACAAGACCTTTCGAATATAGTGGGGGCCCGATGTGTAGAGTCTGCCATTTTCATTGCTGCGCTGGAAGGATTTTCCGGATCAGATGACGTTATCTCCCATCTGTCCATCGGCTTCAAAGGTGTGCCAGGCAATGTGCCAAGGCTTTAAACACTTTCTCCACGTGCAGGCTCCCATGTTGGTAATTCATGCAATTCCAAACAAGGAAAAGAAGATTCAATATCATGCTGACTCTAACACGCAGACATAGTACAATGCCCATTTTGCAGTTGTCCTTCACTTGTCTAGTCTTAAAATGCTTGCCTAGCAGTTCTAAACGCTGGGCCTCTGTAATAAATCTGGCTTTGTGTTAGCAGTACATGTGAGAAGAAAAGAAAAGCAGATTTAAAATATCTGCACTGAGCACAGTGACATATTAAACTGTAAGAGTTACAATCCAGATGTTGCACTGCTGTGATTGTGTTGGTAAGAGCTAAAACCAATAAAATGTGATCAGAAATAAGTTCAGGAAAAAAATCAATGCAGATGTCGTATATTTGTATATTTGGTAAAAATAAGCAAAACAAAGTGAAAGTTTTGGGTCACCTTGTGGCAAATCCCGTATAATTTTGATAATAAAAGTTTGAAAAAAAAAAAATGGAAAAGCAAAACGTCCCGACTTTTGTCTCAAGGAAACTGTCCAAGATGGCAGATCCTCCACATTTCAGCCATTCTGTGCAGAAGAGGCGGATCCAGGTGCACAGAACCTGGAAGTGACATCAGAGCGGGAATGGTGTCAGTCAGAGGGAAGAGAAGAGACTGTTATCATACAGCGCCACCTCCTGTCTCGACGGAGGATTACCACCACCTAAGCCTTCAAGCTGTTCCCTATGCTCATGCACGTGACTATACATATATTGTGGAGGCCAATCGGGCATCCCAGATGGGACAGAGAAGAAGCCATTACCCGAACGGAAGGCCAGCACAATGATGCAGACGGATTGGCCTGTGAAAAAATAAATAACTTTGTACCCGATCAGTATAAATTAATGGAAGGACCAGCAATATCCAGGAGTCAGGAGCAGTTCAATCCCCCAAACAATAGATGGCAGTGGCCTTCACATAGGAAACCAGCTGGTGACACCCAAAGGGGTGTTTGGTATTTGGAGTCCGAAAGAACATCCCTATTGGGGTCCTTGGGTATCGTTAGTGAGCGCTGTTGGAGGAGGACCTCCCTACTTTCTTTATGGCCCAGAAGTGCATCCTGTAAGATACAGCATGACACTGAAAGCATTCCCAGGTCCAGCTTAAAAAGGAGCCTGCTGCCACACAAGGACGAGTCAGAGTCGGGAGGCAGCGGGCAACACTCACTGGAGGTGGAGAAGGAGGAAGAACTGTTGGTTTATTGCTCATCTATTGCATAATTGTGGCACATTGCTGCACAGGGGTCTGTAAAAGTGCTTTTGTAAAATAAATGTCCTTTATTTTGTTCATATATCATGGGTTGTGTTACTGCATCTTGGGTTTGGGGCTCTGTGGCGCCCCCTTGTGGTCACTATATATAAACTTATATATATGCATAGTCCATCTTGCCGAAATTTCATTGCAGCAACTCCAAATCGTACTCAGTAGTTTGTATGGTCCCCACGTGTTTGTATACATGTCTGACAATGTCCTAATGAGATGACGGATGGTGTCCTGGGAGATCTCCCAGATCTGGACCAGGGCATCGTGGAGCTCCTGAACAGTCTGAGGTGCAACCTGGTGGCGTTGGATGGACCGAAACATAATGTCCCACCCAGAGGTGTTCTATTGGATTTAGGTCAGGCGAGTGAGCGTGGGGGCCAGTCAATGGTATCAATTCCTACATCCTCCAGGAAGTGCATTCATATTCTCATCACATGAGGCCGGGCATTGTCGTGCGCCATGAGGAACCCAGGACCCACTGCACCAGCTTAGGATCTGCCAATGGGTCCAAGGATTTCATCCCGATACCTAATGGCAGCCAAGGTGCTTTTTTATAGTCTGTAGAGGTCTGTGTGTCCCTCCATGGATATGCCTCCCCAGATATACCATCACTGACCCACCACCAGAATGGTCATGTTGAATGATGCTACAGGCAGCATAACGCTCTCCACGGCTTCTCCAGACCCTTTCACGTCTGTCACATGTGCTCACGGTGAACCTGTTCTCATCTGTGAAAAGCACAGGGCACCAGTGGCGGACCTACCAATTCTGGTATTCTATGGCAAATGCCATTCGAGTTCCACTGTGCCAGGCAGACAGTGAACACAGAGCCCATTAGAGGACGTCAGGCCCTCAGGCCACCCTCATGAAGTCTGTTTCTAAATTGTTTGCTCAAAGACATTCACACCAGTGGCCTGCTAGAGGTCATTTTGTAGGCTCTGCCAGTGCTCATCCTGTTCCTCCTTGCCCAAAGGAGCAGATACCGGCTCTGCTGATGGGTTAAGGACCTTCTACGAGGGGCCATGTCCAGCTCTCTTAGAGTAACTACCTGTCTCCTGGAATCTCCTCCATGCCCTTGGGACTGTGCTGGGAGACACAGCAAACCTTCTGGCAATGGGAGGCACATATTGATGTGCCATCCTGGAGAAGTTAGACTACCTGTGCCAGCTCTGTAGGGTCCAGGTATCGCCTCATGCTGCCAGTAGTGGCACTGACTGTAGCCAAATGTGAAACAAGTGACAAAACAGATGAGGGGGGAAAAATGTCAGTGGCCTCCCTCCACCTGTTAACCACTCATTCCTGTTTTGGGGGTCATCTCATTGTTGCCTCTCTAGAGCACCAAAGCAGCTGAAACTGATGAACAACCCCCTAAGCTACTTAACTGGCCAGATCAATAGCCCAAAAGTTTCATTGACTTGATGCAATACTCACATTAAAAAGTGCTCCATTCATTTTTTTGAGTAGATATATATAGTGGTGTATGGCCGGCCGTTCACCCTGGCCAATACCCCCAAGCAGCCAGGTGGAGCCCTCCCTGCAGCATGGAGGTGCCCCAAAGACCAGCAGGGAATTCTGGACATTGGAGTCTTTATGCACAGCCCTACTGGATACCATGGGGGCTACTAAGTGACGCTGCATGGAGGAACAATGTTTATTTACTCTATGCCCCGGAAGTACGTCCGAGTCACATGGACAAGGGGAATGCACTGGTGCTTCCTGGGTGAAGAAAAGGACTTTTGATCTGACCTGGAAGTGATAGGAGATCACATGGACTGGGGGTTGGAACACTTCCGTATCAGGGATTATAAAAGGATTATGGGAGCTACCAGACGGGGAGCTGAGCTGGGTGGAAGGGCGGGAATGCGTCTGGGAGTGGAGAATTGTTTATTAGTGAGATTTGTATTGTGGTTTAAGAGCATTGTGGAGAGGAGGGTGCTTTGTTCACTGTGCAGTAATAATAAAGTCAATATTTGGACTTTTATCTGGTGTCTGAAGTCTTGGTCAAGGATTCAAGGGAGCAATAGCGCCCCCTATTTGTCACTATATATATATATATATATATATATATATATATATATATATATATATATATATATATATATATATATATATATATATATAAATATCCATCCATCCATTATCCAACCCTCTATATCTTAACTACAGGGTCACGGGGTCTGCTGGGAGCCAATCTCAGCCAACAAGGCAGGAAACAAACCCGGGCAGGGCACCAGTCCACCACAGATATATATATATATATATATATATATATATATATATATATATATATATATATATATATTGTGGCAGTAGGGGGGTGCTAGTGCTCCCTTGAACCCTCAGGTACAATTCCAGACACCAGGTAAAAGTCCAAGACCTTTTATTATTTTTAAGCACAGTGCACCAAGCACCTTCCACACTACTCATATATCAAGCCACAAACTACCATAAACCAAACATTCTCTCTCCTAGCCCAGACACTTAGCTCCTCTTCCACCCATCACAGCTCAGCATCTGGACTGAGCCATAGTCCTTTTATAGCCCCTGACCCGGAGGTGTTCCTGTCCCATCAGTCCACAGTTCCTTATTCCTTCCGGGTCAGGGCAATCAGTCCTTTTCTTCACCCCGGGAGCATGTCGTTCCTTCCCGTCACATGACCGTGACGTACTCCCGGGTCATATGACACAAAAGAGCCCATAAGCCCCCCCCACAGCGACTCCTGGTGGCCCCCAAGGTACCCAGCAGGGCTGTGAATAAACACTACAAAGTCCATAAGGCCCTGCTGGATCTCGGGGCACGATCCTGCTTGTCGGGAGAGCTCCTCCTGGCGGCTTGGGGGTGAAGACCGCCATGGGAAGCCGGCAGTCCTCCACACACACACATATATATATACAACATTAAGCCCGTTAAAATAACGGCCGCTAGAACAGTAGTGCATAAACATTAGTAGGAACAGTCTATATTAAATGGCAAGGGACCTTGTATGTGGCTGTAATATGCGTCACTGTATTGTGTGCCTTTTATATTCTCTCTCAGTAATACTGGTTTGTATTTCCATAAAATTCCTGTAATTTTGTCTGACAGTAATACAGTGGAACCTCGGCTCATGACCATAATTCATTCCAAAACTCTGGTTGTAACCTGACTTGGTCATGAACCAAAGTAATTTCCCCCATAGGATTGTATGTAAATACAATTAATTCGTTCCAGACTGTATGAACTGTATGTAAATATATATTTTTTAAGATTTTAAGCACAAATATAGTTAATTATACAATTGAATGCACAGCATAATAGTAAACTAAATGTAAAAACATTGAATAACACTGAGAAAACCTTGAACAACAGCGAAAACTAATACTGCAAGAGTTTGCGCTATAGCGCTACCAACCGCCAGCTAAAAGCACTTTTTTTAATGAGTTTTAAGCACAGGGAAAAAAATGAACATTTGAAAAATCCGTAATTTAATAAACAACCAAGAAAAGTAACATTGCAACAATGCACGCGCGCACCTGCGTGTGTGTGTCTGTCTGTCTCACGCGCTCCTGTGTGTGTGTGTCTCACCCACGCATGTGTGTGTGTCTGTCTGTCTCACACGCTCCTGTGTGTGTGTGTGTGTGTGTCTGTCTCGCCCATGCTTGTGTGTGTGTGTCTCGCCCACGCCTGTGTGTGTGTGTCTCGCCCACACCTGTATGTGTGTGTCTCGCCCACGCCTGTGTGTGTGTGTCTCTCTCTCTGCACACACAGGGAATGCACAGGAAGAGACTGAACACGTGCCGTGTGGCCCTGCGCATGCGTACTTCACCAGAAGGCACACACGGACACCTGGACGAGGATATATATATATATATACAGTATATATAAAGTGTGACAGATGGCCTCAGCCATTTCCCAGGACTCCAGCTGGATGGAAGGACCAGAGGTGAAAGCACCTGCAAGGCACTATCTCCCCCTGGGACACTAGAGGGCAGCCCTCCTGGGTGGTTGTGGCAGCTGGAGTTTGGTACAGCCCAGTTGGGCTCTGCGGGGGCTGCCAGGGGGAGCTACAGAGCCCTATAGTGGACTTCTATCACACCTGGGAGTGATTTCAGGTAATACTGACGAGCCACCTGGGACACTCCCAGGAGCTGAATAAAAGGAACCCCATCACTCTATTTGGGAAGTCAGAGTCGGGAGGAAGACAGACGAAGCTTTCCAGTGGAGGTGGAAAGGAGAGAAAGAAATGTAGGAACTGCGCTTCCCCACCTATAAATAAAGTTGTGCTGTGTGACAGTTAGAATCCTGCCTGTCTGTATCAGGGTTAGGGAGGGTGTATGCGCTCTGGTGGTCCACAATAGTCATAGCCAAAAATATTGGCAGCACTGCACTGCTTTTGGGAAATGTATCACTTTTCCACAGAAAATTGTTGGAATTACAAATGCTTTGGTATTCAGAGTTTATTTCTTTTGTTTGCATTGGAACAATACAATGAAGCAGGGGGAAAAAAGTCAAATTTCATATGACTGCTCACAGAACTCCAGAAATGGACCTGACAGATGCATTGGCACCCTTTCAAAATTGTTGGATTTCAGTCATGTGTTGCTCCTTCAATGTGAATTTAAACTCACCTGTGGCAAGTGAGAGGCGCTGGCAATACAGAAAATCACACTTTAAGACCGGTTTAAATGGAGAAAAGGTGGCTCAGCCTCTGTGCCTATGGGTACCACACTGAGCAAGGATACAAAAGAAAAAGCAGCAAAGAACTGTCTGAGGATTGGAGAACCAAAACTGAGTAAAAGCATGGAAGATCTCAAGACTACAAGTCCATCTCCAGAGATTTTATCGTTCCAGTGTCCACTGTGTGCAACGCCATGGCTCTGTAGTTAACTTCCCTGGCCGTGGACAGAAGATCAAATCTGATTGAAAACTGTAACAAAGGCATTTAAAGTTGCAACAATCTGGTTGAGATGCAGTAGTGCCACAAAAACTGTGTTAAAAGAAGATGCCAGGACAAAGCCATTCCTGGATAGGATATGGAGAAGCTAAAGGAGGGTTCATTCAGGACAGAAGCAGCTTATTATCAGAAAGATGAATGTTTACTGCTGCCTCGCAGTTAGGAGACCTGGGTTCGCTTCCCGGGTCCTCCCTGCGTGGAGTTTGCATGTTCTCCCCGTGTCTGCGTGGGTTTCCTCCCACAATCCAAAGACATGCAGGTTAGGTGGATTGGCGATTCTAAATTGGCACTAGTGTGTGCTTGGTGTGTGGGTGTGTTTGTGTGTGTCCTGCGGTGGGTTGGCACCCTGCCCAGGATTGGTTCCTGCCTTGTGCCCTGTGTTGGCTGGGATTGGCTCCGACAGACCCCCGTGACCCTGTATTCGGATTCAGCGGGTTAGAAAATGGATGAATGGATGGATGAATGTTTACAGTTTCAGGACAGATCATGGTGTAGGCCAACTCACGTAGACATTGGATATTAGCAATTAGGTGGATTGGTGAGCCATCAAAGGCTTCATCCTGTCTTATACTTCCAAAATGAGCTCTTGTCTTTCCCATCTCTGATAAGACAATAGGTGGATTACTGGAGAAACGTGGGGTGGGCCAATGGATGGATGGGCTGCTGTGTGAAACAATAAAATGCGTCTGAATGGGAGTTGATCTTCATCTTAAAGCTTTTTCCTGTTTTCAGGTTTTGTGGTCATGCGTCACAGACATGAAGAGTGGTCCGTCAAGCACAGATTGGATTTTCCTCTGCCTTTTAGCTCCATTAGCGATGTAAAAGGTTGTGTGAGATGTTACGTGGTGCTGTGTCAGCTCTGCACTGGCACATCTGCATACTGCTGATCTGAGACTCTGCACGAAGGATAGCAGCCTCTCAATTTATCTACTGGGCCAAACAACAGCAATTTCCATCTGGATTAATAATCAATACACCAATTATAAGTGAATTTCTACTTTGAAGCGATGGAGCCCCAATCAATAGGTTCACTCAACAACTCCTTCACACTTAAAAAAAGAGCTCATACCAGCAAGTGCCTCCCGCCAGCAGCTGAGACCTTGCAGAAATTGGTCCAATCTCCATTTTTTTTTAATGAGTTTCTACTACCAGGAGACTTGAGATTTCTGAAATTGCATTCAGTTTTGCCCAACAGCAACGCGACGAAAGGTTAAAACAATTTCCCTGCTGTGAAGATACGTGCGGAAAAATGATAAGAAATGTTTTATATTATGAGCAAAAGAGGTGGATTGTTATTGGAATTATGCCCGGGCACGTTATTATGCTGAGGTGGTCAAGGTCATCCATTTACAGAGGGAGATGTTTTTCAAATCAAAAGAAATGCCAATGGACGTAGACATGGGCAAGGCTGACATATCGGGAGTGATTTGGGGTCCCTTTATGAAATGAAATTCTGCATTTCCTTATAGACGCTGTATGTCAAATATACGTTGTGAACTATCACGGGATGCTCCGACCGCCACAACCCGACACAGACAGGCAGAGACACAAGTTCCAGGCAGAGTACACGTTTATTCACGTGTCGCCCCCTCCGCACAACACACCACAGTACAAGCACCAATAACACACTCCTTGTCCTTGTCCTTTTCCTCTTCTTCTTCTTTCCCACTTCGTCTCCTCCTCCAGCAAGTTTCGTCTGACTCCCTCCCGACTCTGTGAACGCAGCTGGCGCCTTCTAAACCGCACCCGGCAGTATTCCAGGTGGCTCGCTAGGGAGGTCTGGAATTACTCCCAGCCCAAAGCATGGCTCTGCAGCTCCCCCTTATGGCTGCCATGGAACCCAACAGGGCTGCAGCAAACTCCAACTCCCAGCATGCCCTGTGGGAATCGATGGTTGCCCTCTAGCAGCCAGTGGGTGAGATAATGCCCCTGGTCCTTCCTCCATAAACACAACCTATATATACTCAGCAAAAAAAGAAACGTCCCTTTTTCAGGACTGTGTATTTCAACAATAATGTTTTAAAAATCCAAATAACTTTACAGATCTTCATTGTAAAGGGTTTAAACAATGTTTTCCATGCATGTTCAATTAACCATAATCAGTTAATTAACATGCACCTGTGGAATGGTCGTTAAGACCTTAACAGCTTACAGAAAGTAGGCATTTAAGGTCACAGTTCTAAAAACGCAGGACACTAAAGAGACTTGTCTACCGACTGTGAAAGATGCCCAGGGTCCCTGCTCATCTGCGTGAACGTGCATTAGGCCTGCTGCAGGGAGGCATGAGAACTGCTGATGTGGCTAGCTAGGGCAATAAATTGCCATGTCCGCACTGTGAGACGCCTAAGACAGCGCTACAGGGAGACAGGAAGGACAGCTGATCATCCTCGCAGTGGAAGACCACGTGTAACAACACCTGCACAGGATCGGTACACCCGAATATCACACCTGCGTGACAGGTACAGGATGGCCACAACAACTGCCCGAGTCACACCAGGAACACACAATCCCTCCATCAGTGCTCAGACTGTCCGCAATAGGCTGAGAGAGGCTGGACTGAGGGCTTGTAGGCCTGTTGTAAGGCAGGTCCTTACCAGACATCACCAGCAACAACGCCGCCTATGGGCACAAACCCACCTTCGCTGGACCAGACAGGAGTGGCAAAAAGTGCTCTTCACTGATGAGTCACGGTTTTGTCTCACCAGGGGTGATGGACGGATTCGTGTTTATCGTCGAAGGAATTGAGCACGTCTGGGACCTGTTGGATCGCAGGGTGAGGGTTAGGGCCATTCCCCAGAAATGTCCAGGAACTTGCAGGTGCCTTGGTGGAAGAGTGGGGTAACATCTCACAGCAAGAACTGACAAATCTGGTCCAGTCCATGAGGAGGAGATGCACTGCAGTACTTCAAGCAGCTGGTGGCCACACCAGATACTGACTGGTACTTTTGATGTTGAGCCTCCCTTCATTCAGGGACACATTGTGAAACATTTTAGTTTATGTCTTATGGTGTTGACTCTTTTAGTGTTCATACAAATATTTACACATTAAGTTTACTGAAAGTAAAAACAGTTGAAAGTCAGAGGACGTTTCTTTTTTTGCTGAGTATATATAGATAGATATATATATATATATATATATATACAGGGTGAGCCAAAAAAAGTATCACATTTCAAACGTTTATTCTAAAGAAATGGTACAAGATAAAATAAATTTCATTACAACACAAAATACATTTTTTTCACTGTATTTTAAAACTGATGTCTTCAAGGTGTAATCAGAATATAAGTTTATATGTTTAATATTTCACTGTACAGCTAAAGGCCAGATTTAGCACACAGGGGCTCATCATTTAGAACTGCTAGGCAAGCATTAGAAGACAAGACAGGGACAACTACGAAAATGGGCATTGTACTATTTCTGTGTGCCAGAGTCAGCATGATATTGCATCCTCTCTTTGCCTTGTTTGGAATGGCATGATTTTACCTAAGTGAGGGCCTGCACATGGAGAAAGAGTATAAAGCCTTGGAACATCGCCCAGCACGCTTTTGAAGCCAATACACAGGTGGGAGATAACGTCATCCGATCCTGAAAATCCTTCCAGCGAAGCAACGAAAATGGCGGACTACATACATCGAGATCCCACTTCTATAATAGTCTTGCTATGGCTTCCTCGTCTGTTATGCCGCGTAAATCGTCATTAAAGAAAGTTAAGTTATTTTCTCTTATGTGATTTTTTTACCACCGTATCATTATGGGAGGGGTGCTGCCTTTTAATATTATATCAATATATTTTCGGGTTACTTAAGGTGCTGCAATTACAAAAGAACTTATTCCAACAAGGGATAGACAAGGAGGTGGCCATCATTAGCGATACACTCTTCGAGATTTCTGAATGTTGGCATGATTCGTTCGGCCATTTCAAGGGGAAAAGCTGCGATTTCGTGGTGAATAGGTGTGTGTATGCCTTCGACTTGAGAAGAAATCGCACGGAGCGAGATCAGGTGAACATGAAGGCCACCCGACATTGCCACGCAGGGAGATCATCTCCCGCCAAACGTCCCTGGATCTCCGCGCCGTATGAGCTGTTGCTCCATCCTGCTGTAACCAGGCATCCACCATATCCATTTCTTCCAGTTGTGGCCGCATAACGTTCTCTAGCATTTCAATGTAACGTTCTGAAATGACGGTGACCTTTGCTCCCCCCTCCTCAAACAAATAAGGGCCCACAATGCCAAATACTGCAACGGTGCACCAAACTGTAACACGTGTGCTCACTGTGCAGGGGTCTCTGAGGGTTGGTTTCGGCCCAAGAGGGAAAGTTTTGCTTATTTACACAACCATTCAAATGGAAATGTGTCTCGTTACTGCACGTGACGATACCATCTCGATGAACGGTTTGCAGAATGTCCGCCCACAACTCTCTACGGCTCTTCCAGTCTCTCTAAGCGAGTTCCTGCACTAGCATCATTTTGTATGGATGGAAATTAAGGTCCTCATGCAAAATCAGAGACGTGTTGGAAATGCCTAAGGCAGAAGTGCACTGAACGCCTGGGACCTGCAAAATGGATTCCCTTACAGCATGGATGTTTTCAGGCGTTCATACAGTCCGAGGAAAGCCTGGAGATTTTCTGTTCAATGTTGTACCTGTCTGTCTAAATTTACAATTACAATGCAATTTATTTTTTTGTATAACCTAAAATCACACAAGGAGTGCCGCAATGGGCTTTAACAGGTCCTGCCTCTTGACAGCCCTTCCAGCCATGACTCTCTAAGAAGACAAGGGAAAAACTCCCAAAAAAAACCCTTGTAGTGAAAAAATGGAAGAAACCTCGGGAAAGGCAACTCAAAGAGAGACCCCTCAGGTAGGTTGGGCGTGCAGTGGGTGTCAAAAAGAAGGGTGTCAATACAATACAATGCACAGAACAGAACAAATCCTCAATACGGTATAAAAATAAAAATTTTAGAAGTATGGAGCAGAATTGAACAGTAGATGATATCACAGAATATGATTTGGATCTGTTTAGAGTCCTAGAGACCTCATTCATCAAGCTGCCTCCCCCATTTGGCCATTCCACAGCTGAAATAGCGCTAATCCGATGATAGGACACCTCTTTCCCACGATTCCTGCGATCCTCCATCAGGGATGACTTTACCTTAGGCAGGCAAAACAACTTGGCAGGTGGGCTGTGGGCACTGAGTGCCAGATTTGAGTACCGAGAAGAGAAACAGAATAGGTGAGGGTTAGTATCAAATTATAACTATCATAAATGTAGCCACTCACTGTAGAATTGCTTTCCGATTTGGGACGTCACCGTTAGGAGGAATGCTGAAGTGCGTTCGGAAGGCACGCTGTGAGTCATGATGGATTTGTTGTTTTTGAAGAACGCTTCAACAGCGAAAGCACCGTGTGCACCAGACCAAGGCATGTAGCCAACTGAAAGTTACAAGGGATCGCCTACCAACCCACTCGGCTGCCTCTACCTCGCGCAATGACCCTGAGAAATGTGGTACTTCATTTTGGCTTACCCTTTATTTATATAAATATATATTTAATGCAGTGTCAAATAATACAAAGAGTACATGACACGTGTTTCACCCTTATTGGGGCTCGTCAGGTGTACGCTATGCACTTTTGCATCCCCTTACAGGGATCCAACCTTGGACGTCAGTGCCTGAGGTGAAGCCTCTGATGTGGCGCCACGGCAGCTGGTTCACTTGTTTGACAAGGTGAAGATCAGAGTATCACATGTCCTGGAACCCATCAGGGTTGAACCAACCACGACCAAGTCCCATATAGCCCTGTGGAACTCCGAGGAGGGGCTGCCAATTAATAGCACGGGGGAGATAGCGCCCTTCATAAGTCATCTGCCCCTGTCCTGCTAGTATGGAGTGTCACGCTTGGGTCACAGAGTTGCAGAGGACAACTCACGGTTTTCCAAGAGACAGAAACTTTATTCCAGAACAGGCGGAACTAAAACAAGTCTCTCTCAGGAGCGATCCGGTTGCACAAGGGACAACTGTCAAACTGACTGCCTCAACTTTGACTCCTGGTCAAAAGAACACAAAATCTTCCTCCTCTAAGGGGTGCAGCAGCTCAGGAGCCCCGACCGGAGCAGAGGGAATCTGGGGGAAGACAGACAAGGCAACAAGACACTAGGAGTTTTAAATGTTCAATACCCCGCGCGAGATGTAGATAGCATGGCAGGGCAGCAAGCAGCAGGCTAGCAGCTGATAACACAAAGAGGAAATGAAAAGCTGTGTTTCTTCCCCATTGAATCACCGTTTAAGAGGGGGTTTCAGAAGAGCGGCTGCGTCCCCTTGGGGCCGAGTTTACAGGACGCATCAGACCAGGCAATGAGATGGGCCACCATCAATTACAACATACATACATACAGTATGTGTATATATATATATATAAATATATATATAGTGATATTGGTGCTCAGTTGGTGCCGACCCGACACAGACAGACAACGGAGGTATGTGTAAAATAAACAAAAGAACTTTCAATTTATTTAGCTGTGGGACACGTCTTCCCCGTGTCCCACTGGCCCTACACAGTCCCAAAACACAAAGAAAAATCACCCCCAAATGACACTCTTCTTTCCACTCCTCCCAGGGCAGCTTCGTCCCCTTCCTCCCAACTCTGGCGCCCTGAGTAGTGGCTGCAGGCTCTTCTTATAGCCCACCTGGAAGTGCTGCAGGTGCTCGTTGACCTACTTCTGGCTGCACTTCCGGGTGTGGCTGTACCATAAGATGGGCTCGTTAAGCCATGCAGCTCTATGAAGCTCCCCCTGGCAGAGGCCATGGAGCACAACCAAGGTGAGTTCCAGTGTTCCATGATGTAGCGTGGTTCCCATGGCTGCTCCGCTGAATCTAGTGACAAAGGGGTGTCCCGGTCGGGCAAGGGTCCCGGCTGCCCTCCACTATATATTTATATATATATATTGTGGAGCCGACTCGGACACAGACAGGCAGACATGATGTTATCAAACCACCACACGTTTATTTACAATATTATGGTCACTAAGACCCAGTCCAAAGCAGTGCACAAACCACAAAACACTCAGTCCTGGCCACAAATGCCTTTCTCCTGGCCGCCTCCAATCCACTCTCTTCTGCCTTGTCCTCCTTCCACCCGACTCTAGCCTCGAATGAAGGGAGACGGCCCCTTTTATACATGACCCGGATGAGCTCCAGGTGCTTCCGACACTCCCCCGTTGGCCAAGCCCCAGCGTGGCGAATGTGTCGGCTGTTCTCCCAGCAGCTCTCCGGGTATCCTCCAAAGTCTTCCCCCCAGCACTTCCTGGTGTGGCGGAAGTGCTGGGGTAACAGGTCCCCAAGGCATTGGGGCACCTCCTGGCGGTGACCACGGGCCCCTACAGGGTGGAGCTTCCATGCCCTGTACCCGTGGCCCCCAGAGCAACCAGGAAGGCGGTCCCCACGTGATCCAGGGTGGGCTCTGACCCTCTTCCGGTCCCTCATGACGTCCCAGCCGGGTCATGGCCCCTGGCATCCCTGACACTACATATAAATGTATATATAATATATATATATTGTGGCATCCGGCTTTGGCAGGAGCCCAGCCGGGACGCCCAGGAGGACCGGAGGAGGGCTTGTGCCTCCTCCAGACCGCAAGAGGGCGTCCGCCCTGGTTATGTTGGGGGCCTCGGGTAAAGGGCTTGAAAGCCCAGCCCTGTAGGGACCCGTGGCCACCGGTGCCTGTAGATGTCTGGAGCCCAGCACTTCCGCCACACCAGGAAGTGCTGGGGGGAAGAAGACAGTGGACACCCAGAGGGCTTCCGGGTGCGCAGCCGGCCTTTCCGCCACACTGGGGCGTGTCTTCAGAGGAGTGCCGGGAAGCAGCTGGAGCCCATCCGGGTTCCTATTTAAGGGGCCGCCTCCCTCCAGTCATTGGTGGATGTCGGGTGGAAGTGGACAGAGCTGGAGAGAGGATTGGAGGTGGCCAGGAGAAAGGCACAAGGACTGTGAGGCCTGGACATTTGGGGGAACGGTGCAGGAGGCACTGGGAAGTGCACTAAAGTAAAACCTTGTAAATATTGTAAATAAAAGTGTGTTGGGTGCAAAAGCGATGTCCGTCTGTCTGTGTCCGGGCCAGCGTTCACAATATATATATATACAGTATATCTGTGTGCGCAGAGGAGGCAGCTTAAGGGCTCTAATGATGGTAATTACCCGCTGAACCAGGGGCTGGCGCTGTGTTCTAATGCCTTCTTTCTTCCTCCCTTTGCAGAACAGAAGATTGACGGCTGTCCCACCACTGACATCACTTCTGTCATCCGCCTTCCTAGACTCGCATCTTCCTGCATGGAAGCCATCATTTCCATATCAGTTCTCTTTTGGGCTCTCGTCTGGAAAGACGCTTCTGAGGCTGTTCTGAGAGCAAAATGTCAAGCTACCCAGCATTAGGATAGTGTGGTCCTAAGAATTTGCTCAGTGAGCGTTTGTTCAGTTTGTCCAGCATTTTTTGGGCTGATGCTGTCGGAACAGACTTTTGCCACCTCTGTATATATGAGTGTGTGTGTGTTACACTGATATATTCATAAAGGGTATCTCTATATATATTTATGTATATTGTGTAAAGAAAGCACAAACAGTCATAAAGAGTTGGGGACCCCGCAGGCAAACCCCATCTAACTGAAAAGCAAAACGCAGGTTATAAATGCGTTATGAAGAAAACCAAACATCTTTACAGACGTGAGTCCCGAGTGTAACTTCTTCAAAATGGTGGAAATTCCAGCAAGAAGAGTCAGCAGGCTCGGGTGCGCCGACACCGGAAGTGACGTCTAGAATGGTAAAGCCGTCAATCTTCCAGTCTGCAGGAAGAGGAGGAAGAGACAAGGTGCTAGTAAACAGCGCCATCCTGTGTCCCAGAGAGAGATTACCATCACCTGAGCCTTTCAACTGTCCCCAATGCACATAGGCGTGACAGTTGAGCTGTGGGTCTTTAAACGACTTGTAAAACCACCGACACCGACTTTCTTTCAGATTCTGCTACCATCTCTACCTTGTCAGCCAACCGCAGAGTTTTTCATTGAGGTGTCCAGCCTGCCCACTGAGCCTGAGTGAGCCATGCCTTAAACATCAGCGGATATCCAGTGCTTTGTCGTGTGTGAGGTAGAGGTGTGATTTATTGACACAGCGAAAAGTCCAGCGTGGGACGGCAGATAGACGGCCGCCTTGTTTGTTTTAGCTCACAGTTTCATGTCGTAACGTGGACTAACCAAGCCGCAGCAACACACACAGATGTGCCCGCTTTAAAGCACCCCCCCGTTCTTCATGTTTCTCGTGGCATTCCATTTTCTGGTCTTCCAGTCAGGCGATTCTTCAAGACAGGAGCTGATGGTCACTTCAAGCAGGTACAGTGTGAAGATCTTCTGTTTGTTGTGCAAGCGAAGCAGAAATCAAAAAGGAAATATACTCATTTTTCTAATCTTAGGGATTCTGTCCATAACACAGCAGAGATTTGCTTCCATCTTCCCGGCTTGTGGGACAGCCCTTCTAATTTGGCTTTGTTATTCTGCTCTTTCCACACATGAACTCCAGAGCCGACATAACGGCAAATGCTAAATCGGGTATCAAGGGAAACGTTTTCAATTCAATTGGCATTAAAAAGAAAATGGTCTAATATAGTCAGAAGTGCTGCCGGGGACTACTTTATCTACTACTTGTCATAAAAAAGGAAAATAATCGCATTTTTCAAGATACAATAAGTACTGCATTTATTAACCTAATTTTAGCAAGCAATAAAAAGGCATGACATTGAAATGTTAAGTGCCTGAGATGCCTTTAAGTACGGCAATTATCGTCACTCGTTAGCCAAATAACATATAACGGTTAGAGCCTTTTAAGGGAAAATGTTCCTCAGAGCCAAGTATTTATAACTTAAAAAAAAGAAATAAATAAGCTTGTCAGTATTTGCTAAGAGGCGTTCCCATGACAGATTTGTGATCAGTGATTTAGATGGAAACTTTTGTATTTTTGTGAGAGTGGAGCTACAGTGGGCAGATATTCACATGTGAACAGACAGCCTCTGACTAAAAACGCAACGGCAAACAAGAATCTGTAAAGGCAGCTATAGAACGAACTGAAACGGAGCCAATTCTCGAATCGGGCGCTAGTAATGACGATGTGAACTGGTCATCAGACATTGAGACAAAAAAATTAAACAGATGCATACTGTGCGACCAAAGCCCTGTTATGCCCGCCAAATTTAGGATTTGTGAAGCTTCAGCGTGGTGCGACAGTAACTGCATGACCAAAAGACAAAATAATTGATGGAGTGCAAGGACAAGCAAGACGTTAGGCCCGTAAACACCATTCACAATGTGTCAGCTTTCAACGTTCGTGTCAAGGGAAATGAGAAAGTGACTTAAACCCTGGGCTGTGGCGGCCTGCAATAACACAAGGGGAACACGTCAATTGTGTGGCTCCAGCACTGGCATCCTTCCCTCTCTCTGCCCAAAACATTCTGGATCTGATAGCATCAGAAGTATCACTCTGCTCTGCCTTACTCTGTCGTTCATCGTTTGTCTCCCTGCTGCATGTCCAGTCTGTTACAATACAGAGAAGCGTGCCTCAGACTGGGGGTCTCCAACTGTGATCCTGGAGGGCCGCAGGGGTTGCAGGTGTTCATTCTAACCCTTTTCTTAATACGTGACCAGTTTTTGCTGTTAATTAAGTCCTCTTCTCTTCATTTTAATTGACTTGCTATTTAAGACCCAAACCCCTTTTTTTCCTTAATTAGCAGCCAAACTATAACGAGGTACAAAATGAGCCAGCATGTGACCAGATAACCGGTGTCCATCTTACAATATCTGAAAAAAAGGCTGATGGTCTCGGGTAACGTTGATCTGCTGTGGTGAGATAACCCACAAGAAAAATGCTCAAATCAATCAATCAATCAATCAACATTTATTTATATAGCACATATTCATACAAAAAAATGTAGCTCAAAGTGCTTTACCAAATGAATAGAAAAATAGAAGACACAATAAAAGATAAACATAAGTCAACATTAATTAACATAGAATAAGAGTAAGGTCCGATGGCCAGGGTGGACAGAAAAAACAAAAAAAAACTCCAAAAGCTGGAGAAAAAATAAAATCTGTAGGGGTTCCAGACCACGAGACCGCCCAGTCCCCTCTGGGCAATCTACCTAACATAAGTCAAACAGTCCTCTTTGTATTTAGGGTTCTCATGGAAGGACCTGATGATGATGGTCACGTAGACTTCTGGCTTTCAGTCCATCAATGTCGGTGCATCATGATGCTTTGAGTAGGTGGTGGTGGCGCAGGCCGCCACCACAAAGAAACCAGAAAAAGAAACAGAAGAGAGAGAGTTGGGGTCAGTACGGATTTTGGAGCCACTGTGAATAGTTATTATGAAGAATTGAACATACAGAGTATCAGGATTAAGTTAAAGTGAAGTTATAAAAGGCCATGTTAAAGTAATGTGTTTTCAGCAGTGTTTTAAAGTGCTCTACTGTATCAGCCTGGCGAATTCCTATTGGCAGGCTATTCCAGATTTTAGGTGCATAGCAGCAGAAGGCCGCCTCACCACTTCTTTTAAGTTTAGCTTTTGGAATTCTAAGGAGACACTCATTTGAAGATCTAAGGTTACGATTTGGAATATAACGTGTCAGGCATTCCGATATATAAGATGGGTGAGATTATTTAAGGCTTTATAAACCATAAGCAGTATTTTAAAGTCAATCCTGAATGACACAGGTAACCAGTGTAGTGACATCAAAACTGGAGAAATGTGTTCGGATTTTCTTTTCCCAGTTAGGATTCTAGCAGCTGCATTCTGCACTCATTGCAAATGATTTATGTCTTTTTTGGGTAGTCCTGAGAGGAGTGCGTTACAGTAATCTAGTCGACTGAAAACAAAAGCGTGAATTAATTTCTCAGCATCTTTCAATGATATAAGAGGTCTAACTTTGCTATGTTTCTTAAGTGAAAAATGCTGTCCTAGTGGTCTGATGAATATGCGATTTAAAATTCAGATTACAGTCAACGGTTACCCCTAAATTTTTTACTTCCGTCTTAACTTTTAATCCTAGTGCATCAAGTTTATTTCTGATAACCTCACTGAATCCATTATTGCCAATTACTAAAATTTCAGTTTTCTCTTTATTTAGTTTGAGAAAATTACTATTCATCCATTCAGAAATACCAGTAAGACATTGTGTTAGTGTATCGAAAGAGTCGGAGTCATCAGGTGCTATTGATAAGTACAGCTGTGTGTCATCAGCATAGCTGTGGTAGCTCACGTTGTAACCTGAGATAATCTGACCTAACGGAAGCATGTAGATTGAGAAGAGCAGCAGACCCAGGATAGAGCCTTGTGGAACACCATATCGGATATCATGTGTCTTTGAGACTTGATTACCACAACTCACAAAGAATTTTCTCCCTGTCAGGTAGGATTCAAACCAATTTAAGACCCTGCCAGAGAGGCCCACCCATTGACTAAGGCGATTTCTAAGAATATTGTGATCAATGGTGTCAAATGCAGCACTCAGATCTAAGAGGATGAGAACAGATAAATGGCCTCTGTCTGCATTTACCCGCAAGTCATTTACTACTTTAACGAGTGCAGTTTCTGTGCTGTGATTTGTTCTGAAGCCTGACTGAAATGTATCAAGAATAGCAGGTTTATTTAGGTGGTCATTTAACTGCATAATGACTGCCTTCTCTAGAATTTTACTTAAGAAGGGCAGGTTAGAAATGGGTCTAAAATTTTCAAAGGCAGAGGGGTCAAGATTAGAGAGAGTCGGGGAATCTCCCTGTATATCGTCTAATGGACAAAAATGGAAAATAAGATCAAAAAGAAATCAAAAAATTGATCACAATCGACACATACAGTCAGAATCATGGTGTTCATATAGCGAAAATAAAAAAACATAGTGGAAGGAAGTGACACAACAGAAGAGACGTCATCGGGGATGGCCGGAAGTGACGTCATTATGGCAGAGCCAGAAGTGATGTCATCAGAGATGACCAAAAGTAACGTCACTGTGCAGGAACCGGAAGTGACATCACGGATGTTACGTGGTGCGAAGATCGTGGCCATTATGTGAGACCGGAAGAAAGGTAGGTGAATTATGGTTTTTCTTCTTTATTTCTGCAGACAAAGAGAGAGAGAGACATCACTTCACATAACCAACACCTCACCTCGCAAAATATCACTCACCTTTGGACTTGATGGCTGCTTCCTAAGCATGTGTGTGTGATACTGCTCAGCCCCACAAAACATTTGGACGGTGCTCTCAGCAAAAAAGGAAAATCAGCCGTTTTGGAAAAGTCTACAGCAAGCCATGGAATTAAATGACGGGTTTAATTAACAACAAGAATTGGCTTCTAATTTGTAGTTTGAGGCCCAGGCTTAGCTGGATCGCTTTGTAATAATAATTCTTTGCATTTATATAGAATTTTTCTCACTACTCAAAGCACTCAGCAATTGCAGGTTAAGGGCCTTGCTCAAGGGCCCAACACAGCAGAGTCCCTATTGGCATTGTGCAGGATTTGAACCGGCAACTTTCCGATTGCCAGTCCAGATCCCTAGCCTCAGAGCCATCACTCTGCCTGATTTCATTTTTGAAAACAAAACATGAAGATATTCAGAAGACTTAATCTTAAAAAAAAATAAGTCAATTAAAATGAAAGGAAAAGGAGTTTTTTAGCAACAAAAACTGGTGATGTATCAGGCAAAGGGTTAAAATGAGAATCTGCAAATCAGTAGCAATCCGGGACCAGAGCTGGACACCCCTTTCTTAGATGATCATGGGAGATGAAAATGGCGGACAGTTAACCTTCACAGTGAGTGAAGGACTTGCACGTGGTGGACCCAAGAGGCCTCCGACTGAGAAGAGAGACCTCTGGCTTCAACAAGGGGCGTAACTTCATACGGAGTGTGGCCAGTCATAGATAAGTGGCACAGGATTGTGACCTGAACAGGCCATGATAGGTCAGTGGTGGGAAAGTGGAAACCCCACTGCGTGGTAAGTCCGGCAGTGTTACTGGGGGTGAACTTCAGGATGGTTTGTGGGCAGTCAAGGATAAGTGGCTCTAGTATGTGACCTGATCGGACCATAATAGGATTTGGGTGGGTAGACACAAAAGAAGGCCTAACCCTGGGAAAGTGGACACCCCAATTTTTGACATGCATTAGGGAGTGGTGCTGGGTGTGAACTTCAATATGTTGTGGTTGGCCAGGGAAAGGCGCCTCCAGTATTTGACATACAAAAGCTGACAGAATGAGACAAGTTCCAAAATGTGTGCATAGCGTAGCATTCAGGTGTCACTAGGGACTCCGTTAACTGATATGAACGTTAGAGCATTTCACATGTTTTTAGTTACTTCATTTAAGGGTGTGTTAAGTTTAGTTTTTTAAAAACAGTGATAACTGAATATAATTACATGTGTTAGTGGACCATATTAATCCTTGGAGTTAACCCCGAGCGGGACTCAGTTATTCCAGAGTCAGTCTTGGGCTGACATTTAATGATCTGCTTTATTAACTTTAAGCCCAAATAACACTCAGGACAGTATTCTGCTGCCATCTAGTGGATACAGTAATATCATGCTTCAAAAAGTTCTGAATATTTCTATGTGTTTTGCTACTCGTCATTATTCATGGGGGTGGCTGAGCCTCCACCTAAAAACACAACGGCAGACAAGAATCTGAAAAGACAGTTTTAGAATGAACTGAAACTGAGCCAGTTCTCGAATTGGGCAATAGTAACGACAATGTGAATTGGCCATCAGACATTGACACAAAAAAATGAAACAGATGCATACTGTGCGACCAAACCGCCGTGATATGCATGCTGAATTTAGGATTTGTGAAGCTTCAACGTGGTGCAGCAGTAGCTGCATGATAAAAAGGCACAATAATTAGAATGGAGTGCAAGGACAAACAAAACGTTAGGCCCCTAAGCACCATTCACAATGTGACAACTTTGAACGTTCGTGTCAAAGGGAAATGTGAAAGTCACTTAAACCCTGGGCTGTGGTATCCTGCAATAACACAAGGGGAACATGTGTGGCTCAGGCACTGACATCCTTCCCTTTCTCTGCCCAGAACATTCTGGATGTGATAGCATCAGAAGTATAACTCTGCACTGCCTTACTCTGTTGTTCATCGTTTGTCTCCCTGCTGTGTGCCTATCAGTCTTTGACTCACCATCTGCCATCAATGACAGGGACTCTTTGAAGGGCTTACTGCCAGTGAATTTTCATAACAAAAACGAGAACTAGAACTAAAAAAATTGTACGAGAACTGAAAAAGAAAAACTAAAACTAAAACTAAATAAAAATTACCGTATATACTCGCGTATAAGTCGGGTCTTGAAACCGGAAAAATAGATCATAAAATCAGACCCCGACTTATATGCCTAGTCAAAAATACAACACTTAAATTTATTTTTTTTTTTACATCTTCTTGCTTCCGCCAGTCTCACATCAGTTTCTCAGACACATCGAATTTTGTTGCGGCAGCGCAGTTACCAATTTCTTTCGCTACTTTAACGACGTTTAATTTAAAACCAGCTTCATATTTTCTTCCGATCGAACTCTCCATCGTAGATAAGGGATGCTCTTACGATAAAGCTGTATGAGGGTGTGAGATACAAAAAACACAAATCAGCACAAACGTCGCTTCGGAATAGTTTGGGTATTACCGTGTGGTCACGTGGGAACAATACATAGAAAAAAAGGCCGTGTGCTCCGTGGTTACTCTCTCAGGTGGGTGTTAGCATATCGTAATCACTTGGACCAATAGTGCGAGTTTTCCGCATTTGACTTATACGACCGACATCATAAAATACCAGAAATTATACGGTTAAATCAAGCCCCGACTTATCCGCAGGAGAACTTAAACGCGAGTATATACGGTAGTGATAAGTGAACGAACTAAAATGGGAATGAAAATTGAGTAAAAACGAAATAAATAGCAATAACATTTTCGTTCAGTCTGGTTCAGCCATTCAGAGGGCTTGTTTGTAGTTTGCCCTGAGCGTTCAGTTACATTGCGCCATTTACTATGCAGTGATCTTCCTTACTATAGTCATGTGGCGCAACTTTTGTAAAGAACCGCTGTTTGTTTATTGAGCACATTTGGTTCGTCAGGTTGAAGCAGTAAGCACATGTGGTTGACGAATGGTGAGTTTTACACAGATGTTTGCGGGTAGAAAATGAGAAAGTAACGAGTGGAAACACTTTAATTACAGCGCAAATGATAATAAAAGCAAATGTAGTGTGCGAGAAGAAGGAAAAGAGTCTTAGAGTTTCAGTGCAGGACCAGCTGGATCAGCACTTAGTGGAAGTCCAGCACTTCTCTGGCACCAGGACTGCCTTTCAGTACTGGCAGCAGAAATCACCAACATACAGTCTGCTGGCACCAGTGGCCGAGGACCTTGTCTGTGCACCTGCATCACAGGCGTTCACCCAGCAAATATTTTCACTGTGTGGCTATCTGTGCAGCGGACGTCGTTGCAACATGAACAAATCTCTCATTTAAAGCTTAACAGCGATGTGCTTGCACAGACTGATTGTTGGATTGAAACATTTGATCTTGCCGACTACACTCATTAGGCTGCTTCATCTGTTTGTTACAGTAATTGATAGTCATAGCAGCATTATGGACCTCATCTATGTTATATCTATGTTATATAGTGCCTTTCCTCTATCTATCTATCTATCTATCTATCTATCTATCTATCTATCTATCTATTATATAGTGCCTTTCCTCTATTTATCTATCTATCTATCTATTATATAGTGCCTTTCACATCTATCTATCTATCTATCTATCTATCTATCTATCTATCTATTATATAGTGCCTTTCATATCTATCTATCTATCTATCTATCTATTATATAGTGCCTTTCACATCTATCTATCTATCTATCTATTATATAGTGCCTTTCACATCTATCTGTCTATCTATCTATCTATCTATCTATCTATTATATAGTGCCTTTCCTCTATCTATCTATCTATCTATCTATCTATCTATCTAAATAAAAACAAAAAATTTTAAACACAGAATTAAATAAAAATAAAAATTGTTGACTCTACTGAAAACTAGAACGAAATAAAAATAAAAATTACTTTAATAAAATAAAATAAAAACTAAAACTACAATTAATATCGGAACTGAAATAGCACTGTTGCTGTGTCAGTGGCATTTCTTTCCTTATCTCTTAACTCTCTAAACTCTTAAAAGCCTAAATAATAAGCAACAAGATAGAAATGCAGGCATAATGACAACCTTCTGTGTTTTGAAGTCCAGTTAGGCTGTTTCAGGTGATGTGGCTTGTGCTGTTTCCTGCTGCCCTTCACCTTCAGCCTCCTCTTCCTCTTCCTCGTCTGAGATATGCCCCCCAAAACCTGCAGGATCTGATGGCATCAGAAGTGCCAGTCTGCGCTGCCGTACTCTGCCGTTCATTGTTTGTCTCTCTATGACTTGTCATCTGCCATCAACAACAGGGACTCTTTCAAGGGTTCATAAGTGTTGCTGCATCTCACTTTACCTCTAAATTCTCTAAACTCATAAATGCCAGAATAATAAGCAACAAGACAGAAAAGCAGGGGTAATGAACATGCATAGATACAATGAAATGGTTTTGTTCAAGTGCTGTTTACAAATGCCAGCCTTTTTTCCATGGATGTTTTCTCGTCGTTGGCAATTGTACAGCATTGCTCACTATTGGCTTTCGTTATTTCATTAACTTGATTCTCATAATTCTGCAGGATCACATGAGATTACTTTTTATTTCTCTCAGCCCACACTGCAAACTACATGGGGTAAGTAACTTATACAAAATATCATCTTTGGGGTGAATAATTCCTTTAAGCAGTATACGCTTCCTATAAATAGATTGTTATTGCCAACTGCTTAATATACGGTGTAAGTCTTTATTCTCTAGAGTCGCGCTTGTCCTCCCTAGTAATCAATCCCAGGTCCCCAGAGCCGCGAGGCAGCAGTAAAACTTAATGAGGAGCTGCACCCTAAACCACAATTGAATGGACTTTGCACTTCAGGCCTGAACAGTTGTCATTTGCTAATGATAGCCTTCCTTTCCTTTCATTCTGTGCCAGCATCACCTTTGACGTTGCTGACATTGTTCTACATGTGAAGCTTCAGTGTGCTCGCTGTTGCAGAAGCTCCTGTCAAAATGAGCCAGAAATTTGGCAGCCCTCTTTAATGTCATGGAGGTCCTTCCTTTTTGCGATGCTAGTCAGAAGGATATACAGCAAGATCTGGCCAACGTAATTACAGATGTACAGTGTACAACTTAATTATAGATGACCCCTATAGTCAGCAATGCATGGGAAATATAATTATAGATGCCCCCAATAGACAACATTGTATGACCAGCATAATTTTAGATGCTCCCTTCAGGCAGCAATGCATGGCCGATATAATTATAGATGACCCCTATAGTCAGCAATGCATGGAAAATATAATTATCGATGCCCTCTATAGGTAGCAATTCATAGCCATCATAATTATAGCTGTCCCCAATAGGCAACAATGCATGGCCAACATAATTATAGACGCCCCCTACAGGTAGCAATGCATGACCAATGTAATTATAGATGACCCCTATAGTCAGCAATGCATGGAAAATATAATTATAGATGCCCCCAATAGACAACAACGTATGGCCAATGTAATAGTTGCCCCCTACAGATAGTAATGCATGGCCAAAATAATTTTAGATGCCCCTTGCAAGTAGCCATGCATGGCCAACATAATTATAGATACCCCTTATATGCAGCAGTGTGCAGCCATTATAATTACAGATGCGCCTAACATGCTGTTTACAAGTTGACCACACCCGAGTCTGAGCATCTGCTGGCAGTGCCCTCTGTGTCCTTCCCATCATTACATTTTTGACTTGTGATTGCACTTTTCAGTATCAAGTTGGTTTACATGATTTGATTTGAACACGAGGGTACAGAATGCCAGAGCCGCCTATAAATGGTTAGTATAACAAAGAGCCCACTGCACTGAGGAAAATTAGAAAACGAGGACCCCGGCTTCCTAGCAAGCCACTGAGAAGAAGAAAAAGACTCTCAGAGTTTCAGTGCAGGACCAGCTGGATCAGCACTTAGTGGAAGTCCAGCACTTCTCTGGCTCCAGGACTGCCCTTCAGTACTGGCAGCAGAAATCACCAACATACAGTCTGCTGGCACCAGTGGCCGAGGACCGCGTCTGTGCACCTGCATCACAGCGTTCACCCAGCAAATATTTTCACTGTGTGGCTATCTGTGCAGCGGATGTCATTGAAACATGAACAAATCTCTCGTTTAAAGCTTAACAGCGATGTGCTTGCACAGACTGGTTTCTTGGGTTGAAACATTTGATCTTGCCGACTACACTCATTAGGCTGCTTCATCTGTTTGTTACAATAATTGATAGTCACAGCGTCATTATGGACCGGGAGCACATTTTGTTGACTGAATCATAACTTGTATTGAAATACGTGTAGGCCGGAATTTGTGGTCTTGCAACAGAAAAAAAATAAATAAAACTGTACTAATATTATGTAAAAAGGCCAGACTAAAATAAAATAAAAACTAAATACAGTATATAATTATCGATGCCCCCTACAGGCAGCAATGCATGGCCAATATAATTTTAGATGCCCCTTACAGGTAGCAATGCATGGCCATCATAATTATAGATGCCCACTATAGGCAGCAGTGTACAGCCATTATAATTACAGATGCGCCTAACATGCTGTTTACAAGTTGACCACGCCTGAGTCTGAGCATCTGCTGGCAGTGCCCTCCGTGTCCTTCCCATCATTACATTTTTGACTTGTGATTGCACTTTTCGGTATCAAGTTGGTTTACATGATTTGATTTGAACACGAGGGTACAGAATGCCAGAGCTGCCCATAAATGGTTAGTATAACAAAGAGCCCACTGCACTGAGGAAAATTAGAAAATGAGGACCCCGGCTTCCTAGCGAGCCACTGAGAATTCGTGGTAATATTTTTTATTTGTCAGTCGGGACGTGTGCCACCATTTCAACATGCTGCCATTTCCTACCTGTGAGGACCATGTATTCCTCATATTTACATAATCCATCTTTCCAGCATTTCTCATTATGCAATTAAGTGGAAGATGAGTAAATATGAAAGCTAATGCATTCAGCCTCTCAAAGCGATCAATCCATGCAAATTTAATGTGAAAGAGCCGTGAGGATGAGGTGGTGCCCTGAATGTTTTTTCCCCAACGTCTATGGCTAATATCCAATATACGCAATTTTCTGATGTGCGTTTAAGAGAATTGACTTTGTCTGTTCATGTGTGTGCCTGTCTGCCTTTTCCTGGCTCTGTTATTCCTTGATCATTGTGTATGAGAAAGATCCTTTGAAGTGGAGCGGCAGCCGTGCGTGCCCTTCACCAGGCGCCCATACATATTCAATAGGTGCTGCAAGTGGTCTGCATTTTCACCTTCATTGCACACACCAATGGAGAGATTATTCTTTTTTTTTCCCCTACTGATCATCAGCACATGAAATTTGTAAATATTATTGTGTTTTGGTCTGTTAAATATTCCAAATGTAGGAAATGAGGCATCCACCAGGAATGAGCCTTCAAGAGTATAAGTCACTGTTATACAATATAAAGGTGATATGTTAATAAACATTATTATTATTATTATTATTATTATTATTATTATTATTATTATTATTATTATTATTACTACTACTACTATTAAAGATATATCAGGTCAAGTGACTTTATAGTCACACACCATATTGTAGCTTACAGTGGCATGAAATAACGTTCCCCAATATCACAATACAACATACAACATAAACACAGGGCTACATGCAAGAGAAGTATAGGACTATACTATATTAAATAGATAAATAAATAAACAAATGGTAATGAATAAATATTAGTAATTTGAAATACATGGTGTAATGGATGGCATTCAGGGACTGGCATCCCTGCCAAGAAGGCCCAGGTGGTAAATAGGCGGAAAGAGTAGCAGAATGTTTCCTGCCTTAGCCAAGAGGGTGGAAGAAGATGCCACTGCAGAAGTGAGCATACTGGTACCCTGGCAGGGCTGGACTGAAAAACAATAGCTGTCCAGGAGGACAATGTGATGGAAGGACAGGGGGGAGATAGCCTGTAGTTCCAGGCGGGGTTCCCCAGTACACAAGGTGGCAGCATCCCATTTATTAGGAGTCCCAGGGCATGCTGGGGCCTGTAGTCCCATCAGGCAGCACTTTTGGGTTCCGTGGGGACTGCCAGGGGGAAAGTGCCAGGATTAACGATTCCTACTTTCTGGGTCTTAACCCCGAAGTACTATGACCTCACACCGGAAGTACTCCTAGGTCAAGAAAAAAAAAATGCCTAGGCGAGTCGGAGTCAGATGGAACAGGATAAAGCTTGCCTGGAGAAGTGGAAGGAGAAAGAAAAATGAGAAAAATAAGAATATTGTGCTTATGTATATGTCACTTTTTGCCTTTTTACAAGGTATTTGTGCTAATAAACCTTTTATTTAAACCAGAAATTGTGTTGGTGAGGTTGTGTCTGGGGTTTGGGGTCCTGCAACGCCCCCTGGTGGTCACAATGGTAATAAATAAATCAATGATAACAACAATCCAAATCGTATTATATGATATTATCTACTGGTGAATTCTGCTCTGTACTTGTAATATTTCTATTGTACTATTATATTGTGTTCTGTTCTGTCTATTGTATTGGATTGCTCCCTTTGTTTTGACACCCACTGCACAGCCAACCTACCTGGTAAGGGGTCTCTCTTTGAACTGCCTTTCCCAAGGTTTCTTCCATTTTTTTTTTCACTACTAGGGTTTTTTTTCTTGTCTTCTTAGAGAGTCAAGGCTGGGGGGCCTGTCAAGAGGCAGGGTCTGTTAAAGCCCATTGCAGAACTTCTTGTGTGATTCTATACTACTGGTTTGGATATCAACTCTATCGATTTGTATATCACTTGCTCAAGTGCGTATTTTGTTGGTTTGTGAGTGAACTGCGTTGGTTTACGTTCGTTTACTTACGCTTGGATTTACATTGGCTTGCATTCACATACTACTTCTGATCAAGCAGTGGTTTGGCATATGCACCATATTGGTTTCATGCACATCTTATACTGGTTTCATGTGGATAATATATTAGTTTCTCATATGAACTCTATTGGTTTTGTGTATTGTAAAGTATTGGGTGCACCTTGCGGTAAAACCCTTATGACTGAAAAGATCAAAAGAAAAGAAACGCAAAAATTGAGTCTTCCTCAGACTGGTGCCTCAGGGTTCACTACTAAAGATGGCAGCTCGTCCGGGTTTTAGGCATTCTAGGAGGAAGTGGTGGGTCCAGGTGGAAGTGACATAAAAAGTGGATAGGTGTTAGTCCTCCTTTCTACAAAGGGAGAACAAGAGAGAACGATATTATACAGCGCCATCTTCTGTCTCAGTGGGGAATTACCGTCACACAAGCCTTTAAGCTGTTAGCCACTCGCACACGCACGTGACAGTATGCACTAGATTGATTACCTGTGAGGAATGTACTGGTTTTATGTGTGTACTATACTGGTTTCATGAGGGTAACATGTTAGTCTTATGTGTGTTCTACATTGGTTTCATGTACTAATCACTGGTTTTATGTACTGTGACCACAAGGGGGCACCCAAGTGAGCCCCAAACCCAAGACACAGTAACGCACCAAACATTTTTAGAACAAAATAAGATATTTATTCTCACAAAGTACCTTCCAATGTTCACCTCTTCAATAATTTGCCACAATAACAACACACAATCACAATAAATCATCAAATCTTCTCTCCTTCCGTCCTCCGCTGAATGTTACCCGCTGCCTCCCGACTGTGACTCAAATGAAGTGAGGCAGTGGACCCGGGAATGCTTTCGATGTCACGCCATGTTTCCTGGATGCCAAAAAGAAAGTAAGAAGCTCCTCCCCCTGACAGCACCCTCTTTCGGCACCCAGGAACCTTGACAGGGTTGCCCTTCCGGACTCCAACTCCCAAGCAACTCTGCGGGTGTCCCAATTGGGTTACCAATTTTAAGACCACTGCCACTCAGTGTAAGGGGGATGAAAGCAATCTCGACCCTCAACTCTCCTCAGTCCGTCTATTCAACAACAACAACAACATTTATTCCTATAGCACATTTTCATACAAGTAATGCAGCTCAAAGTGCTTTACATGATGAAGAAAGAGAGGAAAGGATAAAGTAAGAATTAAAATAAGACAACACAAATTAAAATAGAATAAGAGTAACGTCCGATGGCCAGGGAGGACAGAAAAAAACAAAAAAAAAAAACTCCAGACAGCCGGAGAAAAAACAAAATCTGCAGGGGTTCCAGACCATGAGACCGCCCAACCCCACCCCATTCAGACATTCCAGCCAGGAGAAAATTCAGTTTGATGTCCCGTCGGCCAAACCGTGCGCATTCTTGTACTGGCCTGTTAATGAACCTCTTCCATCACATTTTTCCATCCAACAATGCGCACCCTGTCACGGCTTTATGTGTGAACTCCGTCGGTTCTGCATGCAAACTGAATTGGTAGTTCACGTGATCTGTCCCTCTTAAATCCCCCAAACATGTGCTACTCAAGTTAATGAAGGACTCTAAATTGCCCCCATGCTGGTGTGTGTGTGTCTGTGAATGGGTCCTATATTATGGACCGGTGTCCCCTCCAGGGTGAGATGCTGCCTGGATCGGTTTTAACTCCAGAATATTCTCATTTACGAATGTGAGGATGGGTTTCCTCCCACAGTCCAAAGACATGCAGGTCTGGTGCTCTGCCGGCCATAAATTGTCCCTAGTGTGTGCTTGGTGTGTGAGTGTGTGTGTGTGTGTGCCAAGCGGTGTCTGCATGGGTTTCCCCCGGGCAATCCGGTATCCTAACCACAGTCCAAAGACATGCAGGTTCTAAATTACGATTCTAAATTGTCCTTAGTGTGTGCTTGGTGTGTGTGTGGGTGTGTGTGTGTGTGCCCTGCCCAGGGTTTGTTTCCTGCCTTGCTCCCTCTGTTGGCTGGGATTGGCTCCAGCAGACCCCCGTCACCCTGTAGTTAGGATATAGCGTATTGGATAATGGACGGATGGACGATTGTGAGGATATTAATTCCATTGTCATCACTGATTTTGACCAAACTGGATTTTCGGTCAGCCGGTGGTCCGCACTGACTACCACACAGTCCAGCACACCCCCCAGAACAGGCAGCCATGAGACTCGAGTTAAGCAGAAGCTGTGCGCTGAGCTCTTTTCTAAACCAATTGTGACTAAAATACTTTCAAGATTACAGTAATCAGCGCACTAATTAGGGAACGAGGGAAGTTAATTGGTAACTTTAATTTAAAATTATTAGTTGATTATCCCTACAATTACACTGAGCTCAGCAATTCCGTCTGGATTCTGCTGCAGATTAGCACTCTTTCTAATGCGAATATGGAGAAAGGAGGACAATCATTGAGTTGTGTGTTAGTCGCTGGGCACCACTGCATTTTCTGAGTGTGGCCTAACGGTCAAGGAGTTGGACTGTGAGTGGCGAGACCCCTGGGTCACTTCATGTGGGTCTCTTAACCAGTCCCCCCCAGACTGGTGTTTATACTCAATTATGATTACAATTATGCTTTGCTCAACAGTGTCTGCTAAGTGAATAATCGGCACAATAAATTTCAACTACCCTAGATGTGCTGCTCACGCTACACAAATGGCTGAAAGCGAGAAGGATTGGAAGAGGCTTTGGATGAAAGTGAAAGAAGAAAGCAATAACGCTTCTCAACAGCAAGCACAACAAGATTTGAGTCAACCGGCCCTTGTTAATTCTTTGCTAACAGGAGAAGAGGAAGTGAAAGCAGAAACAGCTTGTGTTCTTTCTCTCCAAGATTTCTGTACAGATGGAAACTGTAGCCATGTAATTAAACAATGCCTGCTTCTGGGAAGGGCAGCTATGGCAAATTTAGACAGGACACTGAAGAGCAGAGATGTCAAGTTGTCAATCAATACCCGTATTGTTAAACCTGTGTTGTTAACAGTAGTGACCTACGGCTGCAAAAGCTGCAGCAAAACAATCAACACCTTTGAACTCTGGTGCTGGAGACACAACTGCTGAGAGTTCCATGGAAATCAAGAAGATCCAGCAAATCAACACTTGAAGAATACAACCAGACCTCTCATTGAATGGCTTGATTGTCAAAAAAAAGATCAAATACTTTGGCCACACAAAGAGAAGACAACATTTCCTTGGAGAAGATGTTGGGGAAAATGGAAGGCAAAAGAAGAATCGTAGGGCTAATAACAACATGAGGGCAACCATTAAGAAGGATATCAGGGAGGCTAAAACAGTTGGAGAGAAATATAGCAGATAAGGCGAAAGACGACCCGAAGAGATTCTTTCAGTGTTTTAGCAGTAGAAGGTCAGTCCAGGAGGAGGTGAAGTGCATCAGGAATAGTAAAGGGGAATTTAAAAATACAGACAGACAAGTCCTCCCCCTTGGGACTCTAAACTCACATTTTTCAGAGGTCCTTACAAGTGAAGAAGCTGGTAACCTCCCAGCAGTAACAGGGACTACTAAGGAGGAACTGAAGGATTGCAAAATTGGAGAGAAAGAGCGACGTGCTGCTCAGATTAAACAGGCTGATATCAAACAAATCACCAGGACCAGATCACATGTACCATCGAGTTCTCAAGGAGGTTAATGAGTACAGATAGAAACCCTTGACACATATTTTAGGAAGTCACTGCGCACCGGAGAGATTTCAGAGGACTGGAAAATGGCAAATATTATCCCGTTATATAATAAGGGTGCTGCGGTGGGTTGGCACCCTGCCCAGGATTGGTTTCTGCCTTGTGCCCTGTGTTGGCTGGGATTGGCTCCGGCAGACCCCCGTGACCCTGTATTCGGATTCAGCGGGTTAGAAAATGGATGGATGGATGGATAATAAGGGTGACGGGCCAGATGCAAGTGACTATAGGCCAGTAAGCTTAATGTGTATCACAGGACAATTAATTGGAGGGAATTATTAGCACTAGAATTACCAGAGCCTACGAAAAAACTCGTAGATCCGTCCCACCTTAAATCGATTCTCACCTCTCCATCAGCGTCTTTTGTCCTGTAAATTTGTCGACAAGCAGCCTGCTATCACATCCCCCACCCCGCTCAGTTTTCTCAGCTCAAGTCTGTTTACCTGCGTGTCAGTTGTTTAGAGTTGTATAGAGTGAGAAGTCAAGCAAAATGACACCTTTGATAAATACTATATCGTTATTTGGAACACATGCATTTCATCTGTGTTCTGTGTCTACAACGATCTATGTAAAAACATCGTTAAAAGAGAAACATTTTTCATGTTTTAGTAATAATTGACAAAATGTAGACATGAAGTGTATAATGTATGAAGCCTGAAGTCCAAATATCAAAGAAACACTTTCACAAAAGGTACAAATATAACAGAACAAGTGCGCTTCTATTCAAAAATATAACTGTAGAAAAAGAACACGCGTTAGGGTGCGACATTGACACACATTAACTACGACCGCTTTGGTGGCGCAACGGTATCAGCTGTTGACTGATAATCAAAACTTCATGGATTCGAATCCGTTTTGAGAAGTGAGCTGCCCTTACTATTCTTACTATTTTAGAATAAAAACATACATTCGATTTCAGTCCGTAACAGCCCGCGTAATTTATACTTGTAAAGATTAGCTTTGTTTTTTTGTTTTTTTTATTCAGTTTTATTCTCTCAGCTGCATTCACAATCCCAGCACCCATTTGCATTTGACACTGCTGTTTTCACATAGACGCTCTACAACAGAGGTCAACTCAGATCATGGCGACTGTTCTACATCGGAGCAAGAATGCACTTTTGCCATCGCTGTACTTTGTATATGTACATGGGAAGCTCTGTAGTCCACTTGTGACTTTACGCTGTAGGAAGTAAGTAAATAAATAAAGGTGAATAGGTAAATAACCTTTGATCTGGCTCTCACATACAAAGGATGGTGCATGTGCCCAAAACATTAACATTTATATGTTACTTACATAAGAGCCCGATCGAATGTTATTTACCTTGAGTTATTTACTTACTTCCTACAGCGTAAAGTCACACCTGGCAAGGACAGGAGTTTAACTGAACAGTCAGCATGGGTTCAGAAGAGGGAGGTCGTGTTTTACTAACATGCTGGAATTCTATGAGGAAGCAACAAAAGGATACGATCAGAGTGGAGCAGATGAGATTATTAATCTGGACTTTCAGAAAGCATTTGATGAGGTGCCACATGAGAGGGTGGGCATCAAACTAAAAGAAGTGGGAGTTCAGGGTGTGGTGTGTAGATGGGTGCCGAATTGGCTCAGGTACACGAAGGAGGGTGATGGTGCAAGGAACCTACTCAGAACTGGCTGATGTTAAGAGTGGTGACCAGCAGGGGGCAGTGCTGGGGCCGCTGCTATTTTAATATAAATAAATGATTTAGATAGGAATATAAGTAACAAGCTGGTTAAGTTTGCAGATGATACCAAGATAGGTGGATTGGCAGGTAATCGATAGTCCATTGAGTCATTACAGAGGAACTTCGATAGCAAACAGGCTTGGGCAGATTTGTGGCAGTTGAAATTTAATGTCAGTAAATGTAAAGTATGCCATGTAAGAATGTGAGGTTTGAATACACAATGGGAGATCTGAAAATGGAGAGTGCAACTTGTGAGAAGGATTTAGGAGTCATTGTGCTATCAACTGCCAGGCAGTGTTCAGAAGCCATTAAGAAGGCTAACAGAATGTCAGGGTATATAGCGCCTTGATGTGTGCAGTAAAAGTCACAGGAGGTTCTCCTCAAGTCTTTATAACACACTGGTGAGGCCTCATCTGGAGTCCTGGGTGCAGTTTATGACTCCATAAAGACATAGCAGCACAAGAGAAGGTCCAGAGAAGAGCGACGAGGCTAATTCAGGGCTACAGGGGATGAGTTATGAGGAGAAGATTAAAAGAGCTGAGCCTTTACAGTTTAAGATGAAGGAGATCAAGAGGAGACCGGACTGAAGTGTTTAAAATGATGAAGGGAATTAGTGCAGTGGATCGAGACTGTGACTTAAAATGAGTTCATCAAGAACATGGGGACACAGTTGGAAACTTGTTAAATGTAAATCTCACACCAACATTAGGAAGCTTTTCTTGACACAGAGAACCACAGACATGTGGAGTAAGTGACAAGTAGTTTTGGTAGACTGCAGGACTTTAGGGACCTTCAAAACTCGATTTGATGTTCTTTTAGAAGAATTGAGTGGATAGGACTGGTGTGCCATGTCTGTATTCAAGAGGAATACAGAGATTAAAATGGATAAGCAGCATTACTACGATGATGTATACAACCTTGAAGGACCTCAGAGAAGTGATTTTGGATAGAAAGATCAGGAGCTCCAAAATCCCATCAGGTAACAAAGAGTCAGACTCACCCAACATCAGGGATGAGAGAGATAGTCAGCCAATTGGAGATAATGGCATGATTAGAGAGTAAGAACGTCCAGGCCATGGTGTACAGTTTACTCAGGATATCAGGGTATACCCTACTCTTTTCCCCCGGAAGACAACGAAAGATCTAGTTATCAATTATTATGGCCAACAGGGGGTGCACCCGCTCCCCAAACCCAACACAGACAAACCTGGACCCAAGTTCAGCACAATACACACCTTTTATTTTAACTGTGGGAAACACTTTCCAGCCATTTCCCACCAATGCACAGTACAAGGCACAATATTAAAGCACTCTTGGTCTTTTTTCTTTTCTTCTCCATGTCTCTTTGTCCGCCTCCACCCCTCCTATAGCAGGCTTCATCACTGGCAGCTGGCTCCTTCTATGTACAACCTGAGGGCAACCTAGGTGGTCCATTAGCATGATCCAGAAGTACCGCCAGGTGTGACGGAACACAATAAAATACATCTGGCCAGTTCCTAAAGCACCCCTTGACAGCACCTCCGGAAACCAACAGGGCTGTGCCCACAGACTTGAAGTCTCAGCATGCCTTGTGGGTATCCGGAGTGCTGTAGTCCTCTATCTATCTATCTATCTATCTATCTATTTATTATATAGTGCCTTTCACATCTATCTATCTATTATATAGTGCCTTTCACATCTATCTATCTATCTATTATATAGTGCCTTTCACATCTATCTATCTATCTATTATATAGTACCTGTCACATCTATCTATCTATCTATCTATTATATAGTACCTGTCACATCTATCTATCTATCTATCTATTATATAGTGCCTTTCACATCTATCTATCTATTATATAATGCCTTTCACATCTATCTATCTATCTATATATTATATAGTGCCTTTCACATCTATCTATCTATCTATCTATCTATCTATCTATCTATCTATCTATCTATCTATTATTATATAGTGCCTTTCATATCTATCTATCTATCTATCTATCTATCTATCTATCTATCTATCTGGAGACAAGTTCCAGAAATGTGAAACAGTGAAGTGCGTTTGAGGAAATCTGAAGGTACTTCTGAGCTCTTTGTCAAAGACAGTCCAACATTACATTTAAACCAAATCAGGTAGGCCAAGTCACGAGTGACTCACTACCTCCCAAACAGTCTCCAGCCCTCCAAAGCAGCACTACAGGTAATTGCTTGTAAAAATAATAACCGTAAAAGTAGTTGGCTGAGTGGATTGTTAAAGACCTCCTGTCACACGTGATTTACCACAATGGAACTTCATTAAAAAGCGCAATAAAAGCAATGGCAGCTCTTCATGTGATCAGTCGCATGAAGGCCGGAGCTCAAATCCCAGTTAACCTGTCATGACAACGCTGGTGAGCATTGTGAGGCTCCACAGTCCGTCATCGGGGTCACCTCCTCTACACTGGTGCAGTGCTTAGTGCCCCTTAATAATCCTGGGTTAAAATCCTGGCTCTCCGTGTGGAGCCTCCATCTTTGATAAGATAGACCTTTATTTGTTCCTGGGGGAAATTCATCTTTTTACAGAAGCTCTTTAAATTAATAAATGCATAAATAGTGTGGAGCCGACCCGGACACAGACAGGCGGACATGTTGTTTGTCACCACCACACGTTTATTATATACAATATTTACAATAATTATTAATGGTCACTCAGACCCAGTTCGTGCACAATACCCCAAACACTCAGTCCTGGCCACTCAATGCCTCTTCTTTGGGCCACCTCCACACCTTTCTCGTGCCTCGTCCTGCTTCCACCCGACTCCAGCCCTGAATGAAGGGAGACGGCCCGTTTTATTCTCTCCCGGATGAGCTCCAGGTGGCTCCCGGCATTCCCTCGTTGGCCATGCCCCAGCGTGGCGGAAGTGCCGGCTGTACCCCCGGCAGCTCTCCGGGTTCCCCTTCTAAATCTTCCCCCCAGTACTTCCTGGTGTGGCGGAAGTGCTGAGGAAACAGGTCCCCAAGGCATTGGGGCGCCTCCTGGCGGTGACCACTGGCCCCTGCAGGGTGGGGCTTCCATGCCCTTAACCCGTGGCCCCCAAAGCAACCAGGAAGGCGGCCCCCAAGTGATCCAGGGTGGGCGCAGACCCACATCTGGTCCCTCACGGCGTCCCGGCTGGGTCGTTGCCCCTGGCATCCCTGACAATTGACAGGTACATAAATACACACACACACACACACTGTGATCTGAACACACACCAGAATGACTAAGAAGGAAGAAAATTAAAAAGAAAAACATCTGACGTGGCCGTCCCAGTCCCAGTGAGGCTCTACACAGGCACCATGCTGTTGGCATGAAGGAGCCCCCTTAGCACACCACCCAGCTCCACCATGCCACCCTATGTATTTATGTGACTGTTAATAAAATTGTTACGGTTCTCAGCATTTACTTTGTATTCTGTTTGAATATTTATTATTAAGCTCCTCTGCTCTCTCTTGTAAGACATCCATTGTTTTTTAGTGTAGATTTTGTTTTCTCCCTATTATAAAAGAAAATCTTGAGACAAGACTTTTTGAAAAAGAGATTTTGTCAAGTCCCAAACTCCTTTCAACCACACGCCTACGGTCCAGTCAACTCTCACTCGTGTGAATGCTTTTGTTAGACACAGTTCCTGCGCTCTCAGCTCCTGTCAATTTTTACGTTTTCCTCATTTAAAGTCGTTTATGAAAAGTCCTCAGCTTCATCCTTTAAAGAAGCTTTACTGGACGGTATTTTTAGACATACAATCTATTCATTTCCTTCGATGTAGTCCTTTTATGGACAATAATTTTATACGTTCTAGATGACACATCAATGACTAAGCGAAGAAGAAAGGGCAGCATGTCGAAAAGAGGCCCAAAAGCACTGGAGAGAAAAGAACAATAATAATCTAAGCGCAAATTTGGAAAATAAGGAAAGTAATAATCGGCCCGGACCAAGTGGAACTGAAAACCTTGCAGGTCCAAGCGGGGTTGGAAATAAAAGAGAAAAAGACAAAGTAGAACATCGTAAAGAGGTTCAAAAACGTTGGCGTGATACTCATGCAGAGCATTTTAGAGATAATGAAAGTACTAAAATTCAGAAGTCTCAAAAACCTGATAGTAAAGATCGCATTAGTGCTAACAAACAGAAATTATTACTCGGTGAAATGACGGAACGGCAAACAGAGATCGAATATATGGACATACAGCAGGTGATATGACAGAAGTACAGTATGTAGATATTGTTCGGCTTTAAAGTTTAAGTCAGAGACTTGCAGAATGTCATCAGGGAAAAGTAGTGTTTCTTCCCAATGAAGAGGCCTGTCCATGAGAATTAAAAGATTGGTTCTTTGGTGAAAGTGAAATCCACATACGCGGGCGTCAGAGATGTAAAGTGGCTGGCTCATCCACGGTTCAATCACTCCTCATTCATGTGAATGCTATTGTCAGATGCAGTTCCTGCACTCTCAGCTCCAAGCGGGGTCGGAAATAAAAGACAAAGAGTAGAAGACAAAGTAGAACGTCATAAAGAGGTTCAAAAACATTGGTGTGATACACATACAGAGCAGGTTAGAGATTATGAATGTACTACATTTTGAAAGTCTCAAAAAAATGATAGTAAAGATCGCATTAGCGCTAAAAACGGAAATTATTACTCGGTGAAATAACGGAACAGCGAAAAGAGATTGAATATATGAACAAAGGTGATATGACAGAAGTATGTAGATATTGTTCGGCTTTAAAGTTTAAGTCAGAGACTTGTAGATCGTCTAATTCATGCTGCCATCAGGGAAAAGTAGTGTTTCTTCCCAATGAAGAGGCGTATCCACGAGAATTAAAAGATTGGTTGTTTGGTGAAAGTGTAATCCACAGACACTGCAGGCAAAATATCCCAATCTACAATACTCAAAACGTAAATTTACACGATTCAAGGCCATCTATTGATCCATCCATTATCCAACCCGCTGTATCCTAACTACAGGGTCACGGGGGTCTGCTGGAGCCAATCCCAGCCAACACAGGGCGCAAGGCAGGAAACAAACCCCGGGCAGGGTGGCAGCCCACGCAGGGCACACACACACTCACCAAGCACACACTAGGGACAGACCATACGCTATGATAATCTGTGGTCCAGCAACAATTAAAGCTACGACAAGTTTAATTTCAAAGAAAACCCCAATTCAGTCAGGTTTATATTTATGATCACAGATAAGCAATGCAACATAGAATCGAAAGAGTTAAACGATTGGACGTATTAAAAATTCTACAGCCAATAATGGATACAAATCCATACGTCCAAAAGTATTACACTTTAAATGAAATTTATCTACAAAACTCGGACAAAGAAGTTTTATTGGATTTCTATATCAATCTGAAAGATCACGCTCGCATATGTAATAAACCAGCATGTGATAAATTGTTTCGAAAGACGGAGATATGCAAGACAGAAGTTTAAAAAGTATTTGCGTGTTAATTTCAAAGCCAAAAAGAACGAAAAACGTATAATTCAATGACTACCTCTAACGAACCATGAACATAATTTTATTTCAATTTATTACTTTTTCTATTTTTAAGTATTATAAATTACTCGCTGTAATGTAAAATAGTTAGTTTTATTATGCTATCTGATTAAATTGTACATCTGCTTACCCATACACGAGTAGCAGATCCGCAAAGTGGCTAGCACGTAGCGCCCGCATGAGGGTTGGCGAGCAAACTGAGCAGTGGGCAGAGCCCCCTAGTTTTTTTTAAATATGTGGAAGGTATTATGGAACCAAATCCCGATGTACTTAAGATTTAAACAAATGGTAATTGCTTCTGCCTCCTGCTTGTCTTTCCTTTCCATAATATCAATTTGACAAACAAAGACAGCAAAATTACACAAAAAAAATCGATTACGTCGGAAAGATCAGAGGACTTCAATTAGGCAGAGGATTGGCGATTCTGTTAGCTTTGCTTGGTACTGCTTTTGAACAATTAAAAACCCCCCGGGGGGGATAAGAAATGCAAACTCCATTTGAATTAGGGTGGCGTTGAGGTGTCACGCATTTCATGGCTGCACTTGGGTCCTAATTTGGGATCTTGAGGTGGTTTGTCATGTGGTGGGTGCGACAACGTGCTGTATCAGTGCAGGCTCCCACCCTCAAGACAGTTGTCAAGTATTGATCTGTGCCTTCCATGTTTGTGGTAATACTCGTTTTATCACATATCCTTGGTACTTTTGTTCTTATTGTAAGGATTCACTTTCTCTTCACTTGTTTGAATAAATACAGAAGTAAATCGATACAAAACCAACTATGTGAGCATGAAAACTTCACTGTGACATAAGTGCAAAGGAGTCCTCCAGTAGAGTTTCTTGACACACTTCTGTTATCTAAAAGTGCCAATGTGTCATGTTGAGGGTGTGCAGCATTGTTAGATAGATAGATAGATAGATAGATAGATAGATAGATAGATAGATAGATAGATAGATAGATAGATAGATAGATAGATAGATAGATAGATAGATAGATAGATAGATAGATATAATAGATAGATAGATAGATAGATAGATAGATAGATAGATAGATAGATAGATAGATAGATAGATAGATAGATAGATAGATAGATAGATAGATAGATAGATATGAAAGGCACTATATAATAGATAGATAGATAGATAGATAGATAGATAGATAGATAGATAGATAGATAGATAGATAGATATGAAAGGCACTATATAATAGATAGATAGATAGATAGATAGATAGATAGATAGATAGATAGATAGATAGATAGATAGATAGATATGAAAGGCACTATATAATAGATAGATAGATAGATAGATAGATAGATAGATAGATAGATAGATAGATACTTTATTAATCCCAATGGGGTTGAGGGTGTGCAGCATTGTTCATAATGGCCGTCACTTTTGTCTTCTTTCTCTCCTCCTCTACTGCCTCCATGGTGTCCAGTCTGCTTCTCATAACTGAGCCCACATTATTAATCAGTTTGTTGATTTAGTGGGCCTCTCATGAAGTGATGTGACTGGCCCAGCACACCACAGACTGACAATCATAGAACTGCAGAACTTGGGCAGGATGTCATTAATCACGTTAAAGGCACGCAGTCTGCTAAGAATCTCTGCGTTACTAGACCAGCTCAGCCTGTCCTTGTTGTGGACCCCCAAGTGCCTGCAACAGTGCCCACCCCATCCACATCCACTCCCTGAACAGTGACCGGGCATACAAGCTGTTGGTATGTTGAAAGTCAGTGCCCACATCTTTGGTTTGGTTGATGCTGAGTGGCCAGGAACTCTTAAAGTTCTCCACCTGACTCCTGTCGTCTGTTTCATCCTCCTTGTCAATAAATCCCCATAAGTGCAGAACATTGGAGACTCTCTGTAGGTGACATGACCTGGTCTTATACTTATACTGTGACATGTGCAGGGTGAAAAGGAAAGGAGGTTGTCTGACGGTCAGATTGTCCATCATCAGGACCCCACAGACTCATCTACCTGCAGATCTCGGAGTTTAAAATAGGGATGGCTGGACGGTACTGAAGGCGCTGGAGAAATCAGAAAACAGAATCCTCCCAGTGCTGCCAGCTTTGTCCAGCCTTGTACAGCATCTTCGACACCATTCTTTGTCTGATGGGCAAAATGCAGAGGGTCCAAGTGGTCTTCCACAAGAGGACTCATATAATTCAGGAGTAGCCTCTTCCTGAGGCTAAAGAGGAAAGGCGAGAGGTTTCAGAACCTACTGCTAATCAACCTCATGCATATGCAGTCACCAGGCTGCAGATATTCATTGGCTGATAGCGTAGCTTCCCCTTCTAAAGACCCCGCCTCCCGCATTCAAGAGCATCAGGCTGAGCTCCGCCTCTGAGCACTCAAATCATGTGAAGGTGTAACGTGTGTTCAGAGTCAGTAAGCAGCTACATGGTTAACTGATGCAGAGTTGCAGACAGTTCTCAAAGTTCTCCTCCTCCCTGACTCCTCTCCTCTGTCTCATCCCCCTTGTCAAGACCCCCCCATAAGTGCTGAGTCAACTAAGAGTTTCTATAAATGACCTGACCTGCTGTTACCATTATAGTCTCAGATGTACAAAGTGAAGCAGGCAGGCCTGTGCCTTGTGGTGCTCCAGTGTTGCACGCACAGTCCTTGAGTCTCACAGATGGTGGTTTTCCTGATAGACAGTCCATTATCAGGACTCCACAGGCTCATCCACCTGCATATCTCCGTGTTGACCCCTTAACAGGGATGGCTGGATGGTCCTGTAGTTGCTCAAGAAATCCAAAAGCATAACTCTCACAGTGTTGCCTGCTTTGTCCAGCCTTGTGGAGCAGATCGATGACTGCGTCTTCCACACCATTCTTTGTCTGATAGGCAAAACGCAGAGGGGTCCAAGTGGTCTTCCACAACTTTAGTTTTAGTTTGGTTTTTAGTTATGGACAACCCATACTGATCATGGAAAAATGGTAAGGGTGATGGATGGGCATAAAGACAAATAGAAAGACTCTCAGACAGACAGATACTGTAGATCACGGGTGTCCAACTCGGGGCCTGGTGGGCCACATTGGCTGCAGGTTTTCATTCTCACCCTTTTCCTAATCAGTGACCAGCTATCACTGCTAATTAATTCCTTTCCCTTCATTTTAATAGCCCTGTTTTTAAGGATTCAATCCTCTGAATTGGTTCTTTTCTTCATTAAATGGCAGCCAAACAGAAATGAGACGTGAAACGAGCCAAAAGATGAGCAGCTAAACTGGGGCTTCAAACTCCAACCAATTGTACTCCAATCAACAAGCCGATTCTTGCTATTAATTAAAGCCGTTATTTAATTCCATGGCTTGCTGCTGCTCTCATTCTGCCACAGCAGACATTTCCGAAACTGTTGACAAAATGTTTTGGTGACCTGAGAGATCAACCTTACTGAGACCGTCCCCTTTCTATATTTTCAGATAGGTCATGTGGATTCTTGCTTTTGTGTTTCCTTATTATTTGGCTGCTAATTAAGGAAAAAGAAACAACTAAAGGATCTGAGTCAAGTTAATTCAAATTAAGGCAAAAGAAGTTAATTAGCAGCAAAAATGGTTCACTAATGAAGAAGATGATTAGAATGAAAACCTGCAGCCACTGCGGCCCTCCAGGACCAGAGTTGGACACCCCTGCTTAGATGGGCGCCATGCAAACTTCAATATAAAAACATGAGAATAGTATAGACGGGAGCTGCCATTCACTGCAGTGAGCTACTGGCCGTGCTCTCCCAATATGCCATTCGGGGCGTTTTTTAAAAGCCATCAGGGTCTACGCTTAAACTGCATGCCTCCATAGTTTGCTCCACATTTCCCAAGTGCTTCTTGAACGCTTTTGCCATTACAACTGATTCTAAGAATTGAAACTGAGTCATAACGTCCTCCCCATCCCAATATCCAAAAACAAAGCAGCTTTCATTTCAATTGACCCCCTGATGCCCTTCGGATGTGATGTTCTTTAGAGAAGATCACATGCCAGCCTGCTTACACTGGCTGCTTATCATAAATAGCCTGCCCCAGTTTTCCATTAATGACTGGACTTTATAACTTGGTTTTGTAAAGCAGGTGAACTTTCCAGGCAGTGTACCAAATTGCCTTTATTGTCCCTCTGTGACCAGCACATACAGCAAGTCCTGGGCCAGCCAGCTGCAAGGTCAGTGCCCACCTGTTGTAATAAAAGTAGCCTGGTCATAAAATCCAGTAAGTCCCCACGCTGAGGCTTTCCGAGAACCACTAGCAGTTAACAGTTCAGAGTCGAATGAGATGAGAGGACACGGCAATCAATGCCTCTGAGGCAGCGTGTGTGCCCGCTTTTGAAGCTGATTAAACTGCACACCCATCTTAAAATGATGTTTATTGAATATTTTAATTGTAGAGTTTGTTTTTCATAGGTAAATGGACTTCCCTGAATAATTAAGTGCATGTGCCATGTAAAAGTTGAGTTGGCAGTTCTCAATTCCCACTGCAATGCTTTATGCCCGCAGTTGCATTACCAGATTAAACCCTGAGTGCTTCCAAGTGGTCCTTTTAAAAATTTATTTAGCTTATGTTTAAAGCCAAAAAGCACTGTTTAACAATGTGGGTTGCAACTTAAGTGACTCCCTTAAGGACATGCAGCGGCATGGAGGGGGGCAATTGAATTTCATGCCATAATTCTACACTTATCCTCTCACGTGCTAAAGAAATCAGAATTTCAAATCACATTTTTTTAACAGCCAGCAGTGTAAACAAACTTTCCTTCATAAAGCGCCTTTCCATGCTGAATACTCCAATTTACAGGGAGGCCTGGTTTTCATTGGCTACAGCCTGAATGCTGTCATGTGACCTGACCAGGAGGGAGCCAATGAAGAGCTAAACTGGATACGTTACACTTCCACCTCTGAGCCACCAGGGCGCCGTACATTCTAAGAAAGTATTTTAAAAAGGAGGTGTCATGGTGCTGAAATGCCCAGCTTTGATACAATACTTTGTCAATATTCACTGGCACAGATTTGGGGGCACATTCAAATTAGTAAGCAAAGTCATTTAAACTGGACATGCAAAAAAAGAAAAAGACAACGGCAACACCATTTACGAGAGTATGACTGGACTTGTAAAATGTACATTTTAATTAATGTACCGCTAACAAAAATAACATTAGGCCCACTCGTGACAATTTTAGGTCCCCCTTTTATAAGGTGTGTGTGTGTTTGAGTGAGGTAACTGGTGGGTCTGAACTCGCTGTCAAAAATACGAGCGAGCAGGAAATGGTATGGAGGGGGTCGATGCTGTGGAAAATGGTCATTGGTGCAATTTCAAATTTCTGAATCGATATTTACCAATAAACTGATCATTCTGACAGCACTAATTTTAAATCAGATAGCGTTTTTAAAATTGTCCAGTACTGTAGAGAAGTTTTATTTAATAAAGAACAGATGTCCAAGTAAATGTATGTCAGCAGTCTGGCCAGGTTTTCTCCAAGAGGGGACATTCTTCCCAGTTATTGTTCACATCATCCATGATGGTTTAGATTAGATTTATTATTATTATTATTAATAATAATAATAATAATAGTAGTAGAAGTAATATTTATAATAATAATTATTATTTTATTATTAATATTATTATTAAGAGTAGTATTATTAATAATAATAATATTATTGTTATTAGTAGTAGTATTAGTAGTAGTAGTAATAATAATAATAATTATCGTTATTTTTATTAATATTATTATTAGTAGTAGTAGTAGTATTAATAATAATAACTATAATTATTATCATTATTATTAGTAGTAGTAGTAGTAGGAGGAGGAGTATTATTATTAATAATAATTATTATTATTATTTTATTATTAATATTATTAGTAGTAAGAGTAGTAGTAATAATTATTATTATTAATTTATATTAATATTATCAGTAGGAGTAGCAGTATTAATATTAATAACAATAATATTAGTAGTAGTAGTAATATGAATTATTATTATTATTATTATATATTATACATATTATTTATTTACTTGTTTGTTTATTATAAGATATATTCATTACAAGGAGAAATTCAGATACATACAGCAGAAGAAACAGAAAAACAAAAACAAATCAATCAATCAATCAATATGTACAGTATAAAGAAATAAATGTATATTGCCCAGATATGTCAAAATGGTATTTCGAAATAAACTTAACAAAACGCCTGATAACAGTGGGCAGAAAAGACCCCCCAGAGGCGCGTCTTAGCATACGGCGGTGGAATGAGTCTGCGGCTGAATGTACTCCAACAGAGCGCCTCCTGGAGGCGGATTTTTCTTGATGGCACCCAATTTTGCCCCCATCCTCTTTTCCACAACAGCTTCCAGTGTGCCCAGGGTGGGTTCACCCTGTGATGGCACAGGCTTTCCTGATGAGTTTGTTCAGGCCTTGTGCTTCTATTGAGCTCAGGTTGCTTCCTGAGCAGACCGCAGCATAGACCACCATACTGGCTACTATAGACTGGTAGAACATTCCCAGACGTTTGCTGCACACATCGACATTCAGCTTAGTGGAAATGAGAGTTTTATCTCGTATCTTGTTAATATTTTCCTTTAATCCTTATGAGGATTAGTATGCAGAAGTGACTCTTCTCCACTGGGCCCTTGAGCAAGACCCCTTAACCTGTAATTGCTTTGTCTTGTGTATGATGTATTCAGCCCTGCAAGCGGGTCCCCCAATTTACAGGGATAACGTGAGGGTTGGTGGTGGGATTGGCACTCTAGCCTCTGTAAAAATCCTCCTGCTGTTCCAGTGTGGTGCTGAGGTGTCACCCGTTGCACTCGGGTCCCAGTCCAGGTGGTGGGGTGGGTGTGGCAGTGTACTATCAGCACCTGCTGCCAACCTCTCTTATTAAAGAAGAAGTAAGTCGGGTAACATAAAGGAACTTGCAGTGCCAGATGATCTGATTTTCTTATCAGTCTGATGTGGCCGACTTCCTCCATTCCTCGTACTTGTTATTAATTACTTGCAACCCTCTCAACTGAGGTGTCGATTTCTCCATTCAGTTGTGCTAACAGGAATTCTCCCTTTGATCCTTTTTTATTTATTTATTATAATTCATCGTTTCTTTAGGTGACAAGTCTGCCCAGTAAATCACTGCTTGGCCCCACTGCTGCCAGGTGATTGCACAGCAGTCTTATCCAAGAATGCCCTCGATAAGAGCCGTCTGCAGCTGTGAATAGGAAATAACCAGGCATGTATGAGGAGCTGTGTTGACATGCCACTCAAGTTCCCCGTTGGCAGGCGGGCGCTTATCTCTGGCGCCTTTCTTTCAGCCCACTGTTACAGTCGGGAATGAGGAAAGAATCTTCTGAAAAAATACTCTCCGGTGTGAAGCAATCTGTTTACCGTGCGTGCCTGGGATGTAGCGGAGGTGGCTATTCATAGCGGTGTCTCTGTCAGACGTTTGTAACTGGGAGGGAGGGGACTGACGATTGGGGCGGGGGGTTCACTAGCAGGGACCACACCATGGTGCTGAAAGCTGCTTCATGCCCAAATCGGCTAGCATGATTTTGTCATTATAACGAGGCTTTGCCCAGCTGGTGTAGGTGCCATTTGCATGCACAATGTGGTGTCACGTGTTGAACGTTGCTCAGCAGGACTTACACTATGTGGAGGTCCTTTTATTTATGATTCCATTCAAAATAAAAGGACGGGGCAGGGCACCATTTACAGCTTTGCCTAGGGCAGCAAAAATGCTAGGGCTGGTCTTTTTCATGCCCTCACCTGTGTCTAAGCCGGCTTTCCTGTATCTCAATCCTCAAGCCATTCTGTAAATCTGCATGGTCTAGCACTTCATGACTGAGCTTTTGTTGCTCCTCGGTGCTTCCACATCACGGCGATGGCACATGCAGATCTAGCAGAGCAGAACTTTCATGTACTGACTTGTGACAAAGGTGACATCCTATGGTAATGCCACATGTAAAGCACAACCCATTCCACTGCCAATGGAGATGGCACGGTGATGTGCTTGAGTTCTGCCCACATTAAGAATGGAGCACCTGAACTATCAAATTTGGAGGGCGGTCCGCGTACTATCTGGATGTACAGTGCATCAGTCCCTCCTTCACCCGTTCATACTTGGCACCCTGTCACCCATTCACACCTATGGTTAAGTGTGAGCCCGGGTTTGCTTCCTGGCTTATGCCTGTTGTCATTTTGAATTATCATTTCTGTTAGTGATGAATTTTTTTTTTCTTATGTAAATGTTATCAAGGGCGGTATGGTGGCGCAGAAGGTAGCGCTGCTGCCTCGCAGTTAGGAGACCTGGGTTCGCTTCACTGCATGTTCTCCCCGTGTTTCCTCCCACAGTCCAAAGACATGCAGGTTAGGTGGATTGGCGATTCTAAATTGTCCCTATTGTGTGTGTGTGTGTGCCCTGCAGTGGGCTGGCGCCCTGCCCAGGGGTTTGCTTCCTGCCTTGCTCCCTGTGTTGGCTGGGATTGGCTCCAGCAGAACCCCTGTGACCCTGTAGTTAGGGTATAGCGGGTTGGATAATGGATGGATGGATGCTGTCAATACTGTTCTGTTTATTATTTTACTCTACATCCATCATTTCTTAACCCTGCTCATCCCATCTATGGCTAAGGGAGGCTGGTGCCAATTCCAGGAGTGCTGGGCACTGGACTGGGCACCAAACTACCTGATGTATCCCACCACCCCCTCAGCCCCTCTTACAAACAGCACCCCTCGACTCCCACTGACCCCAATACCCTTAGCCCAGCTTCGCTGAACTGTCAGGGATTCTTAAAATAGTTTGTGTTTCTCGCCACCTTGATGATCTCCCACCACCTACGGATTTCCTTCTGATCCAGCATGAATGACTAAACAGTAAAAGCATGAAAGAGCACACTGACATTCCGACAGACTCCCCCGCTCTTGTTCCCATCCCTGGATGTCATCACGGTTTCCTTCCATTCAGTAACGTGACAACTGACACCGCTGCTAATCCTCTCCCAGTATAAACAGACGTGAAGGCCCTTCTGTTCACGGACGCAGCGACGATGTTTGGCGGAGTGGCTCTTGTGGACCTTTCTCCTCTGGATGGAAGCCCAGGCAAGTTTTTAAGATTTAGCACGTTTAAAGTACATAATGCATAATAGTTCATTTGATTTAGCTGGCCAGGATTCTTTTGGATCCTTTAGCTGTGATATTTTATTTGTTTATTTTGGCGGGCAATGGCCTCTTATTCAGTCTAATATAAAGTGCCATTATGCCCGGGTGTGACTGGCTTGATGAAAGTGATGACGAAGATGAGAGAAAGCCTTGAGTGTTCTGCAGGACATAAAAGGTTTCCATTGCGAACTCTTCAAGAAACACCTTCACTGTAGCTTTGTAATCCCTCATTTATCTGTGCTGCATGGCAGCAGCTTTAATCCTTTAATCAACTGTGTTTGGTAGTTTGGGAATGTTAAAACCAGATGGTCGGTGTAAATGTCATGCAGGTTATAAACTGAGTCTTGAAGGATCCCAAAATGACACCTAAAGGAGAGGTGAACTGCTAGAACGTGGGATTTAATCCACCTTAAGGAAAGGATAAGTGCCCGTGTGTCTGTCCAGTTGCTGTGTCTCTGCCATTCCAACTGATGGCACATCACAAACATCTGTGTATCCGTCTGTTCATCCAGCTGCAATGCTTCTGTCATTCAAATAGTTGGCACTGCACAAAATTATGTAGTAATAAAATCCTTTGTATTTGTCATTCCAACAGATGGCATATCACAACATTAGCACTGCTTTCACAAATCCTATACCAAATGGCATATAACAGAGATATATACATTACATTTGTCATTCCAACAGATGTCACATCTCAAACATTTGTAGTAATGCAATTTGTTTAGACAATTAAGTGTCTGTGTGATCTGTGTGTTCTTCCAGTTGCAATGTCTCTGTCACTCCAATAGTTGGCACTGCACAAAATGATGTAGTAATAAAATGCATTGCATTGGTCAATCCAACAAATGGTGCATCACAACATTAGCACTGGTTTCTGCAAATCCTATACCAAAATGGCACATAACAGAGATATATACAGTGAACCCTCGTTTATCACGGTTAATCCGTTCCAGACTCTACTGTGATAAATGAGTTTTCGCGAAGCAGGATTCTTTATTTATAAATCGAATATTTTCACAGTTAGAGTATAGAAAACCTGTTTACCCGTTTTTTAACATTATTAGAGCCTCTAGACATGAAATAACACCCTTTAGTCACCATTACTGGTGGTGGTCGGAAGGATTGGTGGCGCCAGTGTTCGGCAGCCTCACTTCTGTCAGTGTGCCCCAGGGCAGCTGTGGCTACATAGTAGCTTATCATCACCAGCGTATGAATGAATGGGTGAATGACTGTTGTGTTGTAAAGCGCCTAGGGGGGGTTCTTGAACTCTAGTTAGGCGCTATATCAAATACAGGCCATACAGGCCATTACACTCGTATTACCCAATATATTAGACAAAATAAGAGAAAATAAGACATATTAGACGTTACAAATATCATATTACTAGGCGCACTCGCCTTTTAAGGCGACCGACTTTTATCCTCAATTTTTGTGCGCTCCATGTGTACATCAGACATGTAAGTGTAGGGAATGAGAACATCAAAGTGCCCATTCATAACATCTCCCGAAAACCTACGTTTTTTTTTAATCGCCTCAAGTGCCTGTCCAAAGTCGTACAATGTCAGCCCGAATCTGTACCGCTAAAGACGGAGTTTCATGCACTAAATAAGCTATAGATGAGAATAAGCAAGCACCATCTCCCCTGATATTTACTACGCGGTGAGGCATTTGTACTCCATCAACATGAATTATTTCCAGAGACATAATTTTGTCTATTTTTCCAGCGCATCGCGCACAAAAGCAAGGAAACGATGAGAGAACCAGAACTCTGCTCACATCGTGTCACTTCGTACCTCAAGCCGCAAGTAGTAAGTCTGTGATAAGCGGAATACCGCTACGCTTTGCACTCATGGGACGGAAGGACAATCCCGAGCACTTTTATCTAGTAGATTATTGTACTGTACATTTAATTACACACACACACACAGTTCTTACACACAACCACTAACCTATGAAGGCACGACCTCAGTAGGAGAGTCTTCAGAGGTGGTGCAGTATCTTCAGCAGGTGCGTCGTTGTCTTCAGTGAAGGAGTACTAGGAGTAGGCAGCGGGTGTCTGGGTGCCCGGCTGAAGAACATCTTGATAGGCAGTTGCTGGCGCTGTCTTTTCATATGCGTGAGGAGGCTTTTGTAGGGTATTGCCATCTTTAATCATATCCAAGAGTTTCACCTTCCCCTGGATAGTAAGCATCTTCCTCCGGAGCTTAGCTTTATTGTCAGAAGGCTTAGAAAAAGGAGCACGTTTAGGAGCCATCGTATGGCTTAGATAAAAGTTCTCAGAAAGCGCATGCGTAGTGACGTAAGCGTGTATGAGAAAAAAATCGCGATAGAGTGAAGCCGCGAAAGTCAAAGCGTGATATAGCGAGGGATCACTGTACATTACATTTGTCATTCCAACAGATGGCACATCTCTTTTGCTTTGTAGTAATGCATTTTGTTGCCGTGTGCCTGTGTATCTGTGTGTCAAATCAGTTGCTACGTTTCTAGGAGCCAATCTGATTCTTGGCGTACAATTAGTTCTGCCCAGATAAGCCCAGGATCCCCTTGCCCTTCAAATGACATTAAGGGGGCAGCTATAAATGGATGGAGAGCTCTAAAGATGCAAGGATTTTTATAACATCTGCATGATTTCTCTTTAGTTAGTTCTAAAGTGTAGCACTGCTACTTTGTGGTAAGGATCCCGGAGTTCACATCCCGGGTGTTTCCTGGACATGGACACACAGATATACAGACATGTATATGTAATAGTAAAATGCAATTCTACAAATGTTTGTGATTCAACATCTCTTGGAATGACAAATACAATGCATTTTATTATTACTAATGTTTTTGATGCTCCATCTGTTGGAATGAAAAATGCAATGTATTTTATTAATGCGAGTTTTTGTGATGCACCATCTGTTGGAATGGCAGATGCAATGCACTTTATTGCTACAAATGTTTGTGATGTGCCATTTGTTAGAAAGACAATGCAAATGTCTCTGTTGTATACCATGTGGTATGGGATTCGTAAAAGCAGTGTTAATCAATCAGTCAATCAACATTTATTTATATAGCACAAATTCATACAAAAAAATGTAGCTCAAAGTGCTTTACAAAATGAATAGAAAAATAGAAGACACAATAAAAAATAAACATAAGTCAACATTAATTAACATAGAATAAGAGTAAGGTCCGATGGCCAGGGTGGAGAAAAAAACTCCAAAAGCTGGAGAAAAAAAATAAAATCTGTAGGGGTTCCAGACCACGAGACCACCCAGTCCCCTCTGGGCAATCTACCTAACATAAGTCAAACAGTCCTCTTTGTATTTAGGGTTCTCATGGAAGGACCTGATGATGATGGTCACGTAGACTTCTGGCTTTCAGTCCATCAATGTTGGTGCATCATGATGCTTTGAGTAGGTGGTGGTGGCGCAGGCCGCCACCACAGAGAAACCAGAAAAAGAAACAGAAGAGAGAGTTGGGGTCAGTACGGATTTTAGAGCCACTGTGAATAGTTATTATGATAGTTAATGATTGTGATGTGCCATCTGCTGGAATGAAATTGCCACAAACGTCTGTGATCCGCTATCTGTTAGAAATACAAATGTAAAGCAAATGTCTCTGTTATATGCCCTTTGGTATGGGCTTCATAAAATCAGTGTTGTGCCATGTGTTGGAATGACAAATATAATGCTTTTTATTACTAAAAATGTTTGTGCTGTGCTATATTTTGGAATAACATAGACACAGCTACTGGACAGACACACAAACACTTGTCATTTTATTAAGGTGGATTTAAATTTATCCAAAGTATTATCTCCATAGGGCGGCACGGTGGCACAGTGGTAGCGCTGCTGCCTCGCAGTTAGGAGACCCGGGTTCTCTTCCTGGGTCCTCCCTGCGTGGAGTTTGCATGTTCTCCCCGTGTCTGCGTGGGTTTCCTCCCACAATCCAAAGACATGCAGGTTAGGTGGATTGGCGATTCTAAATTGGCCCGAGTGTGTGTTTGGTTTGTGTGTGTCCTGCGGTGGGTTGGCACCCTGCCCAGGATTGGTTCCTGCCCTGTGTTGGCTGGGATTGGCTCCAGCGGACCCCCGTGACCCTGTATTCGGATTCAGCGGGTTAGAAGATGGATGGATTATCTCCATACTTTACACTCGTCTAAAGTTAATTTCCTTGTACTTTTGACTATTTTGTATTGCACACTTGTCTGATTGATTATATTTTTTGTGACGGTCCGTTCTGTGAAGGGGTCTGTATTAAATGCACATGGACCCACCGAGTGCTTGGCCCATCTACACACACTCGTTCACAACAAACCAGCTTTGCTTACACACGTGAAGAGCCGAGAAGAGCACAGAGAGAATGTGCAGACTCGACACAGCGGGTGTCAGCCTAATGGAGGTGTGTGGAAAGTGTTCACCCCTTTAGAAGTTGTCATGGTTTATGTTTGATGCAGCATTGGATTTAGTTTGGCTTTTTTGACACTGAACAACAGAAAACGTCTCTTTAATTTCCAAGTGAAAAAAATCACTGCAAAGTAGTCTCAATGAATTACAAATATAAAGCACTACAGTATGGGTTGCGTAAGTATGCACCCCTGTAATATGACACCCCTAAATCATCTCTGGAGCAGCCTTTAGATTAGATTAGAGAGACTTTATTAATCCCAATGGGAAATGGATATGCACACAGCAGCAGAAACGTAAAGACAAAGATACAAACTCACAGGACAAGAGATACAATCAATCAATAGACAGAGAAATACATAAATAAATAATAAATGTGTATTATGCAAAAAATATCAAAATGAACTGTAAAAAGTATAGGAGTTTAGTTTGGACCGTCAGTACGAAGCCCTGAATTGTTTGTGTGGAACATGACCCGGACACAGACAGGCAGACACGTTTAAGTCACCCCACACACGTTTATTTAGGTGCTCCATATTTACAAGTGTGCTCCTCAGACCCCAAGTCCCCAAAGTCCTGGCCACAACACAACGCCTTTTCCTTCAAGCCACCTCCTTGTGTCTCCTCCAGACCTCGTCCTTCTTCCACCCGACTCTAGCCATTGTATGAATGGAGGCGGCCCCCTATATGCTCCTCCAGATGTGCTCCAGGTGTGTGCCAGCAATCTCCCGCCGACACGCCCCAGTGTGGCAGAAGTGCCGGCTGCATCCCCAGAAGTACTTCGGGTGTCCCTGCTCCTCTTCCCCCCAGCACTTCCAGGTGTGTTGGAAGTGCTGAGGTCCAGGGCTCCCAAGGCATAGGGGCGCCCCCTGGCGGTGACCACAGGCCCCTACAGGGTTGAGCTTCAAAGCAACCAGGGCGGTCGCCCCCTCGTGGTCTGGAGGAGGCGCAAGCCCTCCTCTGGTCCTCCTGGGCATCCCAGCTGGGTACCACCCCCAGCCACTCGCCACACTTGATAACAGCAGACCCCCCCTTCTCAGCACACCATGATGGAATGAGCCTGTGGGTAAAGGTGCCACACGACAGTGCGCCTCCTGGAGGGCATGTTGGCATCAAAATAACCGCGTTATCTTTTCCAGAACAGCTTCAAGTGTGTCCAGGCTTTACCCGGTGATGAAGCAGGCTTTCGTAATAAATTTCTTCAGACATTGTGCCTTTTTTTATCAAAGTTAAGTTTCTTCCCCAGGAGACCACCGAGTAGAACATTATGTTGGCTACACCAGTTTAGAAGAACATTTCCAGCAGCTTGCTGCTCACTTCAAAAGAACAGAATCTCCTCGAGATGTCCAGTCTTCTCCGGCCCCTCTTGTGTTGTCAGACCCCTCCAGGTGGCTGTCAGTGAGAACCCTGAGGTGCTTGTAGCTCTGTGCCTCCTCCACATCGACCACCTGAATGGTGACTTGTCTCACGTGCTCTTTGGCACAATAGAAGTCCACCACCAACTTTTGTTGTCTTGCTGATTTTTCAGCTGCCGGTGGACCCAGAAGGAGTTCCATGGAGGGTCACCTGTCTGGGGTTTCAGTCGATTGTCATCTAAGTGGACCTCATCTGGAAGCTCCAACTACTAAGTAGCTAAGGCAGGAATGAAACGCGTACCAAAGGAAATTTCTCCAAAAAAAAAACTTTGTTTTAATAAATTCAAAGCAAGCAGTTCACACGAGAATAGACAACACAGGATAAAAGGCAACAAATGTTTCTTCTTTAAAGTTAACTTTTTCTTTTTCTATTCTTAAAGATGCATTCCTTCTCCATGTTTTACTTCATACACTCAGTAAGTTCCATACGTATGGAACTGCACCTTCAATAGAGCATGTTACGTTATATACAACTGGGCACAGTTTGAAACTGTGTGCTCTCCATGCCAAGGCAGGTCACTAACTGAGACTAATCTTCTTCTTCTTCTTTTGTGTAATGGCAGTCAGCTAATCAACATACGGTGCAATACTGCCACGCCACCTACTGGACTGAAGTGTGATACAAAAATGGGAGCAAAAAAAAAAAAACAGACTCTTGAAATACCGATATTTTATTATGTGGGGGTTATAATATGACCTCCCACAGACTGCACTAATACATAGGGAAACATTTAACATAACTAAGAAAATACTTCTATCAGCTTGGTCAGGAGCATGTGCTGCACCCACCACAAGATGAACCCCCTGGACTGGGACACCTCAGCACCACACTGGAACAGTGGGAAGTTTTTTTTTATGGTGGCTGGAGTGACAATCCTGCCACCAACCCTCAAGTTTTCCCTATAAATTGTAGGACCTCCTTGCAGAGATGAAAGCAAATTAATGTCATACCTTGGATGGAGCAATTGGAGGTTAAGGGCCTAACATGACCTAAATAGCTCTTACAAGTATGGTGGACTAACCTACACAATCCAGGACCCCTGGTCTGTTCCATCGCTAGTTCCCACATGATATCTCTCACAGTATTTCATTTTGTTTTGGCAACGCTCATCCTGTATAAATTCAACTTCAAACAGCTGCTCAATGATTTCACTTCAAACTTTTAACATCCTAAAAGAATAGAAGGGCTGACAGATTGGTTCTTTGCAGTTATGTAGTGTTGTGTCCGTGTGGGCTTCCTCTGAGTGCTCCGGTTTCCTCCCACAGACATGCTGGCCTGTATGTGCTTGTGTGTGTGTGTGTGCGTGTGTGTGTGTGTGTGTGTGCTCACCCTATGATGGGCTGGTGTCCAATCCTGGTGTTGTTCCTCCCTTGTGCCATATGATTGTTGGGATAGGCTCCAGTTGCCCTGCACTTTTGTCCTGGATATGCAGGTTAGGAAAACAGATGGATGGACACCTGTTTCTTTGTAATACAAAATGCTGAATTTTTGGGAAGTTTAGATCTAGAAGAGTTACTTAATTTCTAAGGTGGAACATAGCTGAAAGACAGAGTGACCATGTGGTTAAGGTTTTGTGGTCGTCCACTAGGTCCTAGGTCAAACTCACTCCGTGACGTTAAAGAGTTACGTGACCTGTCTGTGCTGAACCTGAAACAGAAATGTGAATAATAAGGGTAGAATAAGTGTGTGCCACTTAAACGAGGCGTCTATTAAATGCAGAAAGTTATCTATCTATCTATCTATATATCTATCACATGGTGGCTTTCTACCTACCTGTCTAATTCTCCACATAGAAGAGCAAAGGAGACACCAAGGCAGTAGGCTGGCAACACTGGGCTTTGAATGCATTGCTAAAGGTTGACATAATTCAAAGTATAAGCATCTCTTAAATGATCTCACATTAAAGCTTAGCAGATATCATTCACTGATATGTCCAATGATACTCTTCATATTTGGTCCTAGCTTGCTGAAAAAGCTTTCCATAGGCAGTTTCTTGTTTGAAGATCTCTCTGAAGTAGTGCATTGAGCAGATGGTGATACTGTGTTTTTTACATATGTCAGCTTGAACATGTACTCAGTAATCATGGAGAGATGTGTAAAGGTGACTATTATACTTTGGTTTCATGGAATTCAAAGGTACTTACAGGAACAATTTAACCCTATCTATCTATCAGCCCCTTTCCATTCTATCTATCTATTATATAGCACCTTTCACATCTATCTATCTATCTATTATAAAGTGCCTTTAACATCTATCTATCTATCTATCTATCTATCTATTATATAGTGCCTTTTACATCTACAGTTATCTATCTATTATATAGTGCCTTTAACATCTATCTATCTATCTACAGTATTATGCAGTGCCTTATCAGTCTATCTATCTATCTATCTATCTATCTATCTATCTATCTATCTATCTATCTATTATATAGTGTCTTTTATGTCTATCTATTTTAAAGTACCTTTCATATCTATGTATCTATCTGTGACTGCCTCTCTGTGCCAGTCAATATGGTCACAGTATTAAACACTAGCCTTCAGACCACTGGATGTCCCGTTTAGTGTCCACTTCCATTAACTTCCTATGCCCGGCCACCTACTGTAAATAATGATAGAAACTTTAATTCTGGACTTTTAAAGTAACGTGTTCATGACTGAAAGGCACTCTATAAAACTGAAATTGTAAGCAGGTATCGGTTTGCCCAAAGTGTAGTCCTACCACGTAGCCACGTCTTGCTGGTACTGGACCTTGCACGCCACAGCCCTGCCTAGTCACTCGGTCACTTTGAGATTTCTCTGTGGCCTGTCAACTGCAGTAAAAGTCTATAAATTGTTTTTTTTTTTTTTTTCTTTTGCTGATAATTACTGATCAGCTGATGGACGTGGCTAATCAGAGCGTCTGCCCAGTGCCGTGATGACTGATTGCGGCGGATGACAAGGCCTCAGGTGTTCCTTTGCTTGTTTGGTTTTCCTACCTGGCACCCAGTGGTTTGATTAATTACTTCTCCAGAGTTAGTGTCTCCAATTTTGCTGACGGAGGAACCTGCCACTGCAGAATAAACTGGTAGGGCGGGTTACGAAAAAAAAAAAAAACACCCGCTGCCTGTATTATGTGACTAAAAAAATGCAAAGCACTATGGAAACAGAAGGGGACTCTGAATCAGCATTTCTACCTGATCAACAACAGCCCTCCTCCTCCTCCTCCTCCTCCTCTCTTCTTCTTCTTAGGTTATGACTCACAGTATACTTATGAAAAAGAAGAATAAAAAGAACAAACGTATGGGGTCGGCCCCCTTCGTGCTGTGCAAGGCAGTAACGCTAAAAGCCTTTTCATTTCTTGGATTTTGCGCTGAGGTGGCTGGATGCCCATTTTTAGGATCCAGTTTCCTGGCTCTCTGTAGAACTGCTCCTTGATGACTGATTCTGATTACAGTATCCCTGACACCTCCCCTTGAAGTAACGCAGAAGGCGGCCGAAGGATGGGACTCCAAAGAGGAACTGCTGGATCAGGCCTGTGAAGCGAGAGACTATGAAGCAGTCGGCCGGCTTTGCATCATGAGCAGAAGGTAGGCCCTGGTGGAGGAGTTGATTTGTGAAGTGATTGTGTGTGGGGGCAGCGCAGTCTGTCCATGGAGGACATCTCCCCGAGCCCAGGGCATTTAGGCTGGTGCTCCGTCTTCTGAATGGCTGGAAAAAAAGCAATTAGGTGTTGCAGTGGGCTTGCTTGTCTTTAATGGGAGTGAGTGAGTCAATGTGTGCGGCGGGATTGTCAGGTAAATGCAGGGGGGGCTCCTGGACTTCAATCTGAAGGTGCATGAAAATGTATGAAAACATCCTGCACAGTTTCCTTTCAGGGCACCATATGGCTCCCATGGTACCATCTACAGCATTAAATTAACCCTGGGCATGCTGGAACGTCATTTATAGAACATCTAAAATGCCCATCAGTCTCTGGACAGGACAGAACTCAAGTTCACAATTTATGGATATCAGGGACCACTTTACGGTGTGCTGTCCATGTTTGGTCTCTGACTTGCTGTCAGTGGAGCTGAGACAGTCTCCTGCTCTCCATGACCCTGTACGGGATAAAACTGTGTTCTGAAAATTGATGGATAAATGGATGTGTAGATAGTTTAGAGAGGTGAAAAAGCTCTTTTTAAAATCATTTTAAAATATATCACTAGACACTAAAGATAAAGGAAGAGTTGGGGCACCAGACATCTGTATTGTTTTGGATAAAATAAATCACGCATGACGTATACTGGGACACTCGCTCTTTGGGCCTGAGCTCCTGGTCAATACTGTCCATGACCCTGGGGGTCAGGTGATGCTGGTGGAGGCGGATGACCATTGGCTCCAGTGAAGGGGCATTGGTGTCCCTCAGATTAGCCCTCCTCCACTCTGAGAGATGGTGAGACGGTGTTAGTACAGGTGTCGCATTCAAATCCTTCCCCGTAATTTTGTCGATCCCGCGTCCGTAAGGCATAGCCTATGCATGTGTGTCTATCTATATGTTACAAATTGAGTTCTTTTTGAATTATGTTCAGGCTTTTCTGAGTCGATAAAAATAATCTTGGTGTCATTTCTGGAGTCTACGCACTCATGGAACTTAATTCTGTGGTCATTTTCTTCATTGGAGTCTTCATTTTGAAACTGACTTTTATTTCATGTTTTTTCAGACGCCAATTTGTTTAGATTATGGGGTAGCCATTTTGTGTTTGCTGGGGGACTGGCCTCTAGGATCATGACATCGGGGTAATTTGTGAGGGATTAGAAGGTTGTCTTGATGGCCACTTTGTATCTGAGACTGGAACAAACCTAGCAACTCACTTTATTTGTTATTTTGATTACTGGTTATTGAAATAAAGTGCTGCCTTTTAACCCCAATGTTTGGTTACAGTTTGGCTCTGATGTTCTGTCTTTTTTGATTTTTGGTTTTGACTCTCACTTTGACTTGACTCTGTTCTTTCTTCTGTGCATCTTTCCATTTTTTTCTGCTGTATGTCCTTTTGCACTCTCTCTCTCTCTCTGTATATATAATATATATATATATATATATATATATATATATATATATATATACACACACACAAACACACATATATATAATATACATATTTAAAGTAAAACTTCAATTATCCATCGAGGTTATGATGGATAAGAGAGAAGATTAATAACAGAACAGCTACTTTAAAAATGATATACAGTAGATTATATTAGCGATTAGTCATATTGATTTATAAAAAAAAAAATTAACAAAATATAATATACTATTAACAAAACTAATCAATTCATATAATGTTGTAACGACCAGCATAATAAACAAACACATCTGAGAGGTCCTGGAGTTTTCAATGTTTTACTTGGAGTCTTTGTTTCATAACCAACGATGCCCTGTCTTATACTCCGTTATCTGGGTTACGGAGCACATCTCTAAAACAATAAAAGTAATCTTTCCCTACCAATCAGTTTATCTCCGGTCACTCACGTGGTGTCTTTTTCTGTATCGCTAACACTCCTGCTGATGGTCTCCCGACTCCCTACTCCAAACTTCCTTCTGCCACACCTTCCTTTTTCTCCTGTCACTCATCTCCCGTGAGACGTGTCCGCCCCTCAGAGAACAGAAGCCTTTCACCCAGTCCTATCACTTACACAGCAGTCATTCCGCCCATTCTGCTCCTACACAGCGCATCACAAGCTGCCTGCACGTCACAACATATTAACAAAATGTGACAGAATTTAAAAAGAATGTTACAATTGTCACAAGAACGAGACATGGATAGATAAAGGTTTGGGGCAGCCACCCGTATAATGTGGTATCCTGGCTGCAAAAGTCGTTTTAACAAATAATCAGCACTGAAGTGCATTCAACTGAGTCCAAAACAAGACTGAGGAAACAAAGGTAAAGAGGCAGGTTTTAAAGGGGGAGACAGGAAGTGAGGTCATATGGACCCGGCACGTGGTCTTCCACCATTGGTTCACAGCCGGACGTGACATCAGAGGGACTGGAGCTGGTGTGGCCGACTTCCATTGGCTCAGTCCCGGAAGTGATGTCAGGAGAGCCAGGTGAAATCCCCCGGGAATGGTCTACAGGCAAGGGAGAAAAAGATGCCTCCGAACTGCCTTCACTCAAGCCCTTTAGTTGCCTCCCATGCGCACGTGTGTGACACAATGCAGAAGAATATTAACATTAATACAGAATAGCATGACCATCAGTGGTTTCCATTTTCAACACGTTTTTCAGTTTTGTCAGCCTCACGCTTTATATCATTCAATGTTGTTCTTCCTACTCTGTACATTGAATCAATGCTTGAAACGCTTTTGCCATTTCGTAAACGTTTACTAATTTCAATATTTGTGACAATTCCAACACCACACGCATATGTTTATCGGGCATAACAATGTATTATAGTTTAATTATAACAAAAGAGAAAAGCTACAAAACGCTATTAAAGCTGAAGGTACGTAAATGACACTGTGATTTAAAAATGTGGCATGACATATTGTGTTGGGGAAAACACTACGAGCTAGCAAAAGGGAGAGGTGTTTTGCCCTGACAGTTAATGGTGTTGACAGTTAATCGAGTGACAGATACTCAAGTTTTTACTGTATACATGGTGTGGCAGAAAAGTAATGAGACTGGCAACACTGCAAGCATTCTGGCAACGCTGCGCTGTTGTCCTTAATAGAGCACGTGTATCAGTACCCTGCCATAGCTCAGTGCGAGTTTCAACTCCTTCCGTTAACTACGTGATTTTTGTGACTGCTATTAGCGAAGTTGTGTGTCACGCAAAATGGAACAGCGGAATTTGGAGCAACGTTGTGCCATTAAACGGCAAGTGTGACGTTTGAAAAGTTAAAACAGGCCTATGGGGAACATTCCTTAACCCGAGCTCAAGTTTTTCGCTGGCACAAATCATTTTTGGAAGGCAGAAAACACGTTGAAGATTGAACACCGTTCAGGGAGGCCTTCAACTTCGAAAACCAATGAAAACATCGAACGTGTGAACACTCTTGTGAGATCAGACCGTCGTTTAACATTAAGAATGTCGAGTGAACAATTAAATTTGAACAGATTTACCGTTCATCAAATTTTGACTGAACATTTGCACATGCGAAAGGTCTGTGCCAAAATGGTGCCCAAAAACTGCCCTCTCCATAACAGAATTTTTGACCTCAAAAGGCATTCCTGTGGTTCCCCAGCCCCCTTATTCACCTGACCTCAGTCCGTGTGAATTTTTCCTTTTTCCTAAACTGAAAAATGTCCTCAAAGGACGTCATTTCGGGACTTTAGAAAACATCCAAAAGAGTGTAACGGACATGCTGAAGACCATACCGGTTGAAGACTTCCAGCGCTGCTACCAACACTGGGAACAACGTCTCCATCGGTGTGTAGCTGCCCAAGGGAACTACTTTGAAGGGGATAACATTGATGTTTGAAAAAAATAAAAACTGGTAAATAAAAAATCAGTCTCATTACTTTTCTGCCACACCTCGTATAAATATATATAGTCAACAAAAAAAAAGTCCTCTGACTTTCAACTGTTTTTACTTTCAGTAAACTTAATGTGTAAATATTTGTATGAACACTAAAACAGTCAACACCATAAGACATAAACTAAAAATGTTTCACAATGTGTCCCTGAATGAAGGGAGGCTCAAAATCCAAAGTACCAGTCAGTATGTGATGTGGCCACCAGCTGCTTGAAGTACTGCAGTGCATCTCCTCCTCATGGACTGGACCAGATTTGTCAGTTCTTGCTGTGAGATGTTACTCCACTCTTCCACCAAGGCACCTGCAAGTTCCTGGACATTTCTGGGGGGAATGGCCCTAGCCCTCACCCTGCGATCCAACAGGTCCCAGACGTGCAATTCCTTCGACGATAAACACGAATCCGTCCATCACCCCTGGTGAGACAAAACTGTGACTCATCAGTGAAGAGCACTTTTTGCCACTCCTGTCTGGTCCAGCGAAGGTGGGTTTGTGCCCATAGGCGGCGTTGTTGCTGGTGATGTCTGGTAAGGACCTGCCTTACAACAGGCCTACAAGCCCTCAGTCCAGCCTCTCTCAGCCTATTGCGGACAGTCTGAGCACTGATGGAGGGATTGTGTGTTCCTGGTGTGACTCGGGCAGTTGTTGTGGCCATCCTGTACCTGTCACGCAGGTGTGATATTCGGATGTACCGATCCTGTGCAGGTGTTGTTACACGTGGTCTTCCACTGCAAGGATGATCAGCTGTCCTTCCTGTCTCCCTGTAGCGCTGTCTTAGGCATCTCACAGTGCGGACATGGCAATTTATTGCCCTAGCTAGCCACATCAGCAGTCCTCATGCCTCCCTGCAGCATGCCTAATGCACGTTCACGCAGATGAGCAGGGACCCTGGGCATCTTTCACAGTCGGTAGACAAGTCTCTTTAGTGTCCTGCGTTTTTAGAACTGTGACCTTAAATGTCTACTTTCTGTAAGCTGTTAAGGTCTTAACGACCATTCCACAGGTGCATGTTAATTAATTGATTATGGTTAATTGAACATGCATGGAAAACATTGTTTAAACCCTTTACAATGAAGATCTGGAAAGTTATTTGGATTTTTAAAACATTATTGTTGAAATACACAGTCCTGAAAAAGGGACGTTTCTTTTTTTGCTGAGTATATATATACACAGTATACAGTATATATATATATAAAAATCCTGGGATGAGACGATACGAGAGATACTTTCAAGTCCAGTGAGACAACACTTTGTGCCAAGAGATTTAACAATGCCCAGAGCTGGGAATAAAAGACAAAGAGTAGATGACAAAGTAGAACATCACAAAGAGTTTCAAAAACCTTACAGATAATGAAAGTACTAAAATTTGAAAGTCTCAAAATGCTGATAGTAAAGATTGCATTAGCGAAGAAACAAATGGAAATTATTACTCTATGGAATAACGGAACAGCAAAAAGAGATTGAATATATTGTTCGGATTTTAACTTTAAGTCGGAGACTTGTAGATCGTCTAATTCGTGTTGCCATCAGGGAAAAGTAGTGTTTCTTCCCATTGAAGAGGCGTATCCGCGACAATTAAAAGATTTGTTGTTTGCTGAAAGTGAAATCCACATACGCGAGCGGCAGAGACGCGAAGTGGCTGGTACGTAGGACAAGCCAGGGGGTTGGGGAGTGAAGCGAGCGCCCCCTAGTATCTCCATATATATATAAAATCCAACATCTGCCTGTCTATCTGTATGTCTACAGTAATCCCTCCTCAATCGCAGGGGTTGCGTTCCAGAACGCCCCGCGATAGGTGAAAATCCGTGAAGTAGAAACCATATGTTTGTGTAGTTATTTTTATATATTTTAAGCCCTTATAAACTCTCCCACACTGTTAACATTATTAGAGCCCTATAGACATGAAATAACACCCTTTAGTCAAAAGTTTAAACTGTGCTCCATGACAAGACAGAGATGACAGTTCTTTCTCACAATTAAAAGAATGCAAATATATCTTCTCTTCAAAGGAGTGTCTGCATCAGGAGCAGAGAATGTCAGAGAGAGTGAGAGAGACAGAGAAAAGCAAACAATCAAAAAATCAATACGTGCTTTTAAGTAAACAAAGCACCGGATAAAGCGCCGCAATGAAGGGATCAATGTGAAGGTAGTCTTTCAGCATTTTTTAGAGGCGCGTCCGTATCTTCTAAGCAAACAGCCCCTCTGCTCACACCTCCTCCGTCAGGAGCAGAGAATGTCAGAGAGAGTGAGAGAGACAGAGAAAAGCAAACAATCAAAAATCAATACGGGCTGTTAGAGCTTTGAAGTGTGCGAAGCACCGCGCAGGAAGCATATCGTATATCATTGAGGAGTTTTATTTAATATGTAATACGTGCTCTGATTGGGTAGCTTCTCAGCCATCTGCCAATAGCGTTCCTTGTATGAAATCAACTGGGCAAACAAACTGAGGAAGCATGTACCATAAATTAAAAGACCCATTGTCCACAGAAATCCGCGAACCAGTGAAAAATCCGTGATATATATTTAGATATGCTTACATTTAAAATCTGCAATGGAGTGAAGCCGCGAAAGTCGAAGCGCGATATAGTGAGGGATCACTGTATCCGCTTTTCACGAGAGAACTACTTAACGGATTTAGATCTTTTTTTTTCTATAAATTTCTTGAACATTCCGGTTGATTTTGCGACTTCTATCATCACGCTAAGAATCATAGTTCGCTTGCAGGAGCGATATATTCACGCTAATCTGAGACAGAGGCTGTGGGCCGAGGGGAGGGAGAAGCGTGATGTCAGGAGAGGGGAGCCGGGTGTAGCCCTCCTCACTCCCACGCCAGCCTCCGTTCGAATCGGTCTGCCTCTGGCCACATGTTGGAGCGTAACTTGGCTCCGCTTAGCTAGCAATAATTGTTTGTTTATTGGTTTTTTAAACTTTGTCCTGAGGTGTAACCCGTGTCACTTTCAATAAAGGGGAAGCATTCGCAAGAATACAAATGATGCTTTCTGAACAGGTAATGGATGACCATCAAAAAGCGGATAGGAGGTGAGCAACGCACTTTGAATTGACACAGTTTGTGAAGCAGGCTTTATGGGAATGGGATCGAGAGAGGAAGTGCTGGGCAAAAGAGTTTGAGGCACACGAAGTTACCCCATGAAAAGAAGAGACAGGTTCAGTGACATCAAGGGGGCTGGAACTGGAAGATCTTAGGAGGCAGATTCTCACAATGGTCTGCAGAAGGAAAAGTGGAAAGTGGAAGCTGAGGTCCAGCTGAGAAACACATTTATTTGAGCCCGTAAACTGTCTCCCATACACACAGAAGAGGACACAAGTCAAAATGAGGGTCCCGAGGGATGCCCCATTTAGTAATGATGTCCAAAGGACAAAAAGTATACTTGTGCAATGTGCATAAATAAAAAAGATCAGCTAAGTTCTGTGTGAAGTTACACTAAAGACAGGAGGAACTCTAACCAGGTTTGACAGTAAATGGTGGGGAACGGTTTAAATACCAAGAGAGCTGGAAGGGACGGATCTTGTGATAATGTGTCAGTAGCGATGTTAATTCCCCACTGGGTTTTTCTCCTCTACTCTAAGGAAATAATTGGACACGTGTTTTACACAACTGCACAAATAAATATTGGAAACATTTGGACAAGAACAGACTATTTAGCCCAACATACATTTCATACATTTCCTTTTTTGGCTGACGCCTTACAACATTTGTGACACAATTGGTTAGGTTTTCCAGTTGAAGCTCAGGCAGATCAAGTGACTTTCTCAGGGTCACACAGAGTCAGCGGCAGGATCTGAACCCACAACCTCAGGGTTTGAAGTTCAAAGCCTTAACCACTCCGCCACACTGCCCACCTGTGTGTATATGTAAACACGCACACACATATATATAGCCACATATAATAAAAAAAATGGACTGCATGGTGGCACAGCACTGCTCCCTCATAGCTGCACAGTGCTGGGTTGAAGTCCTTGCCCAAGAACTAACAATCAATACATTCTTCTTGTGTCTAGTTGTATTTTTTCTTCAGATATTCTGGCTCTCCACACCATATCTTAAAAATGTGTAAGTTATTCTCTTTTGCTGTTGCAAGTGTGCCATGACATTTGTTGCCATCCTATCCCGGTGTGAGTTCTGCCTCCCTGGCTTGACAGTGAGCTCACATAGCGGGTTAAGAAAATGCATGCATGTCAGATTAACCTTTGACTCTGCACTGGCCAATTGTGTGAGAGTGGATGGCACAGCCACTGTTTGCCTTAATTTGCCTTGCAAAGAGTTGCCACCTTATCCAGGGTCAGTTCCTGTCATGCACTACATGATAATGGTAATGAGCTCAGCATAAGGCATAACCAACTCAAAATGTGGGAGACCAATCCATAAAGTCTGACACTTTCTATGAGAACTATATAAAAACTCCCAACAATAAAATCCATTCATGTATTCATTTTCAAGCCATTTAACCCAATGCAAGGGTCCTGAGGGCCTGAGAGTTTTCCAGTAGCATCAGGCATACATCATGAACCAAGTGTCATGATGGCACCGGGCGGCAGCAGTTTTAAGTAGGATGGAATCAGGAGATGGAACATAACAGTAATAAAAACTGTCAAAACTGGGAGGATGTGATTTAAATTGACAGCCAGTGCGTAATCTGGGAGACGTCGTGAAGGAGTCAAAAAGCGAGATTGTTCACAAGATTGTTGGCCAAAGCCAAAACATGAGATGTAAATCAAAGTTGTAGCTAGAGATTTTTAACAGCAAGGACGCTAAGGTCTTAACTTTTGAATTAGTCACAAACCTGGACAGTGCAGGAGGGTATGACGCTGACCTTTATACGTTCGTATTAGTTATGTCACGTGTAACACACACCAAGCACCATCCTGGCAGCCCTGTGTTTACAAACAGCAAACAATGGAAGCACTAATACTAGAAACAAAATGGCACCTCGAGAAGATGTATTTTAAAAGGAATGTCTTCAGAAACATCCTAAATCATAAAACAGACCAGCCCAATAAACTCCCTGACCTCAAAACTACCAAAACCCTACCACCACTAATTGTAGAGGCCAAAGAAAAGTCTGTAAATTTAAAAATAAAAATAAAAAGCAAAATCTGCACCATGACACCAACCACAGAAGGGGCATCTCACAACAAAATAGTAGCAGTGAAGGTTAAGCTGGAGAAGACCAACAGATCAGGACCTGTTAAGATTTTAACAATCAGGTGTAGGCTTAAAAATGCATATATACTGTACAGTATGTGTACATTACCCTGAATATACTGCATGGTATGGCCTCCATACTGGGATTATTCTAGCCTTGTGCCCAAAAGGGACCCTGAAATGGATAAACAGGTTAGAACTTAGATAGATAATACATGTTGTCTGTAGGACATTTGCGTTCTGTGTTTCTACTAAATGTTCTTTGTTTTTACTGTCATATCTGTCACCGTATCACAGTTGGCAGGTTTGTGAAATATTAATAAATGTCCCATAATAGATTTAATAAATAATAAATGTAGTGTATTACTAATTGAGGTATAATGGGATATCCGTTCTTCCATTCATCCATCCATCCATCTGTCCATCAAGTCAAGTTGGGGAGCATGCACTGGTATATTGCGTTGCTGCACCCACTACACAATGAAACAACTTAGGATTCCAGTTGGCAACCCTCCAGGCAGACATGCGGTCCAGTCTCACCCTCCAGAAATGACCCTCTATCTGGCACACCCAGGTGTTATGTGGGTGAACCCTTGGCCTGGTCCAGCGACTCGGGTTCTCAACAATGAGGATCTTACAAGCTGGATGGCCATCAGGGAAACGCACCACATGGCCGTAGTGCCGTAACTGATGCTCCCTCACAATGCAGGTAATGTGCCTCATTTGGGACTCCATGAGCAACTGCTCATTCGACACAACGTCAAACCAATGGTACCCAAGGATTTTCCGGAAGAGACACCGTACCAAAAGAGACCAGCCCTCATCTCAGGTTACTGGATAGTGTCCATGTCTCGCAACCATATAGCAAGACAGGAAGCACCAGGACTATAAAGACTTGGACATTTGTCCTTTTGCAAAAATATTGAGAGTGTCACACAACCCTTTCCAGCGACCTCATGACCCCCCATGCCCTTCCAATCCATCTACTGACTTCGTAGGAAGAGTCAGCAGAGACATGAATGTCACTGCCAAGGTAAGTAAACTTCTTGATGAGGTCGACACTCTCTCTGCAGACAGAGACACTGCTGATGGCCATGCCTAAGAGATCATTAAAGGCCTGGATGTTGGTTTTTATCAGGACACTCGCAAGTCCAGGCACTCAGACTCTTCGCTCAGTCTCTCGAGCACCCCGATCAGAACCTCCATTGACTCCGCGAAGATCACAGCATTGTCAGGAAAGTCAGGATTAATGAATCTTTCTTCACCAACAGATGCCCCAAAGCCGCTGGACCCCACGACCCCACATCCATCTATGATCAAACCTGATTATTTTAATTCAGTGTCCAGGCTACAATCAACCTTAGAATGAATACCAGTCCATCCTAGGGCAAAATCAAGCACATGCACACATTTTCTCTTCTTCTTCTCCTTCTTCATCTTTTCCCACTTCTATGTGAGGTTGATGTGCTTGATCAAACTTCTTCATATATCTCGGTCCTGCACCTCTTGGCCAGTCAGACCCTTTTCCTTCAGATCTTCTTTTACTTTATCCATCCACCTCTGCTTTGGCTTCCCTCAGTTTCTTTTCCCCTACTCTTCCATCCCCATCACTCTCCTGTCCACATCTACATTGTTTCTCCTCATCACATGTCCATACCACTTCAGCATACTTTCTTTGATTCCTCTCCCACTTTTGTTGTACCTCTGATTGTCTCATTTCTTATTCTGTCCTTTTGTTTCCACACATCCAACTTCTTCTCTTGCCTGTCCCTTCACTGCCCACGTCTCAGCTCCATATATCATTGCTGGTCTTAAAATCCTTACTTTTAACCTTCACATTGATTCTTCAAACACACAATACTCCTGAGACCTTCTACCAATTGTTCCATCCACACTGCGCTCTGTGGATTATCTCTGCATTTAATTTTCCATCTTGGGATGCAGCTGATCCTTGATATTTAAGCTTCTCCACTCTTTTCAATAGCTCTTGCTACAGGCTAACTTCTGAATCCTGATTATCATTAAATCTCAGAAATTCTGTCTTCTTCCTATTTATCTTGCACCCTCTGTCTTCCAAAAGTCTTCTCCATTCCTCCAACTTTCTCTCCACATCCTTTCTAATGCTATAGAGCACATCACCAAAAAGCCTCCATTAGGGGTATTGGTCTTTAATGCCATGACTCAACACCTCCATAACCAGATCAAAGAGGTAAGGACTTAAGCAAGACCCCTGGTGCAGACCTACTCTAACCTGGGACTTTTTTGTTACCCCTACACTGCTTCACACCCAAGTCCTCGCTCCCTCATACATACCTTGTACAATTCTCACACACTTTTCTGGCCCTCCTTTCTCTCTCATGTACGTCCAAACCTCTTGACTCTATTGTAAGCTTTCTCCAAATCGATAAATGCCTTATAAAACCTCCTCTGGTTTTCTTGATGTTTCTCTATGAGCAGTCTCAATGCAAAGGCTGCATTAGATGTTCCTCTCCCAGGCATAAAGTCAAACTGTTCCTCCCCTCTGGTGGCCTCTTCCCTAAGCCTTCTCTCTATGACCCTTTCCAAAATTTTCATTGTGTGTGACATCAGCTTTATCACTCTATAGTTTCCACAATCCTGAATATCTCCCTTCTCCTAATCCCACAGTTCCTCCACTTCTCTGTTATTCTGTCCTGTTCATACATATTCTTCATTAGATCCGACAACACATTTACTCCCTCTTCCCCTAAACTCTTCCACACATCTGCTGGTATTTCATCTGATCATGTTGCCTTTCATTTCTTCATTCATTTCAGTGCCTCCTTTACTTCCTCCCTCCTTATTCTTGGTACTATCCCTTCATCTGGGACTCCATTCCCGAGTACTACACTTGGATTTTCTTCCATCAACATATTTTCAAATAATCTCTTCCATCTATTCTTGATCATATCCTGCTCATTTAAGACCACGTCATGCTTATCTTTCATCTGCTTTATCTGACCAAAGTTTTTAGTGTTCACGACTCTGAAATCCTTCTTTCTCTCCCTCTTTTGTCTTCAGTTTTTCATGCACCTTCTCCAAAGTTTGTACCTTGGTTCTCACTACTGCCCTTTTTGCCATCTTGCCATCTGTCTATACATTTCCTCCCTCCCTGATTGGTGCCATGTCTTCTTTGCCACCTTCACAGGCTTTGTCACTTCCAGCATCTCTCTGTTCTACTCCCATATCTCCTTGTCCCCTGGAGGTCTCTGTCCTTCGTTCTACCTGACACCTTTTCCCCTACTCTCAAAGCAACTTTGCTACTCTTCTCCCACCATTTCCCCAGGCACTCAAATGACTTCACTTCATTTAAAACCTTCTCTCTAAACCCGTTCCTGTGCCCTTTCTCTTTAAAGCTCCACCACTTTATCCACACACTTTCTTAGACCAGGCTAAGTTAGGGATGAAAAATGGAGTGCTCCACAAAAGTCACAAAGTGAGAATGGGAGTTAGACAGCAACCATCCCAGGTTTTACAAGGCTCAGGACCCCCTGGCAGCCCCTATATGGCCACACTGGTATAAAAAGGTGTTGTAAAATTGCAACTGTGGATTTTCCTCTTTCTCTTTCTCTCTGGACACCATTGAGTTGTTCCCTTATTCTGTATCGTTGTGGTGCTCCTCATATCCATGGCAAACCCATGACAGCTGGATAACCCATTCCGATATTAATCCCATTAAAATACAACCTCCTGAATGCCCTGCTGATTTGGTGGGCTGAAACATTTTGATAATCAACAGTTTTATTTTCTATAATACCCTCCAAAGAGGCACACCAACACAAAGCGCTTTACAAAGCATGTAAGAATGAGTTTTACTTGTGTATATTGTGGTATATTTGACTGATATCACTTATCAGTTTTAATTTAGACATATTATTGTTGCGTTTGCTGTCTTTAAATCACCACTCCTGAGCGCTCCCTCTGGCTGTTTAGACCAGGGCTGAAAGATTTCAGATCAGGAGATCACTGAGTTTGTGTTTTGTTGTGGGAAGATTTTTTTTTTTATATATTGTACATATGTTAATTCTGGAAATTCCTAAATTATTTGCCTTGACTTACATGTGCATCACACAATGCTTGCCTATTTGACATTTACTTATCACTCATTCTAAAACACAGATCAATATATAGCAGACACTGGAGACTTCAGCTTCAAAACCTTAGCAAGGGGCCAGAAACTGGTTACCTCAACATTACTCCTGAAAGAGCTGCACAATTCTAACACAGCAATATGGCCGAGGCTGGTGATCTCAGCTTCAAAACCTTAACAGAGGCCCAAAGCTGGGTTCCTCATTGTTACCCACCCTGAAAGGGCTGCAGAAATCAAACAGAACAATATAACCAAGTTTGGAAACCTCTGCTTCAAAAGCTTAGCAGTGGCCAGAACAAGGTTACCTTATCATTACCTCTGAAAGGGCTCCACACTTCTCACAGAGTAAAACAACCGATGCTGCCCACCTCAGCTTCAAAACCATAACAGAGGCCCGAAGCTGGTTACCTCATCGTTACCTCTGAAAGGGCTGCACAGTTTTAATACAGCAACATGGCTCAGTTTGGCAACCTCAGCTTCAAAACCTTAGCAGTGGCGAAAAGCTGGGTTACCTGATCATTACTCCTGAAAGGGCTCCACAACTCTCACAGAGCAAAACGACCAAGGCTGATGACCTCAGCATCAAAACCTTTTTGGCTCAGTTTGGCAACCTCATTTATTTATTCATTACTTTCCACAACTTTTTTTCAAAACCTTTTTTTATTTATTTATTTATTTATTTTTTTTTTTAATTTTATTTTATTATTTTTTTTTACAATCCATACAAAGCAATCAAGATTTTACAAAAGAAAAATTGAGTTAAGAACAGATCGCTCCCCACCCCTGAGAGAGAGCAAGCCAAATAACGTTAAATTTAAGGCTTGTAAACATACCTAATTTAAAAAAAAATCTCTGTGCTTTATGAACTTATTTTAAAATATTACTGATTAGATCCTGCCATGTTTTGAAAAAAGTCTGTACAGATCCTCTAACTGAGTATTTGATTTTTTCTAATTTCAAATAATATAACACATCGGTTTCCCACTGACTTAAAAGAGGAGAGTTTGGGTTCTTCCAGTTTATCAGAATAAGTCTGCGTGCCAACAGTGTAGTGAATGCAATCACAATTTGTTTGTCTTTCTCCACTTTAAGACCCTCTGGACGAACCCCAAACACAGCTGTTAATGGGTTAGGAGGGATTGTGAGTCCAAGGCTGTCTGAGAGGTAATTAAAAATTTTTGTCCAGAATGATGTTAATTTGGTGCAGGCCCAGAACATGTGACCTGTTGAGGCTGGGACTAGGTTGCAACGTTCGCAGGTTGGATCATGTCCTGGAAACATTTTGGAGAGTTTCAGTCGAGACAGATGTGCTCGATATATAATTTTGAGTTGTATAATTGTATGCTTTGCGCATATGGAGCTTGAGTGAATTCTCTGCATTGCTACTTTCCACTCCTTTTCTGATATATTAATTGAGAGGTCATTTTCCCAGTGTCCTCTTGGATCTTTGAAAGGAAGGGATTGTAAAAGGATTTTATATATTGTAGAGATGGAGTCTAACTCCTTGAGATTGAGCAATAATTTTTCCAGCATGGACGAGGGTGCAAGATGAGGAAAATCTGGAAGGTTCTGTTTAACAAAGTTCCTAATTTGAAGATAGTGAAAGAAATGTGTAGCTGGAAAGTTAAATTTGGAATGTAACCTTAACAGAGTCCCACAAGTTACCTCATCGTTACTCCTGAAAAAGTGTCAGCAATATGGCTGAGGCTGGTGAATTCAGCTTCAAAACCTTAGCCAAGGCCCAAAGGTGGATAACTCATTGTTACCCAGCCTGAAAGGTCTACACAAATCACATAGAGCAATATGGCCAAGTTTGGCAACCTCAGCTTCAAAATCTAAGCAGTGGACAGAAACTGGTTACCTCATCGTTACTCCTGAAAGGGCTCCACAACTCTCAGAGAGCAATATGACCAAGGCTACCAAACTCAGCTTCAAAACCTTAACACAGATAGAAGCTTGTAGCGTTCCAGTGCCACTCAGATTCCCATCGTTGTAGGGACTGTGATTTGTTTGTTTTTTTGGGGGGATCTCAGGAACACACTCAGCCTTGGCCTGACTCGCACCACTCATACACAGAGACATGAAATACATCAGAGATCAAATAAATATGAGGTATGTTAAATGAAAAGGAAGTATGAACAAAAAATAAGCAGTTAAACCTTCCCTTCCCCTAAATACAAAACCCAACAATAAACACCTAACAATAAACCATCACCACAAAGTCTGTAAACCAGTCCCATGTATCGGATGCAACAGAAACTCAGAGAGGGGCAGATCCTGTGAACTGATCGTAGAGGTGAATATAAAGTTTATCCTACCATTTCTGAAGCGTTTGGGGATGAGTTGCCTGGGAGCGCTCCCTCCAATGACGCACAATGTAGACAGGCACGACACAGAACTTATATCTAATCGAGACAGTAATCCAGGACAACCACGTATAATCCAAACAGGAGAAACAGACATGGCTCAGACAATCAGACAACAGTGATTCTTCTCTTAATGTCTCTTGCCAGTTTCTGCTTTTAAAGGGCCCGCCTTCCTCCCAGCCACCCTTGCACGCAATGAAACTGTCCAATAGTGCAAACCCAAGGGGCAGCTGGGATACGCAGTTCCTAAGTCCGTAACAACGCTACAAGCTGGTTTACTTCACCGTTACACTGAAAGGGCTGCACAATTATAACACAGAGATAAGGCTGTGGCTGGCAAAACATAGCATGGTCCAGAAGATGGTTACCTCATCATTACCCCTGGAAGGGCTGCACAATTCTATCAGAACAAGTACAGCTTTCATCTGAACAAACATGCACTCTAATGAAGCCATATCATTACCACTGAAAGAGCTTGTGAAAAGTGGTCCATGGTGTCAGGTGAATTTTAAATGAATATGCGGGTGCAGGTTGTGTGCAGGCACACTTCTCTCCAAGGCTAATTGGGATACTTGGCTGATCATGCCGCATACAGAAAACAAACAGAGTGAGAGAGAGAGAGGGAGGTTATATGAAGGACAGAATGGCAGAAACGGCAGAGGAAAGGAGGCAGGTAGCCGGGAGGAAAGACCCATAGAGGAGCGTAAGGCCAACGCGAGGGGGCTGAAGACGATCACTCTGGCTGAACGTGTAGGGAGCTGGAGTGACCCATTGGTCAAGCAACTCTTCCACGTAAGACCGAAGAGGAGCAGCAGGAGTCAGCGAGGCTCAGCCCAACGCTCTACCAGGGCTACATATAGCAGCAGGGACCCGCGCATAGGAGAAAGGAGGTTTAGCATGTCACCCTGCTAGGAGACATGGACAGCTGGGATCCGAATCTGGGAGAAAAGGTTGGCTGTGCCTGTCGGTAGGATGTCTCCGGGGTAAGCAGAGCAAATGTCAGCTTTAAAAGGATTCACCTAAGGGATTTTGACCTCATTTTAACGGGTTGTTTTTAACCTCCATGACCACCATTTTTAGAGGATTATTTATTTAACAAGAAGATGAATTGCACTGCAGTGCTTGTTTGGAACATTGTTTAGTTTGGTTTTTGGTCAATTAAATACAACTACTTGAACACTTGTTACACCCACCCCTTGCTGCATGAGCGTGTCCTTGTTCGCCCGGCTCATCTCAGTCATGACTATCGACGGTGGCAGGTTCAACAGCCTCCCAAAGCAAAGTGGGAGCATGCAGCCAACCCACACCATCACAGAGCTAAACAAATAAAGAATCACTCGAACATGCACCCTGGGGCAGATGAGATCAATAAACAAGGCAAGTTTCAGTGAGGAAATATGCAAACTTTAATATAATCACTACTTATGGTTATTCGTAGAGAGACCAACATTAAATAATTAAATTAAACAGTAGAAGAAAGCATGCCGTCTCAGCAGTTCAAATCAAAGTCTGTGAAGCAAGCTTGGCTTCTGCACAACTTAGAGAAAGACATCCAGGTAATATAAAGAGTCTATTCTCCTTAATCCAGCTGTGGCCTTCTTTAAAGTTCGCATCGCCATGATATTGTCTTTATTGTCCTGTTCTTTATTGCGAGCTCATTGTAGGCGGCACTGCACTTTTGTAGCATGATGGTTCAGTGCAGCTTCAGGACTGCCTGCGCTCTCACTCTCATATCAGCACTGCACTGTCATCCCTCCTTTTTATCTGTGTCACATTTGCCTTTGTGTCTACCTCTCTCAGTAGTCTCTTTTATACTGTGGTTTGATAGCTATTTTTAAAATGTTGTATCAGTCAAAACGGGATAACTGAGACTTGATCCATGGTCTTGGCTACCTGCCAACCTGAAGTTATGTTACATTAATTATTAGGTACAAACTTAACAACAATATTCTCAAAAGCCCCCATTTCACATTTTCTTACACACATATTCGAAGTCTGACCGGAAAGTATCCAGCCATGTAATATAAAAAAAAAAAAAAACTTACTGAAGAAGATACACAAAACATTGTACATGGGACAATGACGACCCTGTCCCCTTCAAAGTAGGCACCTTGGGACCTCACACACTTCTTCCAGCATCTCTTCCACTGTTCGAAACACTCTGCAACATCCTATGTTGGAATTGCCGTCAGCTTCCTTGTCGGATTTACCTGAATCTCATTGACCATTTGAGATCTCTTCCCTTTCAAAAGTGATTTTAGTTTTGGGAAAAGCCAGAAGTCACAGGGTGCCAAGTTTTGGACACACAGGGAACTGAATTTCAAAATAACAAGATAAAACTTACAAGGAACAAAGTAAAATTATACTTGGAGTGTAGAGATAACAGAGGTAGGTTCAGTGCACCCTGCCACCCCCTGGCCTGGCAGGTAATTACCTCCACTTAGTCCACTCAGCTCACTCCTAGTCGCACGTGTGTGACAATGGCTACAAATATGTGTAATGGGCCATCTATTGAAATGGAAAATGCAATTCATATGTCTCTGTTATATGCCATTTGTTATGGGATTCATAAAAGCAGTGTTAATGTTTGTGATGCAGCATCTGCTGAAATGACAAACGCAACGCAAATGTCTCTGGTATATGGCATTTGGTATTGATTCGTTAAAGCAGTGTTAATGTTTGTCATACACCATCTGTTGGAAGGACAAATGAAATGTATATGTCTCAGTTATATGTCATTTGGTATGGGATTCATAAAAGTAGTGCTAATGTTGTGATGTGTCATCTGTTGGACTGACAAAATGCAATGCAAATTATTAGAGCCAACTGTTGGAATCATAGAAACATAGCAACTGCACAGACACACGGACATTTATCCTTTTATTACGGTGGATATTGCATTCAATTTTAAATATCCACCAGGAGTCATTCGGTTACAAAATGAACACCAAAAAGAAAAATAGGGGCGCCTCCAGCAAAAATCTGTGCCAGAATAAATCTGGTAGACTTAAGAGTTAAATTTAGAAATAAACGCTTAAGTAGAGTATGAAAGGCCGAGAGAGCAGCAGGGTTTGTTCAGCATTGGCGAGTACATCGTTAAGTAACATGCGAGGCGCTCAGGCGGACGGTGTGACGTTCAGGCTCTTGATGTGAATTGTTTTCTTTCAAGCCAAAGGTCGAACAGCGAGAATGCTTTCTCCGCTCTGCAGACCCAGCGAGCCCAGCGGTGGGCTCTTATTGGCAGTGCTCTTGTCTGTATGTAGAAAGAATTGAGCTGCGAAGGTCTCTCTGTTACACACAAACAGGGTTCCTCTCCCAGTATGCCTTCTGAATCCATGCATCAAGGCAAAAGCATTTTAACTGAAGCCCTGAAAGTGCGTCAAGTTCTGCTCTGCTTGTTTCCAGCAGCCGTGTCTGTCTTGAACAATGTTCTGCATGGCTTATCTCAAATGGTCAGTCCGGTTTGATTTTATTAATTGCCTTCACTGGTTAGCACTGCAGAGAGGATGAAATCTAAGCTGCAGGTCACTGTTCCGTCATGTAACAAATAAAGGCGGCACCATGGCGCAGTGGGCAGCATCACACCACTTAACCATGATTTCAGGCTAATGTGCCTTCCGGGCAGATCTCAATATGTTCCCCATGATCTCACAGGTTACAAATGCTGTCATATTGACATTTAAGGCATCTTGTACTGCCCAGCTGTCTTTGACCTTGAAGAAACAAAAGCACGAATGGATCAAGCTGTGCTTAACAAAATAAATGGGTACTAGGAGGAGTAGGAGTGTTGTCACAAGTATGGGGCACAGTGAAATTCTTACTTGCATGTAGCATCTCTGACTAACATGCAGCTCTTTTTAGTGCCACGGTAAACATCCATGCGTGGAAATGACCAAAGGATTGGGGACAACAGGCCATCCCGTTCCAAAACTGTGGGCATTAATGTGGAGTTGGCACTTCCATTGCACTTATAACAGCCTGTTCTTCTCTTTACACGAGATTTTGGAGTGTGTTTGTTTGGACTTCGTGCCCCATCAGCCAAAGGAGAGTTTGTGAGGTCAGGTTAATGTTGAAAAAGAAGACCTGACTCGCAATCTGCATTGCAGTTCATCCCAAGAGTGTTCAGTAGGGTTGAGTTTAGGGCTCTTTGCTGACCACTACACGTCTCCAAGAACCTGGTCATACTGGAACAGATAAGCGTCTTCCGTAAATTGCTGCCACAATGTTGGAGGAGCACAATTGTCTAAAATATCTTTGTTAGGACAGGATCCTTCACTGGAACCAAGGGACTGAGCCCAAACCTGGCCATTATACCTCCTCCATCAAACTTTACAGTAGGCACTATGCAGTTCAGAAGGTCTTCCTAGCATCCACCAAAGCCAGATTCATCTATCAGACTGCCAGACACTGAAGAGTGACACATCACTCCAGAGAACACATCTGTTGTTCCAGAGTCCAATGGTGGCCTGCTTTGCAGTTGACAACTGACATGGTACCGGCAACCTTAGGCATGTATGCACAAACCCATTCCATGAAGCTCCTGACGTACAGTTCTTGTGCCGATGGTGCTTCCAGAGAAAGTTTGGAACTTTGTTGCGAGATGCAATCCACAGAATAGGAGATTCTTAGGCACTTCAGCACTCTGTGAGTTTGGGTGGTCTACCACTTCATTGACTGAGTTGATGTTGCTCCTCAGTTCTTCCACTTCACAAAAATCTGTGTGTGGATTTCTCATCATCACACCTTATTGGACATTCCATTCCAAAACCATGGGCATTAATATGGAATCCATATTGGCATCCATCAAACCCAGATTCATCCATCAGATTTGCAGATAGTCAAGTGTGATTCATCACTCCAGAAGAAGACATTTCCACTGCTCCAGAGTCCAAAGATGGCCTGCTTTACACCACTCCAGCTGACTCTTGGAATTGCACATAGTGACCGTGGGCTTGTGTGCAGCTGCTTGAACGTGGACACCCATTTCATGAAGCTCCCAGGACAGTTTGTAACTGGGTAGGTGATTTCTATGCACTTCAGCACTTGGTGGCACTGCTCTAAAAGTTTGGGTGGTCTACCACTTCATTGGCTAAGCTGTTGTTGCTCCTGGGTGCTTCCACTTCAAAGAAATCTGTGGATTTCTCATAATCACACCTTATTGGACAACCCTTTCCAAAACTATTGGAATTAATATGGAGTCCAAATTGGCATCCACCCAACCCAGACTCAACCGTCAGATCTGCAGATAGTGAAGTGTAATTAATTACACCAGAAGAAAACATTTTGCACTGCTGCAGAGTCTAAAGATGACCTGCTTTACAACATTCCAGCTGATGCTTGGAATTGCGCATGGGGAGCTCGGATATCCATTTCATCCATCCATCCATTGTCTAACCCGCTGAACCCGAATACAGGGTCACGGGGGTCTGCTGGAGCCAATCCCAGCCAACACAGGGCACAAGGCAGGAACCAATCCTGGGCAGGGTGCCAACCCACCGCAGGACAGACACAAACACACCCACAAACCAAGCACACACTAGGGCCAATTTAGAATTGCCAATCCACCTAACCTGCATGTCTTTGGACTGTGGGAGGAAACCGGAGCGCCCGGAGGAAACCCACGCAGACACGGGGAGAACATGCAAACTCCACGCAGGGAGGACCCGGGAAGCGAACCCGGGTCTCCTAACTGCGAGGCAGCAGCACTACCACTGCGCCACCGTGCCGCCCTGATATCCATTTCATGAAGTTCCCAATTCCCAATCTTGTGCTGGTGTTGCTTCCTGATGCAGTTTGGAACGCTTTCTACGCACTTCAGCACATGGTGGCACTGCTCTAAATGTCTGGGTGGTCTACCGCTCCATGGCTGAACTGTTATTGGTCCTTGATGCTTCCACTTCATAATAACAGCACTTACACGTGACAGGTGACTAGATCTTGCAGAGCAGAAATTTCATGTACTGAGATGCGGCAAAGGTGGCATCCTGTGACAGTGCCACGTTTAAAGTCACTGAGCTCCTCAGTACGACTCATTCTACTGCCAATGGAGATTGCAACCAATTCTACTGCCAATGGAGATTGCAACCAATGTGTAATCGGTTATGTTTAGCCATGTGAAACTTCTACAATAAAGGTTTTCCCCATTCATTTATACCAAGAATGGTGAAAGTGAGAAACGCGGAATCCTAGTCATATCCCAGTCCAGTCATTGTCCATATGCATGTTCTCCCCCTGTCCATGTAGCACTTCACTCCTTTTGCATCCAAAGATGTGCAGGGTTAAAATTCCAATCTGTCTGTTTTCCAATTATGTGAAAAAGGGACCTCATTCTTTTCAAACATTTTACATGTGCATTGCTGTTGGTGCAACTTAAAATGTTGGCTATATGGCGTATCAACGAGAGGGGGGCAACCCAAAAGCAAGTGCTGACACGGGGACTACAATTCCCAAGAAGCAACAAGAAAGCGCAGAGGTAGATGGAAGGACACCATCATCAGTGCACACAAAGTTCTGCACCAGTTGTAATACACCTAAGACCGCAGATACAGTGTCATGTCTTAGCCAGAGTTTCTCCCCTGGTTGGGGGTTCAAATTCATGCCTGATGTCTCCTTTGTTCATTTTTGATTTTTTTTTTTTTATGTTGATTAGGTGGATCATTCTTTATTTTTGGTTTTGTCCTTGTATATAAGCTGCCTTTGTTGTTTCCCATGTGTTTGTGGGTGGTCCCACCTGTCAGTTACTGCCAGAAACTCCCCTCCACTCTATAAATGAACCTCCAGTTTCAGTTTGTGAATATACTGTGGAGTTGGTGAGTGTAATTGTGTTTATTGTCAATTGTGTGAATCGTTGGATCACTGATGGGCGACACGGTGGCACTATGGTTGTACTGCTGCCTCGTAATAAAGAGACCAGGGTTTGCATCCAGGGTCCTCCGTGCATGAAGTTAGCATATTCCCCATGTGCCTGCATGGGTTTCCTTTGGGTGCTCCTGTTTCCTCCAAGTCTAAAGATATGCAAGTTAGATGAATTGGCAGTACTAAAGTGGCTCATATGTGTACCCTGTGATGGACTGGCACCCTGTCCAGTGATTGTTCACTGCTTTGCACTCTATGCTACCTGGGATAGACTCCAGCAGACCCCCCATGACTCTGTTCAGGACAAAGCGGGTTAGAAAATGACTGACAGACTGGGTTACTGATTTCTCGATTTTCTGCTCTGTTTTTGACCCTGCCTTTGGAATTCTGTATTGGGAATTTATTTGACCTGGATTCCCTTTGTTACAGACAATTCCATTTTGCCTTTGTGTTCCACGGAGCTTCGTTGTGATTGGTATCTGTTGTATGAGGAATACGTCTTTAATTTTATAAAAATCCTAAGCTTGCCCTTATTACTAGCCAGGGTTTGACAGTAATATCCCCCTCTCATGGGGATTATTGGAAGTGCATGCTTTGGAATTCTTTAGTGCTTGGGACTCCCAGTTCACAACATTCAACATTTTCTTCTCAACCTATTTGGATTACAATTTCAATTTCAATAATTTGTCTTATTATGGGTTGAGTTTAAATGTGTTGAATTTCCAATACAAAAGATGTGTATGGTGTTGTGAAATCCTTAAGGTGTAATGTTCCTTTCATTCAACCCACCTAAACTTAAAAATCCACAACATCATATTTAGTGAGTCTTGCATTTGCAAAAATCACATACAAAGCAAAGTTTAATGCAAATTTCATGAAACATTATGCAAAAGGAATACCACTGTCTGCTATTTTGTGGTGTTTATTATAAGCCGGTTGGATGGATAGATAGATGAACATGATGCATAACCAACGGAACAAGATTTGGGCCTCCACAGTAGGACAGTGGTGGTCCCAACTGCTCCAATCTGGTCAGAAACACAGATAGGAATTGTGTTGCACTGTGAACAGGACAATAACTCTGACATACACAATTCTTTTATCAAAAAAGCCAATGCTATGGTATGCCTGTGTATGGCTACTCAGTGAGATAGATATAACTTAATTACTTATGTAGGCCATCAATAACTATTTGCCAATGACTCCTATCCTGTGCTGCTGCCCCAAGTTGCCTCCATCCCAAGCCCAACTCTCCGATATTTCTATCGAAGCCAAGTGTTTCTCAGCAGCTTCCCTTGTGGCTTCCAAGGTAGAGTCTATCTTGTGATGTTGCTGCCTGGCTTTTTTTCAGTATGTGACCAAGCCACCCCCAGTTCCTCCTCAGGAAGTGATCCTCTATGAGATGCTGCTGAGTTGTCTGCCACAGCTCCTCACTGCTGCCAGTGAATCCACAGGATGAGGAGTTGGCAGTATTTGATGAAGGTCTGGGTTTCCCTCAGAGTGGTCTTTGTGCTTCTCCATGTCTCTGCTCCATGTAACAGCACAGACGTGTTTTTTGTATTGAAAAAAATTAAGTCTGGTGTATCAGCTAAACATCTTGGAGTTCCAGATGTTCCTAAGTTGTGAAAAGGCAGCCCTCTCCTTGTTGATCTGTAACTTTACATTTGCAGCAGTTCCACCTTGTTTGTCCACCATGCACCCCAGGTAAAGGAAGGAGTCCACTTCTTCTAGCTCTTCACAGTCAGCGTTGATCATCAGTAGCTTTAGTTGTCCCTTGTTGGTGATGAGCCCCAACTTAGTTGAGACGGTAAATAGTTCTGAAGCTGTATGTTGTATCTGTTAATGGTTGTGAGACAGGGGTGCAATATCTTCAGAAAAGTCCGGGTCACTGAGCCAATTCCACAATGTCCACTGGATACCACTTCTTTTATTGTGTGTCACCATTCACTGGTGGGCAAAAACCAAAAATGTGACAGAAGGCAACCCTGTCTCACTTTGGTACTAACCTCAAAACTCTCTGTCAGGTATCTTTCAAGTGTGATTCAACATGTCATTCCTTTCTATTTCTGATCAGACTGATGATCTTCTGGGAGATGCTATATGATGAAGCAGCTTCCATGACATCTCTCCGTCTTTTCATTGTCCATGAAACATAAATAGAGGGATGAGTTCCACTCCGTGGACTGTTCAAGAATGATCCACAAAGAGGCAGTCTGGTCCATGCAGGAACGTTCTTTCCCGATCCTCAGATACATGAGTCTCTAGATAGAGTTAAGCCATGATGAAGCTGTTTCCAAACTAATTCTCGATCCTCTATTGGGACTTTGGCCTTTGCACTCTCTCTTTTTGACTTTGGTTCTTCATCACTTCTTCATCATTTTGCTTTCTGATGTAATGGTTCTAACTTGGCTTATCTTTTGATTTATGATGGTCTCCTGTTCCTTTTACAAAATGCCCTCGAGCTCTTTTCTTTACCCACCTTCTGCCAGACCACTCCAGTTTTGTCCCACCTCCCACACATGTGTAGGTCAAGCTGACTGGCAGAACTTTGTGAATTTGCTCTACAATGAACACCAAAGGCTATAGTGCTTCCTGCTTTGTGCTTGATTGCTGCCAGGAAGGGCTCATGCTTCCTACCACCCTGATTAAATGCTCTGGTCTAAGGGATGGACTGCCTCAGATAACCAATATGCCAGGCATTGGAGCCTCTCATTCTTCTTTGGCTCCTGCTGGTGGACTTTTTAATTAAATTTCTGAATTACAAAATTGAAAGTGAAACTTGATTTAAATGACACCCACCCTTCTAGGAAGGATCCACTACACTTCATGGTTTAAATCATTCATCAAAGGTTGGTGCTGCACTATTATTAGAGCGTGGAGAAAGGTGATCAGATGCCGGCACACACCACAAACAGGACACCCAACTCCATGCCATCATTTATTAACGAGGCACCTCTCTGGAACACTGGCGCTTTACAGCTGTAGCACTAAACACGACTTGCTCCACATTCTTAAGTACACGTTAAGGTGAGGGATGACCTTACGTCTCTTAACAATTCAAGCTAACCTCTCTCTTCAGTTCCGAGGGACTCAGATGCTGCCATGTCACAGGGCCTGCACTACGTGTGTGGTAATGTTCATGCAAAATTAGTGCTAAAATGAACACTTCTGCTTTAAAGAGTAAACATAAGCCAGCTGAAAAGAATGGTGCTTACCATTTTGTGTTGAAAATGCTGTCGTGGGAACGAGGAGCCATCTCAGTGGGTGCACATTGCAGGGCATGACATGTCTGTACTTTCAGGGGGTCTATATAACAGCCAGTACGAGCTCCCTCGCAGGTGTCCAGCTTCACACGCCGATGTCCTCTCGGCCTGCCTGTTGTGGGTGGTTAGAGGGATGGAGCACCTGGAAGAAAAATCTGGCATTTGTAAGTGAGGTTGTTTAAGAGATGGGGATCCTGTATTTTAAAGTTACTTACCAGAGCGAATGCATCGGCGTGAACTAGTTCAGCACAGTTACTTGCCGTACGTGAGGTTTACATAAACGCAACAGGCAGATGTTTGATTTTACATAGAAAATCACCTGGGGAGTGTCGCTTGGATGCACCAGCATCTAATGTGATAGGTGAGTGGAGTAGAAGAGGGCAGAGGACTGGCTGGATAGTCTTCCTGGTTATATTTAAGGAGCTGCCATCCAACATGGGTCAGTAAACTGAAGAGGTGAGGTAGGGATGAGCACTTCTGAGCTATAGAGGGAGCAGTTGATTTTGTTTTCTTGACAGCTTTAAACATTGTTGACGCTATAGGGCGCTGTTGCCCCATGAAACCCAACAGACAGATGTTCAGGACACATGTTTAAAAGCACCAAGTAGAAGTTTTAATTATTTTCTCCAATAAAGTGCACAAAGCACCACAATTAATCAATAACAATACAATAATAGAATCCTCCTCTCCAGGTAGCTTCATCACACTCCCTCACAGTTCCAGCTCAGCTTGCTGGGTCTCTACCAGTCCCTTATATAGTCCTTGACACGGAAGTGCTCCTCCTCTTCTTCCTTGTCAAATGACACATCATCAGTTCTTAAGCAGCCCGGAAGTACTTCTGGATTGTAGGAAAAGTAGGAGTCCCCAGGTCTTTTATAAGCTCCCTCAGGCGGCATCCACGGCACTGACCAGGGCTGAGAAAATGGACTCCATGTCCCAGGATGCCCTGAGGGAATCTGGGGCACAACTGCTGTCCAGGGGAGCTGCCTCCTAACTTCCTGGGGTAGGCAGTGTCCTAGAAAGGCTGCCTTCCTCCATTCTTCCAGTTCAGGGACGTCCCAGCCAGACTGAGTTGCCGGACATTTATCACTATATATCACTACTGCGTTTTCTCCTTGAAGGCTAATGTTCAGCGCATTCAGATGCTTTGTTATTTCAACCAAAAAAGCCACGTCTGCTATCCACCGTGTATCTGACAGTTCTTGTATTGGTGGTTTCCTTTCAGCCAAATACTGTCCAATTTCCCCTTTAAGACAGAAAAATGGCTGCAATGCTGATCCCCTGGTCATTGTGAAATATTACATCTCCATATTCAGCCTGGATCTCGAGCAGGAACTGCTGGAACTGGAGGTAATACAGAGCTTTAGAACGGATGAAATTAATTGCCTTTACCACTGGATTCATGACGTGATCAAATCTTAGATGTTTGGCGCAAAGAACCTGCTGATGAATGATGCAATGAAGTTTAACAGCTTCGCCTCCTTCATCGCTGACTTTGTTACAGATAAGCGTTGACAATCCACAGTGTTCACCAGCCATGGCAGGCGCACCATCTGTAATAATCCCACTAAACTTGCTCCATGGTAGTTTCATGCCATCAACAGCTAAACAAACATTATGGAATAAATCAGTTCCTCTTGTTTGGCCTTTGAGGTCCAGTATGTCTTCTGTAATGTTTAGGTCACCATCAACACCTCTCAAAAAAATCAGTAACTGAGCAGTGTCTGATGCATCTGTGCTTTCATCGCAGGCCAAAGAAATAAAAATCTAAAATTTGCTGACTTGTCTCCCAGTTGTCTTCTAACATCTGATGACAGCTCTTCAATTCTCTGTGCGCCACTGTTACGAGCAAGGCAAATGTTGGCAAAGTCTTTCTTCTTTTCAGGGTAAATGTGTTCTGCTATTTTCATGACACCGTCTTTAACAAACTCACCTTCTCTAAAAGGTTTTCCATGTTTAGCAATTAACATAGCCACTTCATAGCTATCTTTGGTGAGGTTTTCATTTGACTCATGGGCCCGTGTAAAGAACCGCTGCTGGGCAGCTAAGCTCTCCTTGAGTTGCTTCACTTTTTCAGCATGGTCAGTCTCTGATAGCTTGTCATATGTACTAGCATGTTTTGTCTCGTAGTATATCTTCACATTATATTCCTTATACAAAGCAACAGTCTTGTGGCAAATTAGGCAGACGCAGTTGTTTTGGTTTTCAGTGAAAAAATATTGTAACTTCCACCTTGCCTGGAAGCAGCGTCCTTCATTATCAACTTTCCTTTTTTTACTTGCTGGAGCCATGACAGATGTAGGGTCAGAGCAAAAACTTACACAGCCATACAGTATACCTTTAAATTGGCAGCATACACCTGCAGAATCCTCGGTGTTAAACCCACCCAAGCTGTACAGCATCGCACGTCCAGCAAGCACTGTGATTGGCCCATCATTCAATCTTTTTCTGTTTGCGGTTTTATGGCAGTTGGCAGACTCTGTTATAAAGTGCTGCCACCATGAGTTCAAAAGAGAAACTGCATGTTGAATCGGTATGATTTATTTATTCTATTTGTACCTGCAGGCCAAAAATGACACATTTTGAGACAAAAGGCACAGGCCATATAAAATCCCATCTCAGGCCGTGATTGGCCCGCAGGCCGGACTTTGGACATGCCTGGTCTACATTATATACTCAGCAAAAAAAGAAACGTCCTCTGACTTTCAACTGTTTTTACTTTCAGTAAACTTAATGTGTAAATATTTGTATGAACACTAAAAGAGTCAACATCATAAGACATAAACTAAAAATGTTTCACAATGTGTCCCTGAATGAAGGGAGGCTCAAAATCAAAAGTACCAGTCAGTATGTGGTGTGGCCACCAGCTGCTTGAAGTACTGCAGTGCATCTCCTCCTCATGGACTGGACCAGATTTGTCAGTTCTTGCTGTGAGATGTTACCCCACTCTTCCACCAAGGCACCTGCAAGTTCCTGGACATTTCTGGGGGGAATGGCCCTAGCCCTCACTCTGCGATCCAACAGGTCCCAGACGTGCTCAATGGGATTGAGATCCGGGCTCTTCGCTGGCCATGGCAGAACACTGACATTGCTGTCATGTAGAAACTCACGCACAGAACGAGCAGTATGGCTGGTGGCATTGTCCTGCTGGAGGATCATGTCCGGATGAGCATGCATAAAGGGTACCACATGAGGGAGGAGGATGTCTTCCCTGTACCGCAAGGCATTGAGATTGCCTGCAATGACAACAAGCTCAGTCCGATGGTGATGTGATATACCGCCCCAGACCATGACGGACCCCCCACCTCCAAATCAATCCCGCTCCAGGGTACAGGCCTCGGTGTAACGCTCATTCCTTCGACGATAAACACAAATCCGTCCATCACCCCTGGTGAGACAAAACCGTGACTCATCAGTGAAGAGCACTTTTTGCCACTCCTGTCTGGTCCAGCGAAGGTGGGTTTGTGCCCATAGGCGGCGTTGTTGCTGGTGATGTCTGGTAAGGACCTGCCTTACAACAGGCCTACAAGCCCTCAGTCCAGCCTCTCTCAGCCTATTGCGGACAGTCTGAGCACTGATGGAGGGATTGTGTGTTCCTGGTGTGACTCGGGCAGTTGTTGTGGCCATCCTGTACCTGTCACGCAGGTGTGATATTCGGATGTACCGATCCTGTGCAGGTGTTGTTACACGTGGTCTTCCACTGCGAGGTATGATCAGCTGTCCTTCCTGTCTCCCTGTAGCGCTGTCTTAGGCGTCTCACAGTGCGGACATGGCAATTTATTGCCCTAGCCACATCAGCAGTCCTCATGCCTCCCTGCAGCATGCCTAATGCACGTTCACGCAGATGAGCAGGGACCCTGGGCATCTTTCACAGTCGGTAGACAAGTCTCTTTAGTGTCCTGCGTTTTTAGAACTGTGACCTTAAATGTCTACTTTCTGTAAGCTGTTAAGGTCTTAACGACCATTCCACAGGTGCATGTTAATTAACTGATTATGGTTAATTGAACATGTATGGAAAACATTGTTTAAACCCTTTACAATGAAGATCTGGAAAGTTATTTGGATTTTTAAAACATTATTGTTGAAATAGACAGTTCTGAAAAAGGGACGTTTCTTTTTTTGCTGAGTATATAGTGTGACAGACATGGGACGCCAGTGAACTCAAAAGTTCAGGAGCAACTGACACATTGACAGTCACAGGTTCAAAAACAGAGGTGTTTATTATAAAATACCTCACAACGGGCTTCTTCTTGGTTACTCAAGCACAAATACACAATGTAGTCATCTTCTTCATTCTCCTTCCATCTTCTTTCCATACATCTCCCTCCAGCAAACGGTTTCCTTTTAATGTTGGAATTAAGAGTACTTCTGGTATAGGGCCTAGCCTGAAGGAAGCATCTCCAGGTCCAGCAGGACCCACTAGTGACTTGCATGGAACCCAGCAGGACCAAATCTTAGCACTACAATTCCCATCATGCCCTGCTGGGGTCCAAATGGCTACTGCACTCCTGGGATGCTGCCATTTAGCAGATGGGGGATGAAAGTTTCCAAGTTTAGGAGCTTTACCCCACTGTTCCTGTATCTGGTCCTCCTGTCCAGGTAAGGGTCCCATACTCATCCCGCCCGGAATGCCAGCTAATTCAGATTTGCACTTACAATATATTGACATTTATTTGCTTAGCAGTCACTTTGAATAAAAGTGACTTACAAAACAGGCCGACATAATCAAGTAACAGCCGTCTGGGGACTGTTTGGGAATAAGTGTGACAGGACAAGGGTATTGAATAGTTTTCCACATGTGAAGAGCTCAGAACAAAATACAAATGAGTCACACTTCCCAGATTTACAAAAGCCAACAGCTAATATCAGACAGAAATTCACCAAACAAGAAATCATTTGCTTTGCAGACTCAGTGGTACTTATTTAGTGGTAGAACAGGTAAGTAAATAATGCAGGTTCTCAAAATTGTATTTTTATGAAACATACAGCATTAATAACGTGTTACCTCTGTTTGTTGCCGAATGTGCAGGTCGATCTTCGAGTTCCATGTCAGTATAAGAGAAGGTGGCGCAGGCCCTGTGCATGCATAATTAGTGACGTGGAGATAAAAAACAAACCTTGCAGGAGCCTGACATTACACAGGAGGCTCTATGAAATAATAATAAGATTTGTTACAATTTACAAGACATTGCTATTTTTATGATAGAAGAAAAACTGCAAGGCAACACCAAGACAGTTTGGACAGCCTTCAGCGTGATTTTCAAAAAATAACACGAGCCAACAGCTTCAACCATGACATGCCACTTTGAATTTTCTGCCTTTAAAAGACCTATGTATTTTTTCTGACTTTTGACTAGGATTTTGAAATGTCTGCTTTGTTTTGACGAAATCTACGATTGTGAGTCTCTGGCTGTGCTCTTCCTTTTTTGATCTCACGTAAGCATGGTGGTGTGGTGGTTGGCACGGTTGTCGCACAGTTCAGGACACCTTTTTGGCCACAATAATCTGGTATAGTTGCAGATGTTTCCCCAGCCCTCAGGGACACTTTAAAGACGATTAAACCATTATAATCCAGTTAAATCTAGTTCAGTTAGTCCTTCCCCACTGACTTCAATGCATTTTGCCGAGTTTTGCGAATATCACGAACACTTCCATGATTTCTCCGAACTCGAGGCGAAGCAAACACCATGGAGTTCGCTCATCACTAGATAGATAGATAGATAGATAGACAGATAGATAGATAGATAGATAGATAGATAGATAGATAGATAGATAGATAGATAGATAGATAGATAGATAGATAGATAGATAGATAGATAGATAGATAGATAGATAGATAGATAGATAGATAGATACTTTATTAATCCCAAGGGGAAATTCACATAATCCAGCAGCAGTATACTGATACAAAGAAACAATATTAAATTAAATAATAATAAAAATGAAAAGAATTAAAATAAAATTAATGTTAACATTTACTCCCCCGGGTGGAATTGAAGAGTCGCATAGTGTGGGGGAGGAACGATCTCCTCAGTCTGTCAGTGGAGCAGGACGGTGACAAAAGTCTGTCACTGAAGCTACTCCTCTGCCTGGAGATGATCCTGTTCAGTGGATGCAGTGGATTCTTCATGATTGACAGGAGTTTGCTTAGTGCCCGTCGCTCTGCCACAGATGTTAAACTGTCCAACTTTACTCCTACAGTAGAGCCTGCCTTCTTAACAAGTTTGTCCAGGCGTGAGGCGTCTTTCATCTTTATGCTGCCACCCCAGCACACCACCGCGTAGAAGAGGGCACTCGCCACAACCGTCTGGTAGAACATCTGCAGCATCTTACTGCAGATGTTGAAGGATGCCAACCTTCTCAGAAAGTATAGTCTGCTCTGAGCTTCCTTACATAGAGCATCAGTATTGGCAGTCCAGTCCAATTTGTCATCCAGCTGCACTCCCAGATATTTAAAGGTCTGCACCCTCTGCACAGTCACCTCTGATGATCACAGGGTCCATGAGGGGCCTGGGCCTCCTAAAATCCACCACCAGCTCCTTGATCTTGCTGGTGTTAAAGTGTAAGTGGTTTGAGTCGCACCATTTAACAAAGTCTTTGATTAACTTCCTGTACTCCTCCTCCTGCCCACTCCTGATGCAGCCCACAATAGCAGTGTCATCAGCGAACTTTTGCACGTGGCAGGACTCCGAGTCATATTGGAAGTCTGATGTATATAGATTGAACAGGACCGGAGAAAGTACAGTCCCCTGCGGCGCCCCTGTATTGCTGACCACAATGTCAGACCTGCAGTTCCCAAGACGCACATATTGAGGTCTGTCGGTAAGATAGTCCACAATCCATGGCACCAGGCGTGAGTCTACTCCCATCTCTGTCAGCTTGTCTCTAAGGAGCAGAGGTTGGATGGTGTTGAAGGCGCTAGAGAAGTCCAAAAACATCATTCTTACAGCACCACTGCCTCTGTCCAGGTGGGAGAGGGATCGGTGAAGCATATAGATGATGGCATCCTCCGCTCCCACCTTCTCCTGGTATGCGAACTGCAGAGGGTCGAGGGCGTGGCGGACCTGTGGCCTCAGGTGGTGAAGCAGCAGCCGCTCCATGGTCTTCATCAGATGTGACGTCAGAGCAACAGGCCAGAAGTCATTCAGCTCACTAGGACGTGATACCTTTAGGACAGGAGTGATACAAGATGTTTTCCAAAGCCTTGGGACTCTCCCCTGTTCCAGGCTCACTAATCCTCACTGGTGTAGCCCAGGGGTCCTCAATCCCAGTCCTGGAGAGCCGCAGTGGCTGCAGGTTTTTGTTCTGACCTGGTTGCTTAATTAGAAAGCAATTCTTGCCAATAAAGCACTAACAAGCTATGAAATTAAATTAACTCTGCTATGTCAGGTCATTCTCATATCCTAGATTTTCTTTCCCTTTCTATCATGCAAATGATTTGAAGGCTAAAAAAATTCTCAGTCCTTCACTTTTTTCTCTTCATTTTTCTTCCAAGTATTTGATTAAACCCAATAGTGCAGATAAATACACACAGGTGTAAATGTAAAGCTAAATGGAGAAATGCTGCTCTCTCTTGTCATTTGCATGTTATTGATAATAAGGAGCAATTAAAATAGCTGTTTAAGACAAAATTAAGCAATAAGGGCTCAAAATCACTAAAGTGAAGCAGAAGTGTTACTTTAGCAATAAGTGCTTTTTATTAAGCAACTGGGTTGGAGCAAAAACCTGCAGCCACTGCGGTTCTCCAGGACTGTGATTGAGGACCCCTGGTGTAGCCCATTGGCTTCAGAAGTCCAGAATTAGTTCAGTGGACGTCATCTTTCTGAGATTGTAACATTAATACACTTTATCTGGAAAGGTTAACTTGTGGCAAGTCACTGTGGAGAACTATTTGTAAACACTGCATCAAGATAAATCTCGAGTAGGGCTTCTGTGGATTTCGGCCACCGGGACAATTTCAGGCCATAAGAAATGGATCACTGCTTGCTGCTCTTCTTTGGTGCCAGCAGAGAGTGGAGTGGCCATGTTTACTACTAGAAAACAACAAGAGAACCTGAGTGATCAAAGTTGAAACATCACCGCTGTGATCGCAGTGAAAGCTGTAGCACCAACCAAAAGAAATTTACACAAGTCACCCTAATTTTGGGGTGTTCCTAACAAATGAACTGATTTACAGTATGACGTAGAATATGTAACAGAAGCCCGGACCACAACAGACACCACGCCTTTGTCGCACAACACACCTTTATTTTTGGTTCTTCACAGCACACACAGTGCACCAGTCCCCACAGTACTCAGTCCCTTCTTCATCTTTTCTAACAGGCTCCACACTTCTGCTCTCCTCCAAGCTCTGTCCACGGCCACCCGACTCCAGCTAGGCCAAGATGTGGCAAGGGTCTCCTTTTATAGAGGACCCAGAAGTGCTCTAGCTGTTCCATGATCAGCTTCCGACTGCACCGCTGCGAAGGGGGGCTCAGCAGTTCTCCACACACCCAGTGGAGGTGTCCATGAGCCACAGCAGAGTTGAGCTTCCCTGCTCCATGGCAGTTTAGCAAACCAGGAGGGCTGCTGTCCTACGTCGTCCCGGCCGGGTAAGCATTTCGGCTGCCCATTACAAATTGCATAATAAAACAAGAACAGCAGAGTCAAATATTTCAAATATTAAAATGTGTGCTTCGGTTTAAACATGCTTATCTTTGAGATTTGTCATTTGTAACCAGAGGCCTATGAACACTGGCAAAGAAACAAATACCTATGATTAGTAACCTCGAAATAACACTCCACATGCCTTTATTACCAATCCCCATTTTTTCTAATTTTTGTGAAAAGGAGTAACGCTGACCTCTCATTTCCCCATTAGGGGGTGAACCTCTGGGGTCGGTTGATGTGGCATGCAGAACTTCAAATCCGTCTGATCAGTTGGTTTACTCTGTATCATAAGGGTAATTTCCTGCATTAAAAATGTCCAGGCATAGCTTAAAATTGAGTGTTTTTTGGGTTGGGGGGGAATTAGGGGGGGAACCCTAAAAATCTCAATGTGCTGGATAAGTCTATATCCATTTAAGTAGAATGGTAATTTACTACAAAACACATGGCACAAAAATGAGGGGTTTTTTTGGGTCTAGAGGGCCAAAAATATGGGGCAACCCCTAAAGCTTAACATCCTGCAAAACCAGACGTCAAGACGAGTTGAATGGTATATCATATGTAGGAGATTTTCTATACTGGTGATTCAGGAGGTGCCAGACATAAAAAAAAAACCTGAAGTGATTTCAAAACGTTCAGAAGTAATTAATAGAAATACAATTACCACAAAACTGCTGATTATTATTGACGTACCCTTGTATGTGGATGGGAATGTGACCTTCGATAAACTGCCGTATTGTCTATGGCTGGTTCCTGCCTTCCACTAGTGGTTTCTTGGATAGGATACTGGAAGGCTTTAATGGGAGAAAAAGACTTCAGAATATGGATGAAGGGATGGGTAGCTGTCAACGTGATATGTCCTAAGAAGGACCAGCATCCTGTGCCATGCTGGTCTCTACTTTGCACGCATACTTATGGGGTTAAGTTCAGTCTCCTAGTTTCTAACAATACAGTTTTAGAAACTACAAGGATTTTCTTGACACACATCCAGATCATTAAATGCCGTTTGGGAACAGATTCACAATTATCTTTTTTGTTTGTTTCTGAACTCTGGATTGGTGCCAGGCATTGCTGGCAGTGATTAATGAGAGTCTCTATATAGCTGTAGAAAACTAGTGGAAAGAGCAAACACAGAAAGGGAAACATCTTTTAAGTCAAGCTGTCAAAGACAAAAACCTCCTTAAGCTAAGCAGACGTCTGCCGAGATCTAGAAATAAAAGTCATAGGCCTTGGATTCAGAATGAAGGCAATGCTTTAAAAGTGTTCTGCCATTAGAGAAGAACCAGCATTGCCTAGGATGTATGAAGGAGGAATCTGAAGGGAGTAAAATAACCATCTGTTATATAGTGCCAGTCTATCTATCTAGTGCCTTTCATATCTATCATTCTACCGTGGTCATCCAAGGGAATAACAGGCTCAAATTTTTGGGGCACGAATCTGGCTATCCCTGTTTTACTTCTTAGTCCAAACCAAAAAAAAAAAAAAACCACACAATGGTGTAAAAAGAAACAAAAACAAAACAAATCCCCACAAATATAATGTGGCTGCAACTAATTAGGCTTTCTGGCCTGCCTTTGGGAAGTCTTGGAGATCCTTGGCTCTGGTTGTTTTGGGGAGAAGTGACATCTCCTTCCAGTAAGTTCCATCTTTATAGTCCAGGAACCGGAAGGGGCGGAGTCAATTGTCCTCACTGGGTGGTTTCTCTGCGCTGTCTGAGGAAGAAAAAGACAAGACAGTTAGCGGCAGCACCCAATCTTGGCACGTACCTGGCAAGAACTTGGAGGGTGATCCTCTGACGCATATGCATGTCACTCTCTATCAATCATATAGTGCCTTTCCTATCTACCTATTTTATGGGGTCTTTCATGCTTGTCTATCTATTACATAGTGCCTTTCATGTCTATCTATCTGTGACTGTTCATCTGTCGAAAGACACTATATAAAATTGAAATTGCCTGCCTTTTATTTGCGAACTAGTGTGAGTCTGCCCAAGGTGTTGTCCTATCTCATAGCCCCTTCTTGCTGACACTGGACCCTCCAAGTGTGACACTATTTATCATATAGTGCCTTTAATATCTATCTATTATATAGTGTTTTTCAAATCTACCTGTATTATATAGTGCCTTTAATATCTAAATATCTATCACCCTGTATGTCTCTCTCTTTCTCATTCCCTGGTGCCCCCTGGTTTTTGTGGCATGACTGGGTGTACAGCAGTCTTTACTGAACATCTTTATGCTCATGTCAAATTCTTGTGTGTTTTGTTGAACTTAACAGCATGTTTGTGTTTGGCAGTCTGTTCACTGCTTTGAGCCATGCAAAAATATAAAGTGTCCTTTCCAGAAAAAATGCTAATGTTGTTTGTGTATATTTTAAGAAGTCGACCTTCTTACAGATAAAAAATAATAAAGATAAATGGACCAGAGAAGCAGTCGGCATGAGGGTCTTGTGTTTTTGTACTGCTTATGCCTTTGATAATTCACTAGAAGCCTCCTCAGCACCCTGACCTGGATGTTATGTCTCATGACGTTGCCTGAATATGTTGGCTCAAACAAAAGAATCTTTAGGTTTTTAATTTTGTTCAGTTTTACAGGCTCTTGACTAGCTGGAGGCACATAATGGCTCAGCATGACCATGTGCTCCTGCAGCTGGCCTATGGTCCAAGCCAAATGTGTACACTGCCTGGTCTGCTGAAGATCTGCATAAATTGTCTGCTAATAAGCACTCCACTGACAAAGGGGGCAGAAGGATTGAATCAAGCAAAAGCAGAGCATTTGTTTCAGATATGAAAGGCTAGCAGAAGTGTGGAACACAGCAAGCATGAGCACACGGTCAGATAGCTAGCGAGTGTCAATTCGGAGGTCAGCTTGAACTGTTCAGCATATTTATTGCTCAATAAACTTCTTATTTTATGTTTTGCAGATCACGTGCTTTAGAGTACAGCAGCAAGGTATGTTGTAATCCTCAATTTTATAAAATTTTAAAATCTTCTCCATTTGACCATTTTTGGTGAAAGGCATTGTTCTGTGAAGATATTTGTGTAGATTGCTATGGTAATGCAAAAAATAATATTAACAGATGTGCAGCTGTTTGGATAGGGGCAGTTAGGAGATACAGTGGTGAGCACTACCATGTCACCTTCTAGACCCTGCAACCCATGTTCAAATCCTGTATCTGTTTGTTGACTGTCTGTGTGGGTTTACTCCAATTGTCTGGTTCACACACCAGGGATGTGACGTCTTGGGTTAATCTGCAATTTTAATTTGACCTTGTGAGGATGTATGCATAAGTGGGACTGTCGATGGTCTGGCATCCTGCCCACGGCTTCGATGAGCTGGTGTCCTGCCCACAGCTGGTTACGGCCTTGTGTCCAGTGCTGCTGCATTAAGGTTGAGACACCACAGCTTTAACTTGGATTAAGTCGGTTTATAAATGCTGTGTGATGTTACTGTAAAGGACAGTTGGCACTCTTGTAGAATGTAAGGTATTGCACATAGTACAAAAATGTTAGGTTTGAATAGAAGATGGGAGTCTGAAATTCAAGAGTATACCTTATGAGAAGAATTTAGGGGTCATTGTGGACTCTATGCTATCAACTTCCAGACAGTGTTCAGAAGCCATGAAGAAGGCTAACAGAATGTCAGGTTATATAGCGCCTTGATGTGTGCAGTACAAGTCACAGGAGGTTCTGCTCAAGCTTTGTAACACACTGGTGAGGCCTCATCTGGAGTCCTGGGTGCAGTTTTGGTCTCCAGACTACAAAAAGGACATAGCAGCACAAGAAAAGGTCCAGAGAAGAGCGACTGGGCTGATTCAGGGACTACAGGAGATGAGTTATGAGGAGAAGATTAAAAGAGCTGAGCCTTTACAGTTTAAGGGAAAGAAGATTAAGAGGAGACCTGACTGAAGTGTTTAAAAATCATAAAGAGAATTAGTACAGTGAATCAAGAATATTATTTGAAAATGACTTAATCAAGAACACAGAGACACAGTTGGAAACTTGTTAAGGGTAAATTTTGCACAAACATTAGGAAGTTTTTCTTCACACAGAGAACCACAGACACTTGGAATAAGCTACCAAGACAGCAGTACTTTTGGGACTTTCAAAACTTGACTTGATGTTTTTTTAGAATAATTAAGTGGATAGGACTGGTGAGTTTTGTTGGGCAGAATGGCCTGTTCTCATCTCGATTGTTCTAATGTTCTAAACCGAGAAACAAGAGGGATCCCTCTCAGAGGGATACCACAGACACCAAAGTATTAGAAGTGCATTGAAGAAACCTAAAGAAACACAAGATAATGATAGTATAGACAGAAAGAAGAGTAACACAAAGTGTTAGATAGACCAGGAACACAAAGAACCTGCTTATTCAGATCTTAGACCTAGCAGTGGATAGCTTGCACTTACTCCCCTGAAGTAACATCCAGGGTCTCCAAACTTTTTCTTTGATCTGGTCTCTCTTCCTCCCTAAAGTTGATCCATGATCACAGATTTATCTATCCCATTCAGATGGCCTCCTTCCAGAATCATTCCGGTGTCAAATACACACGTCTTTTCCCCAGAACTTCCTCTAGTGGCTGCAGAAAACCCTACATCTGAGCCTCAGAAGCAATTAAAGCACCACCATTTGCTCCCTAGGTAGACTCCATGCTGCCTGTCCTTCATGGTGAACATCAGGACTCCCTAGAATTTCTGCAGGGACATCACAGTGCCACATAAAGAAAACAGGGGCACAGTAAGTCCACTGCCAACAAAGTAATTAGGCAGTGGGATATTCCACAAAATCGATCTGCTACACAACCCTAAAAGTTGAAAAATTACGTAGTCTAGAGTCTTGAACCAGGAATTGGAAAAGAAAAATAATACAAGAAAACTTTCAGAATCTCATATATGGATGACCTCTTATCCTGTCGCTTGCAGGAGTGCCACTGGGTCATAATACAAATAAGGTACAATTTTATTAAATTTTTCTGCCTTCTCTTTGAGATCTGAGTATTTGTTGTATAGGATATTTCAAGTTTTAGACCGCAAGGAAAATTATTTTCATATTCATTTCTTGTTTTTTGTAATATGTAAAGCTAAATTTTGAGGACATCTTATTAGAATGGCATATCGTTTATAGTATCGCATCAGCCTTTTGGTTTTTTTTTACAAATCTTGTTGACCACTGCCATGCTGATCTTTCCCAGAATCAACCAGGACTTTGTGTCATCATTTGGAGTGTTTAGTCAAATACTAGTACATTCTATTCTACAGTATCCAGTATTAGGATTCCCAAATTGGGTGTTTATTTTGATGTCTCTCTTCCTGGTTACAAATTAACGTCTTTTCTGATTTCAACGCTTCTCTGTTTTCTAGATTATGTCTCATTTACCAATCCTTTTTCATTAAAATTATTTAATCTCTCATCTTGAATCAGTGTGATAACCAAGGCAAAATGGAAACCAAAAGGTGACACCTGTTGTGCCCCACTCACAAATGTCAAAAGAAAACTGGTGTGAGGCCTCCAAATTGGTCAGGCAAGCAGGCCAGAATCTCTACTGGTCTGCCCAGAGGGCAGCATACAAAGGCAGCTGGGCATCAACCGAGACTGTCTGGCTTCAGCCTACACCAAAGCAAAAATGTTTTTCAAAATCAATGTTCAAAAAATACTTTTGAAAGTCCTAAAATATCAAAAATACTCAACTAGAGAATGAGTGACCAAAACCATTGCTTAGAAAGAAAAAAAGAAGGGAAACAAAGAATCTTTATAAAAGATTTTACAAAATTGCTCTGTAACAAAATGAAGCTCCACAGAGTACAAGAGCCCCCAACCTGGGGTTCAAATTCAATTTTTACTCCTGTTTTTGACATCAACTTAATGCATATAATAATCAACATATGTATTATAGTTTGTTGTTCTTACGCTAGAATCACAAGAAAATTCACTATACTGTATATTTTTAATTCAAAAACTTGGTCATTAAGAAATGCATGTCATCATCAGTGCACATTATGACATCACCAGTTATGTAACATGCGATAGCAACTGGCACAGTAACAGCAGAACAAGATGGCTGTGGCCATTCAAAAACTGTGAAAAATGGCATCGCCCATAAAAGTCATACTATTACTAGGTTGCAATAACATGAACAATTAATAAGACGGTAGTGAATTATCATAGAAGATATTTTTAATAAGCAAACATTTCCCCCAAAGCAGTAGATTGCAGACATGTCTTAGCCAGGGTTCCTCCCCTGGCTGGGGTTCAAATGAATGATTTATGTCTCTTTTGTTCATTTTTAAATCTTTGATTGATGTTCTTTATATGCTTTATTCTTTACTTTTCATTTTCTTAATGTATGAAAGCCTTCTATATTAAGTTTCATATGTTTTGTGGGTGGTCCCCTAAAAGGCAGGGTCAGTTGCCAGTCGCCACCAGGAACTGTCTTCCGCCCTATAAATTTGGAGGATCTCTCACAGTTCCTGGCAGTTCATTTCGAATTTGATGTTTCCTTTTCTGTATTTTGTGAATTTCTGGATTTTCAAACGGTTTGTTCCATTTTTCACTGTCTTCTGTATTCTGTATTTGTTCACCTATTAGGCAACTCCATTTTAACGTTATGTGTTCTATGGAGCTTGCTTTTGTTTCTGAGCAATTTTGCTGAAATGAACCTTGTAATTTTATGTTACATGTTTGCCTTTGGTACTAGCTGGGTTGGGCGTTTCTTCTCTCTAGTGGGCATTTTTTGTACTTGCGTGGCTTTGTGACTCCTAAGTTGTGACAAAAATTCAAAAAGAGTTGCCTTGAAAAGGAAATGGCAATCCAAGGCAAACAAGGTCCCAATATGAGATCCATAAATTCATAAACCAAGAACAGAATAGTATATTATCAAAATGTCAGTAAATCTAAAAGGATAAGCAATAAACAATCGCCAATGACAAAGCACATACAAATGTACCACAGAAAGACTTCAGTTTCCATGATCCTTTACAGGGCTGGGAATAATTCCTCAATAAAGACTGACAGGTGGTCCTGCCTCGTGGGGAACCACCCACAAAACACAAAAGATATGGCAGACAAATGATCTACAAATAGAAACTAAATACTTAACAAAATTATGTAAAGAATAAACATAAATAACAATAATTCAAAATTTTTATTTAAACATAAGCACTGAGAGAACCCAGGCGTACTCATAACACCAGAATCCATGACAAATAAACATGCTTTAAAAATTATAAGCAAAGCCATTTTACGCCATTGAAACAGTTGTCAGTATGAAATACCACCGACGTGAATGAATTGTCCATCCATCCATCATCCAACTCGCTATATTTCTGGAATCCCTGCAGATTTTATTTTTTTTCTCCGGCCGTCTGGAGTTTTTTTTTTGTTTTTTCTGTCCCCCCTGGCCATTGAACCTTACTCTTACTCTATGTTAATTAATGCTGACTTATTTTATTTTCTTACAGTGTCCCTTATTTTTCTATTCTTCATTATGTAAAGCACTTTGAGCTACATTTTTTTGTATGAAAATGTGCTATATAAATAAATGTTGTTGTTATATCCTAACTACAGGGTCACAGGGGTCTGCTGGAGCCAATTCCAGCCAACACAGGGTGCAAGGCAGGAAACAAACCCCAGGCAGGGTGCCAGCCCTCCGCAGGGCACACACACACACGGGACAATTCAGAATCGCCAATCCACCTAACCTGCAGGTCTTTGGGAGGAAACCCACACAGACACGGGGAGAACATGCAAACTCCATGCAGGGAGGACCCGGGAAGCGAACCCGGGTCTCCTATCTGCGAGGCAGCAGCGCTACCCACTGCGCCACCGTGCTGCCCGTGAATGAATTGTCCACCATTCAAAACCACAGAGGATATAAAAATTAGTGGTGAGACATGACAATATGACAATATCTGTCCAGGTTCTCTTGACAATAACCCCACAACAAAACTCAGCACGCTTGTGTAGTGACAGCATGAGTCAGCAGCAGTATGGAGACAGAAATGGAATCAGGAGATGGTCATGGGCAAATAAACTAGTTAAGGTCAAAACTGGAAGAGCGTGAATCAAGAAACAAGTCCCAGAAAGTGAGACAAAAATCATAGTCAGTGTTTGAAAAAGACAGTCAAACCAAGAATTTATACATAAGCCGAGTGGAAACATTTAGTCGAAGATTGAGGACAATACAACAGGTGTTATGACCCCATACGGTGCCCAGACAAAAGGATTGAAAGGCCAGAGAGTACCAGGAGACAGAATACCCACAATGAGCTGCAGCAAACCAACAGCAAAACCAAACCACTAAAACCAAAGACAACTCAAAGCGGTACGACAGGCGCTTTGGAACACTCAGAAAGATATTTCATTAAATTAACAACACATCTGGACAATATGTCATTCAAAATGGTAAAGTTTTAGAAACTTTTTAAACAAAGCCTCCTTATCAAGTATAATACATCCAAGTGGAGTTCTCCACTTAAAAAAAAATACTTTAGAGAACAATATTTTTAGGGGAAAAACTAATTCTTCACAGGAAAAAATTAATTCCCACTGAATTCATAACAGAAAAAAAGTCTGTAACCAGAATTCAAACTATGGACGAAAATAATAAAAACATGTTTGAATTTGTGCAAGCTGCCATAATTCGGGGTGTTCATAAGAAATTATTTCAAACATCAAAATATACGCTTATGCTTATAAGTTTAAAGTCTAAATATTCTCAATTGTAATAGAATTTTGTCATTTCTCACCTTCTAAGAAAGGTCCGTAGAGGGTTAGATCCCTTCTAAAGCATCAAAAATAAAAACCAGTATCACATTCACAAACACTGATCTTCAAACAGTCTATAAACAATACCCCACATGCTTATGTTTGAAATTTCTCATTGTTAACTTGCTCAGAGTGGCACCGGCAAAGCATCAAATATCAAAAATATTATCATAATCGTGATTAGGAACCTCAAAATAGCATAAGACGACTCTCCACATGCCTCTGTTAACCATCCCTATTTTTTGCAAACTTTTTTTGAAAAGGAGTAACTTTGAACCCTCACATCCCATTGGGGTTGGTTGATGTGGCTTATCAGGTCCTACTGATCATTTTTACTGAATACACCTACTAGGTTGGTCTTTATCATAAGAGTGTAATTAGCTGCATTAAATATGGTCCATAATTTCCTAAAAATATATATTTTTTTTTTTGGCAGGGTGTAGAAGGCCAAACATAGCAGGGAATCTAAAAAGCTCAACATCTTGTATAGTCAGACATCAAGACAAATCCAATAGTATATCATTTGTGGGGTTATTTTTTTTTTTGTACTGTTAAGTCATGACAGGAGCCTAATGAACTCAATAACTCCTGGCTTTTTAGGTTGCATCCACAAGCTTTGAAAAACTTGGAAATGTCTAATGCTGAACTTCATATCAAGGCCAACAAACTACTATTAAAAATTAAAACCAACAGCCCGGTAATGACAGCTTGTACCTCAATGTGCTGCCCGGACAGCAGCAGCTCACACTCCTAATCTCTGCCACACAAATTCCTTCTCCTGCCACTGGAAGCCATGCCAACCCCAGTCAGGTAAATTTTCTTCCATCCATCCATCCATTTTCTAACCCGCTGAATCCGAATACAGGGTCACGGGGGTCTGCTGGAGCCAATCCCAGCCAGCACAGGGCACAAGGCAGGAAGCCAACCCACCACAGGACACACACAAACTCAGGCCAATTTAGAATCACCAATCCACCTAACCTGCATGTCTTTGGATTGTGGGAGGAAACCCACGCAGAGAACATGCAAACTCCACGCAGGGAGGACCCGGGAAGCAAACCCGGGTCCCCTAACTGCAAGGCAGCAGCGCTACCACTGCGCCACCATGCCGCCCTAAATTTTCTTTGTGACTGTAAAAGTGAAAAATGCAAGCATGGCAGGCAAAAATTCTCTTATCTAGAAATGAATGAAATAAAAATAAGCCGTGAAAGTGTGGCTTGGCACACCTAGAATGACTAAACGCATCCTCAGTATTATATTATGCTAAGAGCAACTTCAAGGCCACAGATTATAATAATTCAGCTTTTCTCTGACACTGTAATTTGTCACCAAAGCACCACAATGACCTGCTTTCCATCATTGACCATTTCAGCCAACAATTTTAGCCTGACAATTCAGAGATTTTAATTCTCCTTCTGGTACTTCTTCGTAAAATGTTCTGTTTGAGAAATTTGAACTACAGTAAATCTCAGAAACCCTCAACAACTAACAACATCTCATCCATCAATGCCATGTTGACTCCACTTGAGTAAGAATCTGCCGGCTATAAAAGCTATTGAGCCTATTTGGAGGATTAGTTTATAACCACACGATATTATAAAACGCTTTTAGCAAAAATGTATGTGATTTACTCCATTAATAAATGTTTTTACATTCTGTTAGCACTCGTTGATTGTATAGGATTCACTGCTCTAAAATACTTTAGATCGGGGGGTCAGCTCCAATCCTGGAGGGCCACAGTGGCTGCAGGTTTTCATTCTAACCACTGTCTTAATTAGTAATTAGTTTTTGCTACTAATTAACTTCATTTATTTGCTATCTAAGACTCATACCCTTTAAATCAGGGCTGAGCAGCGTTTTTATTCCAACCCAACTGCCTCATGAGAAATCATTCATTGCTGACCTGGTACTTATTGCTCAAGTGTCTTTTTTCTGCTTCATTTTAGTTGTCTCGTTTGTTAAGATTTTGAACCCTTCATTGCTTATTTTCGTCTTAAACAGCTATATTAATTGTTTTAGCTGCTCCTTATTAACAATAAGATACAAATGATAAAGTTCTCCATTTCCACCGTGTGTATTTATCATTCACTATTTGGTTTAATGAAGTACAGAAAAGGAAACTGAAGAGAAAATGTAGAACTGAAAATTACTCATCCATTTTAGGCTTCAAATCACTTGGGTATTATACTCAGCAAAAAAAGAAACGTCCCTTTTTCAGGACTGTGTATTTCAACAATAATGTTTTAAAAATCCAAATAACTTGACAGATCTTCATTGTAAAGGGTTTAAACAATGTTTTCCATGCATGTTCAATTAACCCTAATCAATTAATTAACATGCACCTGTGGAATGGTCGTTAAGACCTTAACAGCTTACAGAAAGTAGACATTTAAGGTCACAGTTCTAAAAACGCAGGACACTAAAGAGACTTGTCTACCGACTGTGAAAGATGCCCAGGGTCCCTGCTCATCTGCGTGAACGTGCATTAGGCAGGCTGCAGGGAGGCATGAGGACTGCTGATGTGGCTAGGGCAATAAATTGCCATGTCCGCACTGTGAGATGCCTAAGACAGCGCTACAGGGAGACAGGAAGGACAGCTGATCATCCTCGCAGTGGAAGACCACGTGTAACAACACCTGCACAGGATCGGTACATCCGAATATCACACCTGCGTGACAGGTACAGGATGGCCACAACAACTGCCCGAGTCACACCAGGAACACACAATCCCTCCATCAGTGCTCAGACTGTCCGCAATAGGCTGAGAGAGGCTGGACTGAGGGCTTGTAGGCCTGTTGTAAGGCAGGTCCTTACCAGACATCACCAGCAACAACGCCGCCTATGGGCACAAACCCACCCTCGCTGGACCAGACAGGAGTGGCAAAAAGTGCTCTTCACTGATGAGTCACGGTTTTGTCTCACCAGGGGTGATGGACGGATTCGTGTTTATCGTCAAAGGAATTGAGCACGTCTGGGACCTGTTGGATCGCAGGGTGAGGGCTAGGGCCATTCCACCCCGAAATGTCCAGGAACTTGCAGGTGCCTTGGTGGAAGAGTGGGGTAACATCTCACAGCAAGAACTGACAAATCTGGTCCAGTCCATGAGGAGGAGATGCACTGCAGTACTTCAAGCAGCTGGTGGCCACACCACATACTGACTGGTACTTTTGATTTTGAGCCTCCCTTCATTCAGGGACACATTGTGAAACATTGTTAGTTTGTCTTATGGTGTCGACTCTTTTAGTGTTCATACAAATATTTACACATTAAGTTTACTGAAAGGAAAAACAGTTGAAAGTCAGAGGACGTTTCTTTTTTTGCTGAGTATATAATGTACCATTAGAAGGAAAAACAAAATCTAGGATTTAAGAATGAACTGACATGCTAGAGTTAAAACACTAACAGGCCATGAAATGAAATAAGATCTGTTATTGGTGAGGACTTGGATTCTAATTAAGCAACTGGGTAGGAACAAAAGCCTGCTGCCACTGCGGCTCTCCGGGATCGGAGTTGGCCACCCTTGGTTTGAAACACAAATTTGCTGTTTGTCTCAAAACAAGAAAATGAAAAAATTTTAGTTACCAATTTTCAAAACTGTTACCTAAGTTCCCAAATGCTCCTGAATGTAACGCCATGCAGACGTTGTTTCTGTCTTCCTGTAGGTACCCCAACAACGACAAACATCATTTGGCAATGACCACTCCATTGCACCGAGGAGTTTGGAGTTACTGGCCTCGATTTGTGCGGAAACAGGAAAGGCAGATTGTTCAGGTAGCTACACGTCATTTCATCTTACTTCCACAGAATTGTATAGGATCACGCTATAATTAATTTACTTCTTGTATGGCTGAAATTACTCCAGCTAATTGTGGCCCAGGTGAAAAACAGGAACATCCAAAGATGGCTGGATAAATAGGACAAGAGTTTTTTAGGGGAGAATCATTGCGAGAGTCGCAAATCAAAATCAAATGGTCCTTACCAAGAACACCAGCAACACATGGCCAAAACAAGCACAGTGGCTCAGGATGCACAAAAAAAACATCAAAGCGACAGGATATCTCTTCCATAACTGAACTAAAACCGCAAGAAAATCCATCATAAATTTTTATTTTTGAGACAAAAACTTTAACTTTAAGAAATGCATGCCACCATCGGTGCAATTCACAACATCACTAGTTATGAAAAACAAGATGGCTGTGGCCACTCAAAAACTTTGCAAAATGGCATCGCCCATAAAAGTACTGTAAAACAAAACAGTATGCAGTAACGTGAATATCATAGAAGACATTTTAATAAACAAAAATCACCCCCAGAGCAGAAGATGGCTGTCATATCTCACCCTGGCTAGGATTGAAATTTGTGATTTATGTCTCTTGTTCATTTTTAAATCTTTATGTGCATTATTCTTAATTTTTTGATTGTGTTTTATGCATTAAGCTGCCTATGTTATGCTCTTTGTTATGTGGGTTATCCCCCAAGATTTGGGGCCACCTGCCACACCACCAGGAACTGCACTCCGAGTTATAAATCCGGAGGTTCTCCCACAGTTTCTGGGTGGCGAGTATTACTTACATTTCTCTGTACTTCTTTTGATGATCTCCTGGATCTTTAACCCATTTGCTTTGGAATATGGATTGTGTATCAGGACTTGTTCACCTTGGATTGCCTGTGCTGGCAGCTCTTTTTATGGCTTGTGTGCTCACCAGAACTGGCTTTTGGTCACAGAACATTTTCTAAAATAAATCTTTCCTTGCCCTTATTCTAGCTTGGTTTTGCCATTGGGCGTTCATGGCAGTGCTGTTTTTGGAACTCGTTTGGTGCCAGGGACTCGAAAAACAGGTCAATCTCTAATCTAAGCAGATTTAATCACCAGCCTGGCCACTGTCAGGACTGACTGCTGCTGTGTTTCAATGCATCCCCCTTTTTTAACCCCAGGCCATTAGATATGGCACCAGAACAGACAGGAGAGATGTTACTTTAATCTGTTTTATGAATACAATGTGTAAGATTTCCAACTGTGTCCATAACATAAGCAGGGTGAAAAAAAAATGAGCGTGACAGTAATATTAATAAAATGTTGGTGATAATCAATTCATCTTGTTTAAGCTACAAGGTGGCTCTCTGTCTTAGTATGCTGACTGATCTCCAGTCCAACACAAACTAACATTTCCCTTGGATGGCACAGTAGAGACATAGCATGGCCCCTCTATGGAGATAGAGATATCAGCATGGCCTTCTGCATGAATGGAGCCACAGAGATGTTTGACCCATCTCTTAGCCTTCAATTTCTGTCCTGTCGTCCTTGATATGCCTCTTATACCTGTGGTTGTGTATTGTCAGTTCAGGCAGACTCAGCATCCATTTTATCTGTGGCCTTTCATCTGAGCCACCTTTAATTCCCCCAGACTGTCTTCCAGGAAGGTGAAGGGATATGAATGCTTTTAAACCTTTTTTTCTTTCCAGAGCCTTATAAATTCTACTTTTGATGTTACTGATAGAGTATCAAAGCAGTGGCTATGCACTCAGAATGGGAATGCAGGTTTTAATAGGCATTTTTGTGCAATCGGCTACAAGCAGATCGATGCGGAAACGTCAACTTCCACTTCCTACCCATAAATTATAAGCGCCTGAGCAGAATTTAACAAAAGTTCTTATCTGACCTGGTATGGTCATAAATGTGGCTGAACAATTTCTGACTTATCCAGCTCCTAAAATAAAAGTATGGCTCCAACTTATTCAATAAAGAGAATTTTACTAATCAATCAATCAATCAACATTTATTTATATAGCACATATTCATACAAAAAAATGTAGCTCAAAGTGCTTTACAAAATGAATAGAAAAATAGAAGACACAATAAAAGATAAACATAAGTCAACATTAATTAACATAGAATAAGAGTAAGGTCCGATGGCCAGGGTGGACAGAAAAAACAAAAAAAAAACTCCAAAGGCTGGAGAAAAAATAAAATCTGTAGGGGTTCCAGACCAAGAGACCACCCAGTCCCCTCTGGGCAATCTACCTAACATAAGTCAAACAGTCCTCTTTGTATTTAGCGTTTTCATGGAAGGACCTGATGATGATGGTCACGTAGACTTCTGGATTTCAGTCCATCAATGTTGGAGCATCATGATGCTTTGAGTAGGTGGTGGTGGTGCAGGCCACCACAAAGAAACCGGAAAAAGAAACAGAAGAGAGAGTAGGGGTCAGTATGGATTTTGGAGCCACTGTGAATAGTTATTATGATGAATTGAACATACAGAGTATCAGTATTAAGTTAAAGTGAAGTTATAAAAGGCCATGTTAAAGTAATGTGTTTTCAGCAGTGTTTTAAAGTGCTCTACTGTATCAGCCTGGTGAATTCCTATTGGCAGGCTATTCCAGATTTTGGGTGCATAACAGCAGAAGGCCGCCTCACCACTTCTTTTAAGTTTAGCTTTTGGAATTCTAAGGAGACACTCATTTGAAGATCTAAGGTTACGATTTGGAATATAACGTGTCAGACATTCCGATATATAAGATGGAGCGAGATTATTTAAGGCTTTATAAACCATAAGCAGTATTTTAAAGTCAATCCTGAATGACACAGGCAACCAGTGTAGTGACATCAAAACTGGAGAAATGTGTTCGGATTTTCTTTTCCCAGTTAGGATTCTAGCAGCTGCATTCTGCACTCATTGCAAGTGATTTATGTCTTTTTTGGGTAGTCCTGAGAGGAGTGCGTTACAGTAATCTAGTCGACTGAAAACAAAAGCGTGAATTAATTTCTCAGCATCTTTCAATGATATAAGAGGTCTAACTTTTGCTATGTTTCTTAAGTGAAAAAATGCTGTCCTAGTGGTCTGATGAATATGCGATTTAAAATTCAGATTACAGTCAACGGTTACCCCAAAAGTTTTTACTTCCGTCTTAACTTTTAATCCCAGTGCATCAAGTTTATTTCTGATAACCTCGCTGAATCCATTATTGCCAATTACCAAAATTTCAGTTTTCTCTTTATTTAGTTTGAGAAAATTACTATTCATCCATTCAGAAATACCAGTAAGACATTGTGTTAGTGTATCGAAAGAGTCGGAGTCATCAGGTGCTACTGATAAGTACAGTTGTGTGTCATCAGCATAGCTGTGGTAGCTCACGTTGTAACCTGAGATAATCTGACCTAATGGAAGCATGTAGATTGAGAAGAGCAGCAGACCCAGGATAGAGCCTTGTGGACAACCATATTGGATATCATGTGTCTTTGAGATGTGATTACCACAACTCACAAAGAATTTTCTCCCTGCCAGGTAGGATTCAAACCAATTTAAGACCCTGCCAGAGAGGCCCACCCATTGACTAAGGCGATTTCTAAGAATATTATGATCAATGGTGTCAAATGCAGCACTCAGATCTAAGAGGATGAGAACAGATAAATGGCCTCTGTCTGCATTTACCCGCAAGTCATTTACTACTTTAACAAGTGCAGTTTCTGTACTGTGATTTGTTCTGAAGCCTGACTGAAAAGTATCAAGAATCATCTAAAAGTATCAACTAAAGAAACTTTGTCAACGTATTGCATATGCTAGACATTCCTGTCCATTGTAGACTTGCTTGGATATGTGCACAAGAAGGCCTTGAGGTGGACTGGGGCTGTCATTTGGCACAGTGGTTAGCATTGTCACCTCATACACCCTGCATCCTCAGTCCCAATCCATGACTGGCTTGTTGTTTGCAGGGAGTTTGCATGTTCTTCGCATGTCCGTGAGGATTTATGCCAATTGTCATTCTGCATATTGTGTATCTTAATTGGCAATTCTAAACTGGCCTTTTGTGAGTGTGTGTGTATGACTAGGTCCTGTGATAGACTGGCATCCTGATGTTCTCTCTGTTCTCACAATATCCCCCCCCTCCAGCTGATAAACTCGTCCCTGACTCATTTTTCCCATTCAGACACATCCGGAGGTCTTTTAGAAGCACGTCTGATGTCAAATATAGCTTCTAAGAAACCCACCAAATTCAATCTGTCACGGGATTACGGACTTTCTTATGGATAGGAAAGAGTACACACGAGTGGGCAAACCTATGTCTGACCTTTGAGCCTTGTAACTGGTGTGCTGCAGGGCTGTGTTCTTTCCTCACAACTCTGAACTATATACAAATGACTGTCCCTTTGGGGATTTGTCTGTCAAATTTCTTAGGTTTGCTGATGACATCACAATAAAACACCTCATTTCAAACACTGATGAGTCCATATTGCAGACAAGAGCCATTTGGTGTAGCCATAATAATATGGACCCAGGACATGATCATATACTTCCACTAATAGCCATCTCCTCACCTATCACTTGCTCTAAATGGTGCAGAGTCATTTAAGTGTCCGGGCACTGTGCTCTCCACGAAACCCTAAGTGGGACAAAAACATTCCATGTGTTAAGCCAATCAGAGAATTTTTTTTTTTTGTGACAGCTGAGGAAGTTCAATCTCCCTCGAGCAATATCGGTCCATCAACAAGTCCATTCTGACATCATCTACAACTGGTTGGGTGCTACCTCTGATCAATCTGTAACACATCATTGGAGTCTGTGGAAAGTCCATCATCTGTATCTCACCAACCATTAAAGTCCTATATGAAGTTCAGGACCTCCAGAAAATGCCTTTGAGTGGTGGAAGCTAAAACAACACGTCACTTAAACTGTTTATCTCCGTAGGCACTCTACACTTAAGTGTTACTCAATTTCAACACCTAGAACTTTGGTTTTTCATCATATTTCATTCTATTTTATCTTGTCCTTGTTTGTTGTGTCAATCCCACCAAGAATAATTCCTAGAACACATTAGGGCATCTGGCTAATAAAGTGAATTCTGATTATGGATACCTTGAAGTCTTTTCACCACATCTCCCTGTAGTGGACCAAGCTAACCTTGTAGGAGTAGACTCCTCCAATGCACTGGTTCTCCATCTAGGAGGATTTCCTGGTTTGTGGTTTTATTGCTTTTGAGATGGATACTAGCCTATGGCACTGTTGACTAAGCAGGTTCAATAAAGTATGGATGGGTGAGTCCATGAGACTAAATAACCAAATGTATGAATGTTTCTTGTGCTGTGCCTGAATATAGCCAATGATCTGTTCATTCATTCACCCTTAGAGTTCAGCCACAGATGAGGTGTATGGAGGAGTCTCACTATTCTATCTGTGATTTGCTTGTTGTTTCCTTTTCCAGAACAAATTGAACAGTGCACTCCTGCTCTCACAGAGACACTGTCTGAGAACTCGGTCAATGAACCCATAAGAAATGCAGCGGCGACCATAGCTAAGGTGTGCACAGATATGAGACTGCGGCAAAACAGCGATTCCCCATCATCGACAACAAGCATTAAGGTACCTCTCATTGTCATTTTCCTCCGAACATGCAGTTGTCATTCAAAAATTAAATTGTCTACTTATTACCTGACCTGCAGTGCTGAAGTCAAGGATAAGTAGTCATTGTTGTAAAGCTCCAGCCATTAATCCATCTTTTTAACCTTCAGATTAGAACTGTGCCTACCCTGGCAGCACTGACCCCAAACATGGCAACCAAAAGCGGACAGGAAGGCAATGGTAGAATGGAAGTTGACAGGCCAAACAAATTGGATACAGCTTCCCATTCCCTTGTGCTGCCATGTTCCTTTCTTGGGGATTTTTTCCCACACCCCCATATGGAGGAATATTTTGGACTAAATTAATTCACCATATAGAAAACAGAATGTGTACTTGAATATTCCTTATAAAATCCAGACCAGTAAGAAGGATAAGGATTAAAACATAAAAAATATAAGTAGAAACCAAACCATAACATAATTCTTAACATAACACAGAAATAAAAATGATCTGAATATAAAAAAGAATGGCTCTCCATCTGTCTTATCTGTTCCCTATACAATCCAATCCCCTTTGACCAACCTGTATCAAAGTTTTTCACAGTTGGTCTCTAGGACCATACAAACAAGACAGACTACTTTGGAACCCAATATTTTGAACCTGGGGGTCTCAGGGTTGTTTTATTTCTTGTGTGCTACAGTTTTTTCACACCAGTGCCACCTGCTGGCTCAGAGTAGGTGAAACATCTGAACACACTGAAGCCAGACTGACAGACAAAACAACCAGAGCTCAACATTATTTACCAGGCAACGCCATGTGCTGCTTCTATCTAGTGTAATATAAAAAGGGAGCATTGTGCGCTTTTACAGGGGGGTGTTAGGTGAGGCTTGATGGAGAAGGGAAATGCAGCACAACACAGAGAAAAATCAAAGGGTTTTGGCTTAATTCATGCATTGTCGGCTTTTCTTTATAATTTAAGCACTATCAACTGTGCACCTTGAACTAAGAGAACGAGTCAGAAATGACAGCACTTGTGGTTACAGCTGAGCAAGGTGTTACGGCAATTCTGGAATCCAATCAGAGCCAAAAAGAGCAAACTCTCAATTCATAACAGCAGAGACATTCATCTGTGGATGGCAGACGAGATAGCTGGCAATAACAACAGATTCATCATTTAAAAAATGCACAAAACTTTGCTTTCCTGTCTTAAACCATTGCCCACGTACAATCAGGAAATCCCGAGTACTTTGGCTAGTAAATTGATAAAAGTAATGTGAAATGTGACAATAAATAAATAACAACAAAATAAAATGTGTATAAATAATTTAATACATCAAAAAAAAAAAACTTTATTTCTTAATTCCTTATGTATTTGTTTAAATATTTCTTCATTTATTTATTTCAAATACACCATTTGCAACGTGAAATCTGCAATGAAATAAAAACTATCGCTTTCACTTGTCTTGTATGATGGATCAACGCCCAGTCTAGGGTTGGTTCCAGCATTGCACCCAGTGGTGCCAGATGAGGCCCCGCCATCCTTAGCCCTGTAGCATTGACAGACTTGAATGGCTGGTCAGGAAGGCGGTTGTCTGGCCCACCTTAATTTATGCACTGTTTTATTAAAATAAAAAATGTTTAAGGTTGCAAATTAAGTAAACATATACATTTTGCATTCTGAAAAGTGTAGGAGTGATTTTAATTTATAAGAAATTAAGAAACATTTGTATTTCTTGCCTTAACTTGCAATGTTTATCGCCGTTTTATTTATTTATATATATTATATAATTTCTTTGTAACTGTTATTATTTATGTAATTTAAAATTTAATTACTCCTTAGATACAGTGGTGTGAAAAACTATTTGCCCCCTTCCTGATTTCTTATTCTTTTGCATGTTTGTCACACAAAATGTTTCTGATCATCAAACACATTTAACCATTAGTCAAATATAACACAAGTAAACACAAAATGCAGTTTTTAAATGATGGTTTTTATTATTTACGGAGAAAAAAAATCCAAACCTACATGGCCCTGTGTGAAAAAGTAATTGCCCCCTTGTTCAAAAATCACCTAACTGTGGTGTATCACACCTGAGTTCAATTTCCGTAGCCACCCCAGGCCTGATTACTGCCACACCTGTTTCAATCAAGAAATCACTTCAATAGGAGCTGCCTGACACAGAGAAGTAGACCAAAAGCACCTCAAAAGCTAGACATCATGCCAAGATCCAAAGAAATTCAGGAACAAATGAGAACAGAAGTAATTGAGATCTATCAGTCTGGTAAAGGTTATAAAGCCATTTCTAAAGCTTTGGGACTCCAGCGAACCACAGTGACAGCCATTATCCACAAATGGCAAAAACATGGAACAGTGGTGAACCTTCCCAGGAGTGGTCGGCCGAACAAAATTACCCCAAGAGCGCAGAGACGACTCATCCGAGAGGTCACAAAAGACCCCAGGACAACGTCTAAAGAACTGCAGGCCTCACTTGCCTCAATTAAGGTCAGTGTTCACGACTCCACCATAAGAAAGAGACTGGGCAAAACGGCCTGCATGGCAGATTTCCAAGACGCAAACCACTGTTAAGCAAAAAGAACATTAGGGCTCGTCTCAATTTTGCTAAGAAACATCTCAATGATTGCCAAGACTTTTGGGAAAATACCTTGTGGACTGATGAGACAAAAGTTGAACTTTTGGAAGGCAAATGTCCCGTTACATCTGGCGTAAAAGGAACACAGCATTTCAGAAAAAGAACATCATACCAACAGTAAAATATGGTGGTGGTAGTGTGATGGTCTGGGGTTGTTTTGCTGCTTCAGGACCTGGAAGGCTTGCTGTGATAGATGGAACCATGAATTCTACTGTCTACCAAATAATCCTGAAGGAGAATGTCCGGCCATCTGTTCGTCAACTCAAGCTGAAGCGATCTTGGGTGCTGCAACAGGACAATGACCCAAAACACACCAGCAAATCCACCTCTGAATGGCTGAAGAAAAACAAAATGAAGACTTTGGAGTGGCCTAGTCAAAGTCCTGACCTGAATCCAATTGAGATGCTATGGCATGACCTTAAAAGGCGGTTCATGCTAGAAAACCATCAAATAAAGCTGAATTACAACAATTCTGCAAAGATGAGTGGGCCAAAATTCCTCCAGAGCGCTGTAAAAGACTCATTGCAAGTTATCGCAAACGCTTGATTGCAGTTATTGCTGCTAAGGGTGGCCCAACCAGTTATTAGGTTCAGGGGCAATTACTTTTCACACAGGGCCATGTAGGTTTGGATTTTTTTTTCTCCCTAAATAATAAAAACCATCATTTAAAAACTGCATTTTGTGTTTACTTGTGTTATATTTGACTAATGGTTAAATATGTTTGATGATCAGAAACATTTTGTGTGACAAACATGCAAAAGAATAAGAAATCAGGAAGGGGGCAAATAGTTTTTCACACCACTGTACATTTTCCTTCCAGCTTCTGAAGATAGTTTAAGTCTCTTTGCCTTTTTGTTATTTTTCAGTTTGGTTATGTATTTACCATCCATTTTAATGTATTTGTTCGATTGGCATCCTTTTTCTGAATTTTATACATTTTTCTATATTGATTCTGGAAACCTAACTCTCGTGTGGAGTTTTTGTTTTAATTTTTTGAGCCACTGAGCTTGTTTCTGACATCTATGACAATTCTCCTTTGTTTTGACCATTAATAACTTTTTGGACCATTTTGTCTGTTGTTTTGATGCTTTGATGAGCTCCCATTGTTAGGGCAAATGGGCTCATTCTTGAAGAGTTAATAGGGGGCTTTGCCCCCTGCTCACTTCGCCTGCCCACCCACCCCCCAAGACCACGCTACACTCCAGCCACTTCATGTCTCTGCCACTCACGTTGTGAAAGGAGGGGGGGGGTTTGGGGGGGTGTTGAACGCATGCTAAGGACATGCAGACAGATCAGCTGCTGGCTTTCTGCTGCTGCTGCTGCTGCTGAGCTGCGTGTTCTGCTTGTCACACTGCGTGTCGATCATTTAAAAGCCTGAACAGCAGCTTTCCTTTTGTCTCACTGCCTTGTCTCACGTGACATTAAAGTGTCTTCCAAGAAGATCATGTATCAATGCAAGATTTTTTTATTATAACAGACAGATATCTCAGCCATATATTTTTTGTTTAATTTTGAGTTGTGCAGGAATGTTAGTTACTTTTGTAATGTCCGCTTTGTTTTGTATGCCTCTGCTACGTTCTGTGTGTTTTTCTGCATGGCCAATCACCACCAGGAACTGCCTTCCGCACTATAAATCCAGTTGCTCTTGAAGCGAATGCCTCTAATTAATACACAAGGTCCACAACACAAACATAAACCTCCTACCCTTAGTAAGAGTTTGTTTCTAATAAGTTCGGAAATGGATGGAACCATAGCCCGAATATGATCCTCTTTTAAAATGGTGTCCCTTATAAACAGAGAAAAAAAAAAAAAGGAAAAACACTCAGACCAGTTCATTCAATGAAATGAATAGTGCACATATTAAACAAATCCAAAACATACTTTTGCCCATCTTCCCTCTTAGAATATGCCACATGAAAAACCCTTCACAAATAAAACAATAATTTACATGGGACTATAACAGAACAACCACCACTATAATAAAACTCTGCTTATGCAGAAAACAAAAAGACGAAATGGAAAAATATCCCTCATTACAGACAGAACAGGAACATAATCGAAATTATAAATATATATATATATATATATATATATATATATATATATACAGTGGAACCTCGGTTTGCAAGCATAATTCGTTCTGGAAACGTGCTCGCAATCCAAAACACTCGTATATCAAAGCGAATTTCCCCATAAGAAATAATGGAAACTCAGATGATTCGTTCCACAACCCAAAACTATTCATATAAAAATGATTAATACAAAATATAAAGTAAAATACATAATACAAATTAACCTGCACTTTCCCTTTAAAAAGAATCATGGCTGGTGTGAGTTTCTAAACTCATGTGGGATTCCACCCAACAAGACGACACGCTGAAGAGCGTCCCAAAGCAATCGAAGTCTCCCAGCGCTGTAGCAGTTCACCGTATAAGCGCATCCAAAAAGATCGCAGACATGCTATAAGCGCCTGTCGTCAATGGGTCATACAAGGAACATTATAAAGATCCCGCTCCAATAAATAACAGCGCTGTTGCTGTTTCAAGCTGAATAAAGCTAGTGTTAAAGTACTGAGACTCAGCTTCGTGTTTTGGGAAGCAAGATGGGGACTTGCACTTCACAGCGCACACACACACAGTCACAATGCTGTAGTAAACAGAGAGACGCGCTGGGCGAGCGAGATAAGGAGAGAGAGAGAGACGCGCTGGGCAAGCAAGCAAGCAAGATAAGGAGAGAGAGAGAGACGCGCTGGGCAAGCGAGTGAGATAAGGAGAGAGAGAGAAGAACCATCAGCTCAGCTGTGATCACATGACGCTCAGCAGACAAAGTGTATCCATACTGCTCGTATTGCAAGACATCGCTCGTTTATCAAGTCAAAATTTATAAAAAGTTTTTGCTCGTCTTACAAAACACTCGTAAACCAAGTTACTCGTAAACCGAGGTTCCACTATATATATATATATATATATATATATATATATATATATATATATATATATATATATATATATATATATATATATATAATTTGATACTATCCATATGTATGGTGTTCGCATCAGTACCTCGACTCAATACAAGTCAGAACCATGCAATGGACTCTGATGTTGGAAACCCAGGCAAACATGGGGAGAACATGCAAACTCCACGTAGGGAGGACCCGGGAAGCGAACCCGGGGCTCCTAACTGCGAGGCACAATTGGGTATTCCACGGTTATATAACAAATGAAACTATTCGCTGCGCTTTCTTTTTAAGTTGTAACAGAGCGCTCTCACCAGTTCGGACACCGAATTGCGCCTCACCCGCGGTGTCACGTCGTTCAAGTGTCCCTCCATCGGAAGACGCCGGCGTCAACAGCCAAAAACAATCAGAGCAGTACAGACAGACGACCTCCGCTGGTTAGCCCACACTTCCGGTCGCGAGCGCGCCAACTAATCCACGCGTCGGAGGTGCTTGCTTATTGGATCGCGCCTTTTATGTCCCTCTCCAGGATCCTCCCCTCCTCCTTCTCCTTCTCAAAAAGCGCACCTACTTTTTCGTTGAAAGTAGGGATGGGCGGATTGATACTAAAGTATCGATGCTTTCGATCCTGTCCTTTTTAATTTAAACGTGTTCACATTAAAAGTATCAATATTACGTATTTTCAATAATATGCAAGTTTATTAGAAATTATTTTCAAAAAGCATTAGATGGTGAGAACATGAATAATTAAACGTGTAATTTTGTGTAAAAAAAGGGAGCTGCTTTTCCTTCCGCGTTTATCATCGTCCGGAATTCTCACTGACGGTACTCTACTGCGGCCCACTAGCCAGAGCAGACAGCCTGTGTATGTCCTTTACTTAGTTATTTTGCTCCACTGAGTGAACAACAATGAAGCAAAATGTGATACGTGTCAGGAAAACGTACGTTATTGCGGCGACAACACAAACCTAGTAAAACACATGAAATTTAGTCATTTTGCCGAACATGAGAAGTTAGTAATGGTGTAGATCAGAAGAGTCCACAGACACTCAGGCTGCAGTCTACTCTTAAGCCTTCCATAAAGGCAGGCAGTGCCCAGGCAACGTTAGTATTGTAATCCAATGTAAGGTTGTTGTAATTGTTTGAACAGAAAATAATCCATGTCCGTTTTTAGGGAGGAGTATACATTTATATCTTGATGAACTGACATACTTAAACACATTTTCAATGTTAATTTATTCAATCAATCAACATTTATTTATATAGCACATATTCATACAAAAAAAATGTAGCTCAAAGTGCTTTACAAAATGAATAGAAAAATAGAAGACACAATAAAAGATAAACATAAGTCAACATTAATTAACATAGAATAAGAGTAAGGTCCGATGGCCAGGGTGGACAGAAAAAACAAAAAAAAAAACTCCAAATGCTGGAGAAAAAAAATAAAATCTGTACGGATTTCAGACCACGAGACCACCCAGTCGTCTCTGGGCAATTTACCTAACATAAGTCAAACAGTCCTCTTTGTATTTAGGGTTTTCATGGAAGGACCTGATGAAGATGGTCTTATTCATTGTATCCATCCATTATCCAACCCGCTATATCCTAACTACAGGGTCATGGGGATCTGCTTGAGACAATCTCAGCCAGCACAGGGCACAAGGCAGGAAACAAACCCCCAGCAGGGTGCCAGCCCACCCCAGGGCACACACACACACACACACCAAGCACACACTAGGGATAATTTAGAATCACCAATCCACCTAACCTGCATGTCTTTGGATTGTGGGAAGAAACCGGAGTACACGGAGGAAACCCACCCAGACTCAGGGAGAACATGCATACTCCACGCAAGGAGGACCCAGGTCTCCTAACTGTGAGGCAGCAGCGCTACCCACTGCACCACCGTGCCACCCTCATTGTGTCCATTTTTGTAAAAGAACAAAAAGCTACTCGATATTATCTTTAAATCCCATTCCCTAGCATTAGACCCAATTGTCACTCGGGCTTTAAAAACACGGCTAAAAGCAGTAGTGCCGATCATTACCCAGGCAACTGTATAGCTGCGTCTTCTCCCCTCACCCGTAGGCGTGCCTAACAATAATAGCGTCTCGTAAAAGACGTTTTTCAGCACCCCAAGTGTTGCACGCTCTAGTACGGAAGCGTTTTAGGGCCACAGTGAAGAAAAAAAAATATGGACACAGTGAAGAAAAAAACAAAAACTATATGTCAAGAATAAAGTCGCCATGTTAAAGCATGTATTAAATATGCACGGTGGTGTGGAGGTAATGCTGCTCCCTCGCACTAACTGTTTATGGACGGATTACCATGAGGTAAGTTGAACTCACCAAGTTTGTTTTGGGGTTAGTCTGTTCCCATAAACGCACACACACAACAACAACGATTCATACAAATAATGTATCTCAAAGTGCTTTACATGATGAAGAAAGAGAAAAAAGACAAAGTAAGAATTAAAATCAGGGAACACTAATTAACATAGAATAAAAGTAAGGTCCGATGACCAGGGAGGACAGAAAATACAAAAAAAAAAACTCCAGATGGCTGGAGAAAAAATAAAATCTGCAGGGGTTCCAGGCCACGACACCACCCAGCCCCCTCTGGGCATTTTACCTGACATAAATGATCAGTCCTCACGCGCACACTTTCACATGTACCCTATACACATAGGCACTGATTACACAGGTCTGAAAACTTTAGGGTCCATCCAGGTGCCTTATAAAAAGGAGCCGCCTCACTCCATAAGTTGGCCAGAGTCGGGTGGAGAGGACAAAGCCTGAAGAGGAGTGGAGGGAGAAGGGACTGAATGGTGTTAGTGGTGTTGCATAGTGCTTACTGATATTGTGGACTGGTAAAAAAACTGTAAATAAACGTGTGGAGTGTGGCAAAACTTGTCTCCTGCCTGTCTGTGTCTGGGTTAGGGTGGCGGTACGTCCCCTAGTGGCTCACAACTTTAAGATTGATTGACGTAATAATCACCTTTAAAGTGACTGCAGCTGCATCTTTTCCAGGTTCCCAAAGCTGACCAGCTACTGAGATGAGTCAAACGCATAACAAAAGAAATTTCTCTGTCAAATAAAGCTCGTTTTAAGAAAGGTTTAGTGAAAATTTAAAAAGGAACAAATCACAGAAATACAGAAAAAAGTTATTACACTCACAGAATGAAAGGCAAAAAGGGTTTCTTCTCCATTTCATTACAATCTTGGCTTTCTCTTGTTAAACTTCCGTTATTTTCTTTTCTATGATAAACTTGCATAGGCTTCACTTCAGTACCTGAATACGTTCATTACTGTCATGATTTAAGCTGGAACTTGATGCTTTTCCTCTCAGAGAAGTCATATCGTGTTTTGTTGTCAGGGTCATGACCCTTGTTTCTAGGGGCGGAGCCTCTGGGGTTATGATTTTGAACCTTATCCGATCTGCGGATAGATCCTTGCTTCCTTTTGATTTATTGTGCATTTAATCTTCTAGTTTTGCCTGGATTTTGACTCATTGCCTGTTTTTTTGACTTTGATTTTGCTTCTCGTCTGGGTTACAATCGCTACGGTTTATTTTTATTTACTTTTGTTTTGCCTTTTGGCCACTTTTCTCAGTTTACTCAGAAATTCGTTATCCTGTTTTCAATACCGAGCCAGGACAATGACATTCAGTAATGTCTGAAAACCGTTTGCCCTCCATGCCTTATCAACTGCTAGGCAGATCATGGACCGAACTCGTCTCTAGTCAGAATGACAAGCGATAATTAGAGTGTAGGGGATATAATAGAACCTTCCATTGACTATGCACTAATATATAGGCAAACATTTTAACATAACTAAGAAAATACTTCTATCAGCTGTGGTCCACCAGGCTGGCACCGCCAGCTGAACCCGACACAGACACGCATGGGACACAAGTTCAAGGTTTATTTTCTCTTTTTCCCTTTTGGGACACGCCTTCCCCATTCGCCACAAGTATGACACAGTTCAAGCACAGCACAAACAATTACTCCCTTCTTTTACTCTTTTCCTTCTCTCCTTCAGTCCTGGGGGTCAAGCTTTGTCGCTCCTCCTCCCGACTCTGGCTTTTTAAGTAGTGGCTGCTGGCTCCTTTTATAATGCACGCGGAAGTGCTCCAGGTGCTCAATTACTCATCTCCAGGAGCATTTCCAGGTGTGGCGGAAGAACTGCCCATAAGGACTCAGCAGCTCCTGCTGCAGCACCCCCTGGCGGCGCCAACAGATCCCAACAGGGCTGCACCACACTTCAACTCCCATGCAGCCCTTTGGGAGTCTGAGGCACCGCTGTAACCATTTAGCATCCCAGGGGAGGTAATGCTCTGGCCACGCTTGCTCCTCCGGTCCTCCTAGCATGGAGGTGTCCCAGCCGGGCAAGAGCCCCAGCCACACGCTACACAGCTTAATATAACTTAACTAACTAATAAATGCCTCTTATGGTGCTCTCATATGTCGTATATGAATGTGACTTGAAGTGGACTAGTGATCTTCCAGGTTTTGTTCCCACCTTGCACCTACTGTTGCTCCTGCTTGAATAGCCCAAACGTGACCCTGTACTGGAAATGGATGGATGAATATTTACATAACCAGGAACTTCTGAACTTCCACATTGTTTCTGTATGCCACTTTGAGCTGCCCAATCCTGCTACTAGATGGCCATGAAACCGCTTTGCTCTGTAAATAGTTTCGGTATAGAAAAACTGCTATAAAAATTAAACAAAGTAATAATGGGAGATGTAAAGGATGAACAATTGCTAACCATTTTTTGTCTCTTCCATTGGTCAGGCCTCCACCTGCAGGCATCCCACCTCCATACTTCGAAAGAGGCTGATTATTGAAAAAGATGAAAATGGGCTAACCCATCAGAGAAAGAGGAATGACCGAAGGGTCCGCTTTCAGGAGCCAGAAATCATCGTGCATGGTAAATGATCTAGAGATAAACGCTGGGCAGCTCAGGCTGGGTTTCTGTGGGTGCTCTGGCTTTACCGTTGGCTGTGTAGATCGCTGATCTTCAGCATTTCCCACTTCACTGATGCTCTGAACCAACTTTCAATTTATTCTTGGCAAGGTGTCATACAGAAATAAGTTAACATGCTGTACCTCTTCCGGCCCAGAAAATTACTGGCACACAGCTTCCTTCTGTTCAGGACATGCATAACACACACATCCTTAGAAAGACCAGCAGTTTTATTGTTAAAGATCTGCAAGGTCACTTTTTCTCTGTCCTCTGTTCAGAAGCATTAGCACTCACACCATGAGGAATTTAAGAACATTCTCTCATACCGAGAACCACTTGATATTTTATGTATCATCTGACTAGTTGAGTTACCTGCCATTATCAGGTTAAGAAAGTGGAACAGTGAGAAGACACAAATTATTTATTAGCACACTTTATTACTATTAAACGTGTCTTATTTAGTACATAACTGCTGTTAGCACTCGAAGGCATCTTTGTATACAGTATTCTTGTTTTTTCCTTCTGGTGCAAAGAACTCCAAACTGCAATACATAATTATCGAGAAAATATGGCCCCACCTAGGATGACAAAATACAGTGAGGGAAATCAAACTCGTATGTCTTGGATGAAAGTCAAGTGCGCTGCCTAACCATCACACCCTGTGTGGCGCTGTCTTTCTGACAATGGATTACAAGGTCAGGTGGGATCCCACAGTGGGGCAAGGGTGACGATTAAATGTCACCAAATTGATTTTATATTACCCGTATGACAAATTCCAACTCTATGGCTTGAAAAACAAAGTTGTGCATAAAGAACATCCATCCATCCATTTTCCAACCCGCTGAATCCAACCACTGGGTCACAGGGGTCTGCTGGAGCCAATCCCAGCCAACACAGGAACCAATCCTGGGCAGGGTGCCAACCCACCGCAGCAGTCATTCTCTAACCCACTATATCCTAACACAAGGGTCACGGGGGTCTGCTGGAGCCAATCCCAGCCAACACAGGGCACAAGGCAGGAACCAATCCTGGGCAGGGTGCCAACCCACCACAGGACACACACAAACACACCCACACACTAGGGCCAATTTAGAATTGCCAATCCACCTAACCTGCATGTCTTTGGACTGTGGGAGGAAACCAGAGCGCCCAGAGGAAACCCACGCAGACACGGGGAGAACATGCAAACTCCACGCAGGGAGGACCCGGGAAGCGAACCCAGGTCTCCTAACTGCGAGGCAGCAGCGCTACCACTGCGCCACCGTGCCGCCCGCATAAAGAACAGATAAAGAAATACGTGGACATTGTTCTTTATAGATTTACATCCAATCAGCCAGGGCAATGGTGGCGCTGTTGCCTTGCGGTTACGAGACCAGGGTTCACATCACTGGGTCCTCCCTAGGTGGAGTTTGCACATTCTCTCCATGTCTGTGTGGGTTTCCTAAAGGCACCCTGGGTTTCTCCCATTGTCTAAAGACATGATGTTAGGTGACAGCTCTGTGGGGGTCTGTTCGCTCTGTTGTGATAGACTGGCACCCTTTCCAGGGTTTATTCCTGCTTTGTAACCTATGCTAGCTGGGACAGGCTCCAGCCCCCTATCAAACAACCCTGGTCTGGATTAGACTGGTTAGAAAATGACATGACATGACCGATCAGCCACAACATGAAAACCACCGGACTGATATTGTGTAGATGCCGCCAGATCAGCTCTAAAAAGTTGAGGCACAGACTCCATAAGACCTCTGCAAGTGTCCTGTGATATCCGGCACCAAGATATCAGCCGTAGATCCATTAAGTCTTATAAGTTGCGAGGTGGGACCTCCATGGATCAAACTTATTTTTCCAGCACATCCCACAAATGCTCAATTGGACTGAGATCTGGGGATTTTGGAGGCCAAGTCAATACCATGAACACCTTGTGTTGTCATACAGGGCAGCAGGGATGTTAAAACTGCATGTCTATGCAGTGATCTTTGCATTATATACATGGAGAGGTGAACCTGCTGGTGTGGAACAGCAGATGAACCAGTCTCTTGGCTGTCATCCTTTCGGAACTAATACATTCCAGAACCTTCCAGACTCTCCCTTCTTGGTTGCTCTGAAATGCTTCTACAGTCTGCCCCATATTTCACTTCCAAAGCCTTACAACTAGAGCCTGCCTCACATTCCCAACTCGATCTGCCACACTTTTCCCAGCTCCATTGCCTGAGATTGCACTGGTTTGGACATGTGCAGAGGAGAGATGCATACTGAGTATATTGGGAGAAGGATGCTAAGGATAGAGCTGCTAGGCAAGAGAAAAAGAGAAAGGCCTAAGAGAAGGTTTATGGATGTGGTGAGAGAGGACAGGCAAGTGATGGGTGTAACAGAGCAAGATGGAGAGGAGAGGAAGATATGGAAGAAGATGATCCGCTGTGATGACCCCTAACGGGAGACAGCCAAAAGAAGAAGAAGATTGCCTAACATTGCACACCGAGGCCAATAGACCTTATCAGATGGAGGAGCCACAAGGGTAGAAGTCTCACAGCTGTAATTTTTTTCTATTACCAGTGCTGAACTGGCATTCCAAATCCAGGATCTCAGCTCCAGCAGCTCCACAGAAATGCCCAGCAAGTCCATATTGAGTATCCACGGCACTCGGTGTTTTGATTAGTCAGATTGTAGAACTTCTCCTTCTACTGATTCTGACACCAATGTAGCACCACGTTATTGCAGTTGTGACAGGTTGTAGGAATGACAGGTCACTAAAAATTAAACGTTGGGACACCTAACGGGTCATGTTCCATTTAATTATGTGAAAATGTCCCACAGAAATAACGTCTTCTTGGTGTTTATGCTCTCACCCTCGCTATTAACTAAACAAATGGGTTCAGCTTTAGCTTTAAATTTAGGGTTTGGCAGGAGCTCCATCCAGCAGGTCAGTCCAGTCACAAAACACGTCTCCTTCTGGGCAGCCAAGTTTCTTATAGCTGGGTAACAGGAAGGGGCGGGGCTAAGTGCTGTCACTGGGCGGTTTCTCAGTGCAGCAGCAAGAAAAGGAGAAGAGAATGTTAGCAACACTGCCCCCTCTCATCCCGGCAGGTTATTACATATCTCGATCAAGCCCATGAGGAGACACAGTGCACACCTGTGCCAATCCAATGGATTCCTACAGAAGAGTGCTAGAATTTAGAAAGGTGGATGGATGGTGAAGTACACGTTAGTGTGAGCCAGCAAAGTCACCGCAGGATGTCATAACAACTTCAAATTGGGTTTTCTGTTGGCAGATTTTTCTCTCTCCCAACCAAAGGGAATGAGGATCTCTTTAGTCCGGCAAGCTTCTTTACACCTAGTAATTCATCAGCTTGATAAGCTAATTATACACACAATAAAACGACAGAGGAAAAAAATGTAAATTGAATGGAGTTGTAACTGCTGTAGACATGTAATAAAAACACACAGTGGCTTAATGCACCCCTCACAAATGAAGCCGGTCAATGCATGCCTCATAAAAATAACTTTATGTATTGTATTACCTTTTTTTTGTAATTTAATTCCTGCAATCCCCCAGATCATTGATGTGCTTGAGATTTCCATTTGTTGCTTACTCCCTCGAGGAGCGTTTGCAGGCTTTTTCTGCAATTCTGCTGTTTCTGCTTTGCCTTTATAGTCAGCGATTTGTTTTTTTATAATCGGCTTCTCGCTTCCTCTCTTGTTTTCACTCTAACTTCATTTGGCTTTGAATTTGCTTCTTTTTTTTGTTGTGTTCTTAAATTCAAAAGATTTGACAAAAGAAAAGATTTCAACGACAAAAAGTGCTGCAGTGATTAGCGTTAGCGCGCTCATCCGGCCTCCTGGCTTCAATTCTGGCATCATGACCGCTGCCTGCGAGGAGTCTGTGTACTCCCTTGATGACTGCCTGGGATTTCTTCTGGGTACTTGGGTGTTTTCAGCCCACATCCTCAAAGATGTGTACATTAGGTTAGTTGTCCAGTCTAAATCATCAAGGTGTGTGAGGTGAGTGAGTTCTGCAATGGACTGACACCTGCTTTCTACCAGAAAAAGCATCCATGACCCCAAATGGATCAGGCAGGTTTGAGAATGTACTGTTTTTAGTAGTGTTAATGTAACTAAAATACTGTAGATAGTATGATGTGCCAAAATGCTAGAAAACAATTCTTGATTATTCCATACCAGTCCGATACAGCAATAAACAGAATCAGTGACTACAGTTCTGTTGGGTCACAAATTTAAAACTCGAGTACTGATAACCATTCAGACATGGATCTAGGAGTAGTTTGAAGGACAGTAAGACCATTGTGGGTAAGGGTGACACAGTGACCCAGTGGTTTGTGCTGTTAACCTACATCTCTGTATTTTACTATTTTCCTCCCACATCCCAGATACATGTGTATTGGACAAGTTGTTGGCTCAACGTGCCAATATGGCACGTCAGAGATTGTCCTGTTCGGGGTTGGTGTCAGATGTCCCCCTAATGTTTCCCCAAGGACCTGAATTAGACACAGTGCATTCAGAATCCCATGGCTTCGCATATCACTGCCACACCAATGATACTCAGTTGTAGCTAACATTCCTTTCCGAGGACAACATGGTCTCAGCTAGATTCACACCATGTCTGCGTGGCATCTCAGCCTGGATGAAAGAACTCAACCTTTCGCTCCCACATAATATCTCTGTAAAGCTCACTCTGCTTGTCATTGGGGTGATGATTGATGACAAGCTTGTTGTGCCAAAACAGAAAAGCCATGGAATGACGCCAAAGGAATACAGGACAATATGTAGTCTTAACCTCGAAGTCAAAAAAACATTTATTAACCCCATAGATAGATAGATAGATAGATAGATAGATAGATAGATAGATAGATAGATAGATAGATAGATAGATAGATAGATAGATAGATAGATAGATAGAACAACAACAACATTTATTTATATAGCACATTTTCATACAAAAAAATGTAGCTCAAAGTGCTTTACATATTAAAGAAGAGAAGAATAAAAGACACAGTAAGAAAATAAAATAAGTCAACATTAATTAACATAGAATAAGTAAGGTCCAATGGCCAGGGGGGACAGAAAAAAAAAAAAAAAAAACTCCAGACGGCTGGAGAAAAAATAAAATCTGTAGGGATTCCAGACCATGAGACCGGCAAGTCTCCTCTGATAGATAGATAGATATGAAAGGCACTATATAACAGATAGATAGATAGATAGATGTGAAAGGCACTATATAATAGATAGATAGATAGATAGATAGATAGATAGATAGATAGATAGATAGATAGATAGATAGATAGATAGATAGATAGATGTTTCTTGCTTCTTAGCTCTGCCTCCTTTTAGTTAACTAACTTTATCTTTTGTCTTCATCTTCCCGTCTTTCTAACATCTACCATGGCTATTTTAATGGCGGCAGCACATAAAGGTAACAACCTCGGAGGACACACCCCTAAAAACTGGCGCATAATTCTTAACAACAGGAATCCTCAAAAGGTGGTGACTGTACACATACAAAATAGTGGATGAAATGGTCCACAAATGAAAAGGGACAGAGAATCTAGGACACTAGAAATAAGTTCAGTGAGTAACCAGAATGGATACGGGGGCTCCAATAAAAAGTCAGGGGACTTTGAAGAAAATTGGAATGGAAACCCCATGGCTGCAGGTTCTACTAAGAGCACAGATCTGTTACTGGGCCCCTTTGGTCAGAATGTGAACACACTGTATGAGTATTGTGGAGTGGAGGGTGCTTTGTGCACATTATTGTCCAAATAAAGAAAATTATTGGACTTTTACCTGTTGTATAGCATCTGATCCGAGGGTTTAAGGAGACGACAGCGCCCCCTATCTGTCACACCGTTAAACGACTTACTTTTTTTTAGTCCTGATCACTTTGTTCCAACAGAATTTGACCCGTATATATACGTATTTATTTATATTTCCGACACAATTCTAACACGCCATTCTCTTCTTTCTATTTTTTTACAGCTTATGAAACAGCTGACAACAAGCCTCACTTCGCCTTGCTCACTTGCGTCTTCATCTTCCTCTCACTGCTTGGGGTGATGCTGTACTGCGCCGACAGAAGAAGACATCTAAAAATGTGTGAGGAGCTGGAATCCATGCTGATTGTTTACTTCCTGCAAGTGAAGCAAGTTGTGTGGGGATGCTGGCAGTGGCTGATGAAGCTATGACTCTGAATGTGAATGTTTTTGTCTTCTTCTCTGCTCCCATTTTTTTTTTTTGTTGTTGTTTTTACTGTGGTCAGACAGAAAGGCACTTGATTCTTCAGCTACTGTCTCTGCCATTTGAGTGAGCAGGAGTACGAGGTGCCCCTTGCGCATCGTCTTGTTACTCTGGAGATGTAAATATTTTTACCGAGCACAAATCTTGTTTAACATTATTCATGTTACTGTATATGTTAGAAGATGGCTTCCCATCTGTCATTCTTATTTATGACTGTTTGAATTTTCTTTTGATTTTTTTTAATCTGAAACATGTTTTCCTTCAGAGATGATGCGTCTCTTATGCAGGGGAAAAAAAAAACACCAGCAACCTGCAGCGTTTGATTGAACTTTTTTTTAAAGCGGTGTAAGCGATTTTATGCTTATTCAAAGGAAAACATAAAATGATCATTAAACGTTGTTGCTCCAGAATGATCGATTGAAGACTCTTCCTTTTATGGACCTTAAAACAAGCTGACAATGATGGTGTGTTTATTCTTGTTATTAGTTTTTTTTTTCTAAATGCAATAGAATTACCACTGGCTTGGTGTCTGTAAAATACACATTATGTAAAGAATTGAATTACCAGGCGGCCTGCTGTTATATTTCATGTTGCTCTTTGAATGTCTGTAACAGCATTTCCCACAGGATCGCTTCACATTTTCAAAACTCTTCTGTCTGTGTGACCTTCATGACTCTATGAATGGAGCTCTTGCTGAATCTCATCTTTGGTATATGAAAAATAATGTTACATTTTAGTCCATTTGGGTTGGGTAAGGGGGAACTTTATAATATGTTGTGCATTGGTTAGAGCAGTACCACCCAGGTTGGTACTCTGCACTGTGGCAAGACATAGGGCACAGGTGTTAAGATCCTGCCTCTAACAACATTAAAAAAATCAGCGCAAGCCTCAGAAACTCTAAAAGTAAACTGCCTTCTTCACAGGCCTGAACGTCCTGAATAGGCCTCACCCCAGGCAGCTTAGCCCTAAACCCAAATGGTAGGCTTCCAGTCTGTACAGGCCCAAAAATGGGGCTTAGACATTTAAAAATGATTTATTTTTAAAAAATAACATTCAAAATGTCCAGAAAGGAGTAGAGAGAAAGTTGTTAAAAAAGACTGTGGTTCAGTACAAACACAATATTTATTTATTATTGTTAAATGATGCAGCCAAAATGTGGAGGGTGTCCAGGATGTCTGCTTTTGGATGGGTGATGAGGTCCTGCTGTATTTATAAGACTTTGACCTCAGACATTGTCTTGAATTTTAAGGCAGTTGGTCTCTTTTACTTTCTTCTGGTGAGTGGAATGAATATATATATATATATATATATATATATATATATATATTTCTCATGGGGCATCCTGGCATAATCAGGAGGCACAGTCAGGTGTTTTCCTGGTGCTGCCCTTTGGAGCTGTGGATGGGGGATAAGCAGAAATTAGTGACAGAGAGCCAAACTCTGCTCCGGTTTCCTCCCACAGTCCAAAGACATGCAGGTTAGGTGCATTGGCGATAGGGCAGTAGCTCAGTCGGTAGAGCGGGTTGTCCAGCAATCGGAGGGTCGCAGGTTCGATCCTGGCTCCCGGCATGAGAATGCAGCTCTTGTGTCCTTGGGCAAGACACTTAACCTACCTTGCCTGCTGGTGGTGGTCGGAAGGATTGGTGGCGCCAGTGTTCGGCAGCCTCGCCTCTGTCAGTGTGCCCCAGGGCAGCTGTGGCTACAAAGTAGCTTATCATCACGTGTGTATGAATGTGTGGGTGAATGACTGTTGTGTTGTAAAGCGCCTAGGGGGGTTCTTGAACTCTAGTAGGCGCTATAGGTGCCATTTACCATCCTACATTCACCCTAGTGTGTGCTTGGTGTGTGTGCGTGCGTGCCTTGTTGGCTGGGATTGGCTCCAGCAGACCCCCGTGACCCTGTGTTAGGATGTAGCGGGTTGGATGATGACTGACATGACTGACTGAGCCAAACTCCAAACACCCCCACCCACACACCTTGATTTCCAGGGTGGGAGTGCTTACTTTGCAACAGACCACACAAAACACCAAACCAGACATCGCTTGAGGTCTAGGCCCACAGGATTGCCCACACCCCAGGCAACCAAGCCCCTAAATTAAGAGGTAGTTTTTCTAGCCTACATGGAACTATGGAACTTTTGAAGTTCAAGGGGTCCACAGATTTCAATGAGAGGAGGTAAAATAGTGTATCCTTCTTTTTTATTGATTTTATTACAAACAAGTAACATTCCATACAATCAAGTCAAACTTAACAAGACTAAATTCAATTCCACCCACACCCAAGAGAAAGAGAGTAAAACTTTAAGAGTAGAAAAGAGGGAAGAGAATCCTTTTCCCCAATATAAAAGCTCACTGGAGCAGTTCACAGCCAAGTGTGAAGCGGCGTGAATGAGAGTCAGCACCTAGGCCATGGTTCTCAGCCGGAAAAGGGTGGAAAGTATCTCGGGGTCTTGTTCACGAGTCAGGGAAGAATGGATAGGGAGGTTAACTGATGGATCAGTACGGCATCCACAGTAATGCGGGCTCTGCAACGGTCCGTCATGGTGAAGAGAGAGCTGAGCCAAAAGGCGAGGCTGTCAGTTTACCAGTCGATCTACGTTCCTGCCCTCACCTATGGCCACGAGCTTTGGGCAGTGACCGAAAGAGCAAAATCGCGGATACAAGTGGCCGAAATGAGTTTTCTCCACCGGGTGGTTGGACTTTCCCTTACAGACAGGGTGAAGAGTTCAGTTATCCAGATGAGACTCGAAGTAGAGTTGCTGCTCCTCCACATTGAGAGGAGACAATTGAGGTGGTTCAGGCATCTGTTCAGTATGCCTCCCTGTGGGGGGTGCTCCAGGCATGCCCCACTGGGAGAAGGCCACGGGGCACACCCAGGACATGCTGGAGGGATTATATATCCTGGCTGGCCTGGGAACACCTTGGGATCCTCCCAGAGGAGCTGGAAGAGGTGGCCAGGGAGAAGGAGGTCTGGGCTTCCCTGCATAGGCTCCTGCCCCCACGACCTGACCTCGGATAAGTGGTGGATAATGGATGGATGGATGGAAATTTGATTTTCTCCAATTTCAAATAGTATATAACATCAGTTACCCACTGACTTAAAAGAGGTGGGTAGGATTCTTCCAGCTAAGCAAGATAAATCTACGTGCCAATAGTGTAGTAAAAGCAATCACAGTTTGTTGGCCCTTCTCCACTTTAAGCCCCTCTGGAAGTCCAACAAACACAGCTGTTAATGGAAGCTCTCTGATAGGCATTCAAAGATTTTGGTCCAGAAGGTTGTTAATATGGTGCAGGCCCAAAACAGGTGGCCCAGTGAGGCTGGAGCTCAATTGCAACTTTTGTAGGTTCAATCTTGCCCTGAAAACATTTTGAACAATTTTAAATGAGGTAAATGTGCTCAATAAAAGATTTTAAGTTGAATAATTGTATGCTTTGCGCGTATGGAGCTTAAGTGTATTTTGTGTGTGGCTGCCTTTCTGAGATGTTGAGTGAGAGATCCTTTTCCCACTGTACCCTGGGATCTCTGAACGGAAAGAACTTTAAAACATTTTTATATATTATAGAAAATCTGTCTGAGTCTTCAAGAATGATCAATAATTCTTCTGGAATAGAAATAGGTGGGAGGGGTGGAAAATTAGGCAGATTTTATTCAACAAAGTTTCCATCCATCCATTATCCAACCTGCTATATCCCAACTACAGGGTCACATTTTACTCTGGTTGATTTATTGGTTTACATTCAAATGATTTATATAAAATAAAAGTCTCTTACAGTATATTATCTTCTGGTTCTTCTTATACCTTTGACTTGCGCCACCACTGTGCATATCACGACTGTCCATTCTTGTTGCTTATAGTACATCTGCTGATTTCTTAGTTATCCATCAGTACATTTTGTACATTAAATCAGTCTTTTTTCTGGTACATTCTTTACTTGACCATCCATCCATCCATCATCCAACCCACTATATGCTAACTACAGGGTCATGGGGGTCCGCTGGAGCCAATCCCAGCCAACACAGGGCGCAAGGCAGGAAACAAACCCCAGGCAGGGTGCCAGCCCACCGCAGGGCACACACACACACTAGGGACATCACCAATCCACCTAACCTGCATGTCTTTGGACTGTGGGAGGAAACCGGAGTACCCGGAGGAAACCCACGCAGACACGGGGAGAACGTGCAAACTCCACGCAGGGAGGACCCGGGAAGCGAACCCGGGTCTCCTAACTGTGAGGCAGCGGCGCTAGCACTGCAACACCATACCACCCAGCAAAGTTTCTAATTTAGAAATAGTGGAAGATTTGTGTTGATGCAAAGCTAAATTTGGAGTGTAATTGTTTGTAGGATGCAAAGACATTTTCTATATGCAACTCTCTAAATGATTTAATCCTGTACGTTTTCCAAAAATTAAAAACTCTGTAAGTTTGAGAGAGGGTTATTGTGTAGAGGTGCCACAGATAAAAGCTTCTCTACATCTTGACATGTTTCCTGCATTGGTTCCATATTCTGAGAGAATGAAGGACAATTAGGTTCTTAGTATATTGACGACAACTTGTATTCACTGAGGCACAAAGCAAGGAATATAAAGAAGCACTGCAGGATTTTATTTTTATAGCGGACCAAGCTTGTGTGTGTTCATCTATTTGTGTCCATGTCCATGTTTTTATAGTTTGTATATTTGCCACCCAATAATAAAATTGAAAGCTAGGTGGATCCATGCCACCTTCTTCCTTAGGTCTTTGTAGGGTTACCCTTTGGATACGTGGATGTTTTGAATTCCAAATAAATAAGGTTAATGAAGCTAATTTCTTAAAAAAAATTATTTGTTCATGTATATGGGGATGCTTTGAAACAGAAAAAAGCATCCTGACAGTGCTAAAGTGAGATGAAGAGTAAACCTTCTATGCTCATCTGTTTTAAGTTTTTCCATGCAGACAGCAAACTTTTGTTGAAAAAGAGCTTCGTATTTTCTTGTGATGTTTACCTCTTGGTATTTAAACTGATATGCAATGATAAAAGGGAAGATGTCCAATCTAATGTTCTGTGCTAGAGGGTTCACTGGAAAAAGTGCACTTTTATTCATATTAATATTGAGTTCAGATATCTTGAAATTTTGTGGGCCTGATATATAGAGTACCATATCATCTGCAAATGGTGATATTTTCTGTTCAAGTCCTTCTCTGATTTTTTATATCAGATGCATTTACCAAAACTTACCAAATGCGTCCATTTTTCACACCAACAACATTGTGGAGTATTGATCTCTGTCTTGCAGTTACACATAATAGTTTACACATGACATTTTTGAACAAAAATAACAATAAAATAAAAAAAAAAAATGACTGTCGATGGCAGTTTCTCTGTTTTAAGACAGATAGATGAGTCTGCCAATTCACCAATGATTTTTCAATGTGAAATTTAAAAACTTTTGTACAATGTAGTCTTTCAAGATATCTGAACGAAAATTGAAATGTTTGAAGAAAAAGTGTGCCACATATCAAAAATATTGGTCCATGGGAGGCTATGTTGCTTCATGGAAACAGACAGACAGAGAGATGTGAACGCACCTAAAAATCGATATAGAACTCAAATATAATTAAGTAAACAAGTCAAGACAATTTATAATAAAGTAAAGTCACTCCTAGTTGAGGTTGCACCGAACGTTTCTCTGTTTTCAGATAGATGAGTCCACCAAATCGCCAAAAATTTTCAGTGTGAATTTTTAAAACATTGTACAATGCAATCTTTTGAGACATCTGAATGAAAATGTCATTGTTTGCAGAATAAGTGTGCCACATATCAAAAAAATGAATCCACGGGGGGCTAAGTTGCTTCATGGAAACAGACAGAGAGATGTGAACGCACCTAAAAATCGATATACAACTCAAATATAATTAAGGAAACAAGTCAAGACAATTATAATTAAGTAAAGTCGCTCCTAATTGAGGTTGCACCGAATGTTTCTCTGTTTTCAGATAGATGAGTCCACCAAATCGGCAACGATTTTCAATGTGAAATTTAAAAACATTGTACAATGCAGTCTTTTGAGACATCTGAATGAAAATTGATCTGTTAAAAGAAAAAAGTGTGCCACATATCAAAAAAATTAATCCACGGTGAGCCAGGTTGTTTCAAGTAAACAGACGGACAGAGAGATGCGAACACACCTACAGTATATATGAACACACCTAAAAATCAATTATACAATTCAATTTTAATTAAGTCAACAAGTCAAGCCAGTTATAATTAAGTAAAGTCACTCCTGGTTGAGGTTGCACCGAACGTTTCTCTGTTTTCAGATAGATGAGTCCACCAAATCGGCAACAATTTTCAGTGTGAATTTTTAAAACATTGTACAATGCAATCTTTTGAGACATCTGAATGAAAATGTCATTGTTTGCAGAATAAGTGTGCCACATATCAAAAAAATGAATCCACGGGGGGCTAAGTTGCTTCATGGAAACAGACAGAGAGATGCGAACGCACCTAAAAATCGATATACAACTCAAATATAATTAAGTAAACAAGTCAAGACAATTATAATTAAGTAAAGTCACTCTTAGTTGAGGTTGCACCAAACGTTTCTCTGTGTTCAGATAGATGAGTCCACCAAATCGCCAAAGATTTTCAGTGTGAAATTTAAAAACATTGTACAATGCAGTCTTTTGAGACATCTGAATGAAAATTGAACTGTTTGAAGAATAAGTGTGCCACATATCAAAATAATTGGTCCACGGGTGGTTGAGTTGTTTTCTGCAGACAGACAGAAAGATGTGAATACACCTATATGCAAACACAACTTAGAGGTGATTATACAACTCAAATATAATTAAGGAAACAAGTCAAGCCAATTATAATTAAGTAAAGTCACTCCTAGTTGAGGTTGCAGTGAGCGTTCCACCACTTTAAGATGGTTGAGTCCACAAAGTCACCAATGCTTTCAGTTATAATTAAAGGCAGAAAAAGTCCATGAAATGAGCAGCATTACAGCAACTGGTTACTAGTTAAGAAAGTGGTTGTAACCACTGCAGCACCCCGACATACAGGTGCCGGTCATAAAATGAGAATATCATGACAAAGTTGATTTATTTCAGTAATTCTATTCAAAAAGTGAAACTTGTATATTAGATTCATTCATTACACACAGACTGATGTATTTCAAATGTTTATTTCTTTTAATTTTGATGATTATAACTGACAACTAATGAAAGTCCCAAATTCAGTATCTCAGAAAATTAGAATATTGTGAAAAGGTTCAATATTGAAGACACCTGGTGCCACACTCTAATCAGCTAATTAACTCCAAACACCTGCAAAAGCCTTTAAATGGTCTCTCAGTCGAGTTCTGTAGGCTACACAATCATGGGAAGACTGCTGACTTGACAGTTGTCCAAAAGACGACCATTGACACCTTGCACAAGGAGGGCAAGACACAAAAGGTCATTGCTAAAGAGGCTGGCTGTTCACAGAGCTCTGTGTCCAAGCACATTAATAGAGAGGCGAAGGGAAGGACAAGATGTGGTAGAAAAAAGTGTACAAGCAATAGGGATAACCGCTTGTACCCTGGAGAGGATTGTGAAACAAAACTGTGGGGGAGATTCACAAAGAGTGGACTGCAGCTGGAGTCAGTGCTTCAAGAACCACCAGGCACAGACGTATGCAAGACATGGGTTTCAGCTGTCGCATTCCTTGTGTCAAGCCACTCTTCAACAAGAGACAGCGTCAGAAGTGTCTCGACTGGGCTAAAGACAAAACTGCTGCTGAGTGGTCCAAAGTTATGTTCTCTGATGAAAGTAAATTTTGCATTTCCTTTGGAAATCAAGGTCCCAGAGTCTGGAGGAAGAGAGGAGAGGCACAGAATCCACGTTGCTTGAGGTCCAGTGTAAAGTTTCCACAGTCAGTGATGGTTTGGGGTGCCATGTCATCTGCTGGTGTTGGTCCATTGTGTTTTCTGAGGTCCAAGGTCAACACAGCCGTCTACCAGGAAGTTTTAGAGCACTTCATGCTTCCTGCTGCTGACGAACTTTATGGAGATGCAGATTTCATTTTCCAACAGGACCTGGCACCTGCACAAAGTGCCAAAACTACCAGTACCTGGTTTAAGGACCATGGTATCCCTGTTCTTGATTGGCCAGCAAACTCGCCTGACCTTAACCCCATAGAAAATCTATGAGGTATTGTGAAGAGGAAGATGCAATACGCCAGACCCAACAATTCAGAAGAGCTGAAGGCCACTATCAGAGCAACATGGGCTCTCATAACACCTGAGCAGTGCCACAGACTGATCGACTCCATGCCACGCCGCATTGCTGCAGTAATCCAGGCCAAAGGAGCCCCAACTAAATATTGAGTGCTGTACATGCTCATACTTTTCATGTTCATACCTTTCAGTTGGCCAACATTTCTAAAAGTCCTCTTAATTGATATTCTAATTTTCTGAGATACTGAATTTGGGACTTTCATTAGTTGTCAGTTATAATCATCAAAATTAAAAGAAATAAACATTTGAAATACATCAGTCTGTGTGTAATGAATGAATCTAATATACAAGTTTCACTTTTTGAATGGAATTACTGAAATTATTCAACTTTGTCATGATATTCTAATTTATGACCGGCACCTGTACATCTTTTGGGATGTATTTAAAAGAAAGCTTAAAGCAGATGCAGCAAGAGCACACAAAGCTGTAGTGAGCAGGCCAGAATTTGACCCCTAAGCGCCAAGGTCTGAGGCACTGGCACTAATCACTAATACACTTCAAAAAAACAATGCTTTAAAATATGCACGTTTGCAAAACAAATGAATGGACTCTGAGAGCAAAATTCTTGAATTTCTATGAATGCCTTTATTTGCAGTTAGCCATAAGAGGACACAAAACACTGTATCATTATCCATAACCAACTGGTATTCAATGCAGAATATTAATCTTTTTTTTTTATTATTTAAGCAGAATGCAACACTTTGAAGCATTTTTCCTAAAAGTTAAAAGTAATACAATGCAAAAGCTGTCCTGAGCAATAAAAATACTGTATACATTTAATAAAAAAGTACGTCAGTACCGGGGCTCATGCTTCACACTTAGGCTTTTGCAGGAAAACCAAGTCTGTAGAGAGCTAATGAGATCGCTGTGTCTTTTATCCCCTTATTATAATACTTGGTCATTTTGAAGGCAACGTTCCCCCATCCCGTATGTGGAACCTGAACAATGGAAATGTTTTATTTACTCCCTGTCCCTCACTTGCACTCCAGAGCTAGGTTATAAAGTATGTTTATGAAGCCAAAGGAAAATGAAGTCGTATAATAGAGTTCTCTTGGGATGATCCAGACAAAGCCATGGAAGTACGGGGCAATTTTACAGAGGTAAGAATGCAGTGGCTGGAACGAGTAAATAACAGCATGCCCGACTGGATGGGTCTAAAGGGTATTGACTTCAGTGGTGAGATACCACCATTAATAATAATAATGATGATGATGACACTGCACTCATGGGCGGCCTAAAGACACGCACGCAGCAGCATTCACAGCTTCAAATTAACGTTCCTTTCCTCTTTTGCCTCATCTAGAACTCCTAAATACTGAGAATCGGGGAGGGATGAGCATACGGTCAACATAAGGACAAGCCGAAGAAATGAGGGTCAGATAACAGAGCACTCTGAGGACAACTTTAAATGTGTGTTTCATTTCACATCTGAAGGGGATTGGCCCTGAGTGGCAATAAAGGCCAAGTGGTCTGGTGGGTGAGGTAAACTGGGGTTACTGCATGATGGGAGATCATTTAAACTGTATAATTGACCAGAGTAAGTCAACTCTTGTGAAGTATTGGCTGACACCTTTACCCAGGGCAGCTTACAAGATCTTTGATACAATTGGTTACATTTCTTTTAGTTTTGCAATTGGAGTACAGGTCAGGTGACTTGCTCAGGGTCACACGGTGTCACTAGTGGGATTTGAACCCCCAACCTCAGGGTTTAAAGTCAAAGGTCTTAACCAGCTACACCACACTGCCTGCCACACTACTATTGTACGCTACATGGAACTCACTTTGGAAAGCTTGTCATTGTTTTAGAGTTCATTTAACTGAGACTTGCTGTGCCAGGGGTGAAGTGGCACACCCACTAAGGATCTTTCGAAAGGAGGAACTCTAACATAGAGCTACAATCAATCATCAATGTTTGGGGTTCGGCCAGTACTAGCAGGGGAGACCATCTAAGAAAAGCTGGGATTGCTGCTGGAAGAGGTGCTGGTGAGGCCAGCAATGGGCACTTACCCTGTGGCCTGTGTGGGGATCCTAATGGCCCACTGCAGCGATGGGGACATTGTGCTGTGAATTTTGGCACCGACATAAAACCGAGGTCCAGACTCTGTGTGGTCATAAAAGATTCCTGGGTATCTTTCAAAAAGAGCAGGTTGTATCCTAATTTGCCCACCATGGCCTAGTCATTGTAGCCCCTTACTCATCCCATGTCCCTGATTGGCTAACTATCTCTCTCTGACCCCTTCACCCTCCTAATAGCTAACGTGTGGTGAGTGTTACTGGTGCAAAAGTTGGCTGCCATCACATCAGCTGGGGGTTTGGTATGGCTCCCCACTATTTATGTAAAGCACTTTGAGTGTCTAGAAAATCAATATATAAATATAATTAATTAACTATTATTATTAAAATTTCGCTGTTACAAAGGTAATTTGGCAAAATGGTAAATGGTGGGGAAAGCATAGTATGGAAGCGACTTTACCACAGTCCAAGAAACTGAAGGGACATCCTGTTGTCTACAAGTCTGGGTAAAGTGTCACTGACATAAGCCTACAATCCATGTGTGTTACTTAATGCATAGAAAAAGAGATTTGTGTTAATAATATTGACTTCTTTCATATTTGAAATCATTTTGGTAATAGCAAACATAACATTTTAAACCCCACTTTGTTCAAACATTTAGTGATATTAAACACATGCTCACAGTTTCCCCTAATTGTAAAGGCAATTGAATTTCTAACACTTTCCTAAACGTGATTTTCAATTAGATTGGCTTCCAAATAATAAGAACACGTTGCAGAGTGGTCGTTAGGAGCTGCCTGTGTAGTACGAGGCAAATGGGAAGTCATTTACAATTTCATTTTTTTTGTCAATAAGGTTAGAAGCAATGTGCAAAATCGGTAACAAATGTATATGAAGAGGGTCTCATCTGCTGTGGCCCATTTGTAACCTCATCATGATAAGATAGATAGATAGATAGATAGATAGATAGATAGATAGATAGATAGATAGATAGATAGATAGATAGATAGATAGATAGATAGATAGATAGATAGATAGATAGATAGATAGATAGATAGATAGATAGTGTAAGAAGAGAACATGCATCCCAGCCAGGATGGAGGGCAGTTTCTTCCCTAGACTAGAGGCCAGAACAGAAGGACAGACAGGTTGGCCAGCTAGACTAATAATATATTGTTTGGACCAACGGAAGCCAGCAGTTGGGAGTGGTTTCATCCCCCATATGGCAGGTGGCAATGGTCCTTGTGTGGCAGACCATTTGGGACACCCGCAGGGGCACTTGAGAGTTGGTGTCTGGAAATGCAGCCCTGTTGGAGTCCCTGGGTGCCAACAGAGGACCTCCCTATTTTCCATAGAGCCGCAAGTGCTTTTGGGAAAACACAGCGTGTCACTGGAAGGTTTCCTAGATCCGACATGAAAAGAAGCCCACCATATCATATTGGATGAGCCAGAGTCAGGAGGCAGCGTGCAGCAGTCAATGGGAGGATGGAAGGATGAAGAATTTGTTTATTTTGTGTATATTGCAGCTGGTCTTTGGAAGGGTGATGTTTGGAAGGTGCTAAGGTTTAATAAATATCTTTTATTTAAATCTAGACATGTGTTGGACTTTACTGTGTCAGAGGTTTGGGAGTCAGGAACGCACCCTGGTGGTTATAATAGATAGATAGATAGATAGATAGATAGATAGATAGATAGATAGATAGATAGATGTTTGCTCAATCCTTGTCCAAACACACCTTCAGTTACGTGGTGAACCCGTTTATCTGTACATAAGACACGATGAGACATAATCACATGGTGAATACTCTATTAGTTGGCCAGTCCTTCAAAATGTGCTATGGTCATTATTGTTCAATAAGTACGAGTTTCCCAAGTCACGTCTGTCTTACTCAACAGGTGAAATCACATGAGGATGTCTCAGCTTGTTCGTAATTTGGATGTCTTGAATCTCCTCCAAGTCGGCATGACCTGCAGGCAGATGTTCATATAGTGTACTTGCTGCATTGTCTTACAGTCATTGAAGCCCTGAACTTTACTGTCCTGTCTGCTTATTTCTCCTTAGCTTTCTGTAGGACACTTACTTAGAGTCCATCATGTCAGGTTAGAAATGCCTAAGTCTTCTTTCTGTGAGACCCAAATTTTAATTCTGAAGGATTCTGGGAGTATCTTTGGTCTCCTTATGCAAATGGATACACTACATTTACTTCCACCCAATTTGAAACCCCAGCTGGAAAAGTATATCAGAGTTGATCTGCTTTTGCCAATAGAATGGGAAAAGGGGCTTCAGAAATGATCTGCGGCCTTGCCCAGTAGGGTCATAAAATTAAGCTCTAACTGGGATGGTCACTGCCAGTGTGGAGTTTGCACATTCTCCCCGTGTCCTTGGGGGCTTTTCTCTGGTTACATCTGCTTCATCTTTCACTCCAACCTGCATGTTAGCTTAATGGGAAGTTAATCAGCGGCCACAGTATAAGTGAGTGTGCCCTGCAACAGACTGGCACCACTACAATGAAATGCACCCAATATAGCCTGCCAGAACAGGGACCATGCCCTCATGAGCCTGACCTTGACTAGTGAACTAGTTAAATGAGAAAAAGGGGATGGGAAGAATAAGTTTGAAAAAGACAATCAAATATCAGACAGCAGCATTGCAAGGGGTATATATTGGCACGTTGAAACAAAGCAAGTGGCACAGATGAGATAGTAAACTTGATGTTACTTTAGAAGAATTACGTAGATAGGACTGGTGAGCTTTGTTGGGCTGTTCTTGTCAAGATTGTTCTAATGTTTTAATATCCTGCTGCTACCTTAAAGTATGGTGGGAATTAAACACCAAGTCTCGTTAATTTTAATGAACCAATCATAAAAATAACCAGAGGTGTGACCAGGCCTTATGTGCAGAAAGCCTTTGGTACCTCAAGATCTTAAATTAGGATGAACAAGTTTAGAAAGTTGATGGAAGGATGAGTGATGAATGAATGGATGGATGGATGGAGTGACAGATGAATGAATGAATGAATGAATGAATGAATGAATGAATGAATGAACAGATGGGGAATGTAAACCACAAGATTGCTGGTTCTGTTCCTCTACCCCAATAAAAATTGTATGTAAACAGCTAAAATGTGCCCTGATCTTGCAAATTTCAAATAAATAACGGTAATAATCATAATGCAAGGGCAAAGGGAAATGTGATCAACAAAGTGATTTCCATTTTTCTCCCCCAACCCCTCCAAACTCCGTCACATTTTTATTAATGCATGCAAAAAGAATAAATAAATAAATAAATAGCAAGAAAAGCGTAACTCTCCAACTGTCACGTTTCACCACCTACATGCTGCTGGCATTCCAGTCAACAATTTATGGGGGCGTCACACTTTTTTTTTTTTTTGAACAGATCACCTTCTTTAGAAAGTGACTGCTATGAAAATTTGAAGCGAGTTTTAGGTTTGGACATTCAATAACCAGGCATGGCAGGACGCCAGCCTAACTGATAATGGTAATTACACCATTACGGACAAAAAAATAAATAAGTGGAGAAATAAAAACATACAATAATGAGCCGGGGCACCAAGTAAGCCAAGTAAGCTTGACCCAGCCCTGCTATGTCAATGCAAACGTCCCACTTCCACAATGTCATCTGAGAACAAAGGCTCAAAGCATTTTCCATTCGTGAGAGCAAACATTGAACAGACAGTCAGATCAAAAACTAAATAAATAAGAGGAGCAACAAAAAACCAAACTGCCAGCACTGACTCGGACCTCCGATTGAAGTGAACTGATCCTGGGACTAGATCATTCCACTTTTCTCATCCGCATCTGATCTTCGCCTGGAAGATCTCCCGAGCAGGAGCTCCTTCTCGTGAATCAGGCTATCCAGCAGGTCTTCTTGGCGGTAGTTGTGGTAGACTTTGAGAAAGGCCAGGATGGTTATACCCAGCCATGTCAACCAGGCAGCCCAAAGACCAAACTGCAAAAGAAAAAAAGAAAGAAAAGGTAAGACGTATGCTTATCATGTTCCATGAACTGATCCCACCACACTAATATGTAAGAAGAATAAAGCCAAGCCTGATGATCGAAGCTGAATTTGCTTCCTACACACTGCGCCAAACAGAAAGCCGTGTGGCCATTCAAATGTGGTGCCCCTTAGATCTTCGGAGGTGCAAGTATGGAGTTCTATCACAGATGCGATGTTCCTACCTGACAAATCCCAAAGACTTCAATTTTGACGTTTCACGCTGCTCCGTCTTGATGCCCCATCCCTTCCCTTGAGAGACAAACTGACACAACTCCCACAGGATTTTTCTTTGATGTGTTTTTTTTCAATTCATTGAATTTTTCTTTGGTTTGGCTTTATGGAAATTCTTCATTTTCTTTTCATTTCATTGGAAGTTTTGGGATATGAAGAATTCAATTCTTTACTTCTTTTGTGGATCCATGTTTGTTTTTGTTATGTTTCAGACAGGGTGTCTCCCACGGCTTATGTCTTATTTCCCTTTTTGTCTCTTCTTTGTTTTTTTTGTGAAGCAATATGTGTCAGGACTTCACTATATCTTCAGTTTATTCGGAGCGTATTCAGACCCCTTCACTTTCTGCACACTTTATTGTGCTGGAGATTTAATTTTAAATGGACTAGGGCAGGGGTTCCCAAACCTTTGGACGTCAAGTACCACCTGAGGTTAAGTGAGTTGAGTTGCGTACCACCTGCACCCTGTTGAAAGGGAGGGAGAGCTGTAAGGGGGGGAGTTTGCATCTAAACCGCCCCGAAATCTGAATAAAAGTTAAAGAATTGGAAGAAATTATGCATAAAATTAATGAAAAAAATTGTGCATGTACATAAATTGATAAATTCCGCCCGAAACTAAATCCTGCCTTTGGCCTCTATGTGACGCAGTTACCGAAGACGAAACGGTATCGGCTTTGTGCTTAGATCTAGTGACTACGATGCGATACAGCGACAGTGCGCGTATAACAACAAACGAGAGCGGTTTCTGTGAGGCAGAGTTACCGAAGACTAAATAGTGTCGGCGTTGTGCTTTCATCCAGTGACCAAAAGCTCAAACAGTGAAGAAGTAGAAGTTGACTTCCGCGAAACAGAATTATGGTAGCGTTAAATGAACTAAATACTGATTCGAATAATAGGTTTTATTTATTCAGATGACGAAATGTCACACCACACTAAATTTGGGAATCCACGTATTATTGTATTTAAAGAGTTTCATTGGTTTTTGCTCACAACAGGCTTGTCATAAAGAGTTTTGCACAGATAAATTAAATTTCAGGGAACGCGATGCGTACCACTTGAACAGGCTCCGCGCACCACCAGTGGTACGTGTACCACAGTTTGGGAACCGCTGGACTAGGAGGCTTTGCCACCTGCTCGCTTCGCTCGCCAACCCCTTTCCCCCCCCTGCTTGCGGCCGCCTCTCCAAAACCCCTCTTAAACGGTGATACAATGGGAAACAAATATATTGTTTTTTTAACTCTTTTTTGCTCGAGCAGCTGCTGGCGTGCTGCTGCTGCCCTCACGTGTGATCTGCCATTCTCTCGCCTACCCCTTCCCCCTCCCCCCCGCCAGCGGTAGGTCGCCATTGTGAAAAAGGGGGCTGAGCACACCCCAAGGAGACGCAGCCGCTCCTCCGAAACCCCTCTTAAAATGGGAAACAAGTAACAGGTGTTTTTTTCACCTCCTCTTTGCTTGTGAAGCTGTTGGCTTGCTGCTGCTGCCGTGCCGCGTGATCTGTATTTCGTGCAGAGCTGCGAATGTTTAAAAGCCTGTACAGCACCTGAATATTTGATCTCTTTTCACTGTTCGGTTATTTCCCCGAATCATATTTTCAGATTGTTAGCGCTAATGCGATCTTTCGTATTTTCCTGCTTCCATTATCTCTAACCTGCTCTGCGTGTGTATCACGGGACTTGTGTCTGAAGGTTGTAAGTATGACGTGACTTGTCCATCTCGTGGGAAGTGAAAGTGTCTCTGTCTCTCTTCAAAAGATCACGTCTCATCCCTGGGGAAGTTTTTTTGTTATAATAGAGAGATATATGTGCCATTTGTGCCCATCAATCTACACTCATTAACCCATAATGACAAAGTAAAGTGATAAAGTGTTTACAGAAAAGTTCTCAAATATATGTAAATACGTTAAAATAAATTCTACAAATTTCTTAAAAACTCAAAACTGAAATCTCTCACTCCTAGAAGTATTCTGACCCTTTGTTGTTGCACTGAAAATTGTGGTCAGAACCATCCTGTTTACTTTAATTCTCCTTGAGGTGTTTCTAGAACTTGATTGGAGTTGAATGGAGTTAAATGGACTGGACATCGTTTAGAAAGGCACACACGTGCACCTGTGTCTAGAAGGTCCAGAGATTCATTTCGGGATAAAACACAAGCCGTGAAGTCCAAGGAACTCTCTGTGATCTCCATGATCTAATTGTAGTAGGGCAGAGATCAGGGCAAGGAGATCAAACCATTTCTACAGCTTTGAGTGTCCCCAGGAGCACAGTGGCTTCAAGAATTGCAAAACCACCAGGACTCTTCCTAGAGTTAGCCATCTGGCTAAACTGAGTATTCAGGCAAGAAGAGCCTTAGTCAGGGAAGTAACCAAGAACGCAATGGTCACTCTTAGGGTTCGTTTATACTTCACACTCAGAATGCATACACATACACATCATGGCTGCCTCGCATTCCCATTTGACATGTCCTCCGAGCAGGTCCTCAGAAATTAACGTGACACGTGCGAGAGTTGCAGTACAAGCAAAAAGTCGTGGGATGCAGTATGATAAAAGTCGGAATGTGACGTCAGGGTCTCTGGTTACTATCTACATGTGACAGAAAGCCGAGTCTATGCGGATCCTGAGGGATCGATGTGCGCGCTTTGATGTTTGATGAATACATGTATAATACATACATACGCATATTCCTGAGCGTAATGACACGATGATACATTTTAAAAGTCTCATCTTTTGTGCCATCTTTTTTTTCTGGGGCTTCCTCCTGACCTGACAGTGGCGGCAAACAGCAATAGATCACCACACAGAACACATTAAATGTCTGATATTCCAACTCTCTGCACATTTAGAATCCATAGATTTATACTTGATATCACTTTCATGATGAAATGCATTAAAGTATGTATGTTACATTTTACAGATAAATCGTCAATTTCGTTTAAATAATGAACACTGTTAATAATTACACACATGGGGGTGACACAGTGGCAGAGCGGTAGCACTATTGTCTCACAGGGAGTCACGTCACTGGTATTCCCTGCCTGAAGTTTGCATATTTTCCTGCCGGGTTTCCACAGTGGGCTCCGGTTTCCTTCCAAAGATATGCAGATTTGGTGCTGCTAAAATGATGCTACTGTGTGTGAGTGCTTGTATTCACCTTGCGATGAGCCCCGTTCAGGGATTGTTTCCGCCTCGTGCTCAATGGTCTATCCTGTGCTAAAAATAATCACTAAAATATTTCAAATAGCTTACAATTTTTTGCAGTGCCATTTTGTTTTTTATGGGCACCACCATGTTTGGCTGAGCATGTGTGCTGTTGCTAGTCACAATGGTGATATAATAGATGTGGTATGAAGATCAGCATTACACATGGTTGTCCAAGATTCTGGATTTTAATTCCAAACTTTCATGGTGTTTGTATTAGAGTTTATGGACTGTTTTCTAGAAATCCATCCATCCATTATCCAACCCACTATATCCTAACTACAGGGTCACGGGGGTCTGCTGGAGCCAATCCCAGCTAACACAGGGTGCAAGGCAGGAAACAAACCCCGGGCAGAGCACCAGCCCACCGCAGGGCGCGCACACACACACACACACACCGTTTTCCAGAAGTGGTTTATTTAATAATATTTTGGTAAAAGTACATGTATTTTGGATGTTGTGACCATATAACTGGGCAACTTCACATGCCAATAATATGACACGAGAAATTTAATATTATTTGAATGGGCGTTTTGCTGTTGCCGAGTGTTAGTCATCTTCATAGACTTCTGTTCTATCAGAAACACTTTTTATCTATGTTCAGCACGAAAACATGAACTTAACATTACATGAGTTAAGTAACATATAAAATCATTTATTTTTAAGATGGAGGCCCACTATCAGTAGTGTGATAGTACTGGATTCTGTAATTAACCTTCACATGTCAATCAAGCACATTTTGAGATGTTGGAGGAAAACTGCAGTAACCAACGAAAACGAAAATAGGGCGAAGTCTGTAGAGACTATCATCTGGCCAGGATTTGAACTCAGTACCCTGGAGAAGTCTGGAGGCAGTGCCAACCACTATGCCACACCTTAACACCACTATAAGGTTACATATGCCCAGTTCTTAATTAAAAGGTGTTCACGTATGAATGTGCTTATTTGTCCCATTGGCTTTCTACCATGACTAGTCTGGATGTGCCAAAGAGACAAACTGAAAGCAAGACCCCCAAGTTGTGCCCTTAAGCTTTCTGGGGTTCACTTGTCAAATCAACAGGCTGCAAAGCAGACAAAACTCAGCTAGAGGTCTGATTAACGTAAGCACAGCCAGAAGATGAAATCCTTTTGTTTATCACCTAAGAAGATGTCTACTTCTCCAAAGGCTTACCAGAGGCAAAATGGGGCAAAGTGACACATCAGACACAGGCGGATAACCAATGTCCTCCATCACACTAAAGATCAAGATAGAGAAGTCCATCATTAAGTCATGAGGAGCCCTACCTTAAAACTTCTGCTGGGTACTTTTGTGATCCATTCAGCTCAAGGCACAAAACAAGATGGCATCCAATCAGCATGTGATACTTACCTGTGCAATGGCAAACTGGTCATAAAAGGAAGAGTTGTCAGCGCTAAGTTCCAGATCGGTGTCCTGCATCTCTTCACAACTGAAAGCAGAGAATGGACAGACATGTGTAAGTGCTTCCAGCCTTGTGGTGTCACGGTTAAAACCTCAGGACTTGAGGTTGTGTGTTTACTGTCACTGTCTGACCATGAGCAGCAGTGGAGTAGCGTGGGTGTCAGCCGCTCGGGGCGGAGGAAAATTTCGCCGCCCCCTTATCTAGGTATTTCAATTTAAAAGACTAAAATATACAGTAATTCTCTGCCGCCCCCTAAAAGTGCCGCCCGGGGTGGGCCGCCCCTGCCGCCCCCACTACGCCACGCCAATGATGAGCAGGTCACCTCACCAGCCTGTGCACCAACAAAGGAAATGGAACCAATTGTATCTCATTACAAACTCCTATAGGATTGGATAATACTCCAGCAGTATGGATCTTAAGGGAGGAAAAAACTACAAAGTATGTGTGAATGTGGGACAATTTTGAGACACCATTAAACAAAGCAGACACATCTTTGGAACGGCAGAATTTTTGAAATGAAAATTCTACTGGAGTCATGCAGACCTGGGAGAGAAAGGCTGTCATTAGGATTGGAGTCAATCTGAGAAGCTGTGGAGTGTGTGTGTGTGTGTGTGTGTGTGTGTGTGTGAGACAGAGAGAGATAGGGAGAGATAATAAAGCACTTAAACAGCAGGACACACAAGACCCCCACCCCACCCACTTAAATCCACTGGCCTGGGTACACGGCTCCCAACGTTCTCAAGAAGGATCCTGGTGTGGAACACCTCACAGGGTTTGAGGAAAGTGAGTGCAGATGGGGTTGCCTCTGACCCAAAGTGAGCGTTGTGAGGCTGAGCTGGTGGCCTAAATGTGCAGGCAGTGGCCATGGCAGACAAATATAACACTGGAGCTGCATGGACGGAGCTGTGGGCGATGAGTGCAGCAGCTACGGAGGGGGCCGCAGTGAGCCACACATGGGGGAAGCAAGGGAGAGATATGGCACTTGACAATATATTAGGTTAAGCGCATCAGTGAGAATAAAAAGGCAGACTAATACTGGCATAAAAAATTACACAAATGAAGATCGGCCAAAATATTGTCATACAGTGTAATCACTAAAGGATGTGCAGAAGAATAATTTTAGGGTAACATAGCATTCATCTTAAAGAAATAGCGTAAAGGGTTAATAAATGTCGGAAACGAGATAAAGATCAAGTGAACATCAAAATGTACACTGAAATATAATATTTGGTTTAGGAAAAATACTGAGATAGGGCGGCACGGTAACACAGTGGGTAGTGCTACTGCCTCACAGTTAAGAAACCTGGGTTCGCTTCCTGGGTCCACCCTGCATGGAGTTTGCTTGTTCTCCCCGTGTCTGCATGGGTTTCCTCCCACAGTCCAAAGACATGCAAGTTAGGTGCATTGGTGATCCTGAATTGTCCCGTGTGTGTCTGTGTGTGGGCTGGCGCCCTGCCTGGGGTTTGTTTCCTGACTTGCACCTGTGTTGGCTGGGATTGGCTCCAGCGGACCCCCATGACCCTGTAGTTAGGATATAGTGGGTTGGATGATGGATGGATGGATGTATGGTCAAGTAAAGAATGTACCAGAGGAAAGACTGATTTAATGTACAAAATGTACTGAAGGATGACTAAGAAATCAGCAGATGTCCTATAAGCAACAAGAATGGACAGTCGTGATATGCACAGAAATTTCAAGGGTGGTGGCGCAAGTCAAAGGTATAAGAAGAACCAGAATATACTATACTGTAAGAGACTTTTATTTTATATAAATCATTTGTATGTAAACCAATGAACCAACCAGAGTAAAATGTATGTACTGTATTGATTGTAAATTCAGTAGTTTATAAAATGATCCTCTATCCTTTGTTTCTCTGACCAGGCTGTAACAGACTGCTTTCGATGAAGGCTCCCTCTAAGGCATTTTGCCGAGGAGTCATTAAAAGATACCATGGACAGCTTTTCTCCAGCCGGATTACTGAATTGTCCTGTTAGAGGATGTTCCTTTCTTTAATAAGATGTTAAATTTCGACCACAGATGGCATTAGCAGAAATCTCAACCTCAACATCAAATACCCAACGCCACAGGCAGAAACACAAGCGAATATTCATACATTTGCAATTTCTGCTCAAGGTGCTAAAGCATATTGCAGATAACTAATTGATGTGACTCATCATGATAAGTGTATTTTTATGTGTACTTGTACTGTAAAACGTCGACCCCACATAGAAGTGGGAAAAGATGAAGAGGAAGAAGAAAACGTTCTGTATTTAGTAATTAGGAGGATCTCTGGTTGTGGTTTAACTGAGAATTCTTCCTTTATCTCACAAACATTCTTACCACTCCTATTAATACTTTCTCATCAGACTCTTACAGATAAACCTAACAAAGCAGCTACACTTTAAACCAGGGGTCCCCAACTCCAGTCCTGGAGGGCCCCAGTGGCGGCAGGTTTTCATTCTTTTCACACTTTTCAAAGAAGTGAATAAGCAGCAAAAACAGGTCACTAATTAAGAAAAGGGTTAGAATGAAAACCTGCAGCCACTGTGGTCCTCCAGGACTGGAGTTGGGGACCCCTGCTTTAAACGAATATACAATGTTTGTTTCATAGAGTGCCTTCTTACACTGAACATCATTACAGACAGAGAGCTACGGTACAACTGGTTCCATGTTTAATTTGTGTTTACATATAATGCACAAAGCACCTATTGCGATAGCCATTTCTGTCTGTCTGTCTGTCCACATGAAACGCCTCGGCTTCCAGTGGACCAGTTTTGTTGAAATGTGCCAAACACATTCAACATTTACATTTTACATTTATTTGCTTTTACCCAAAGCGATTTACAAAGGTGGTCAACATAATCGAGTCTGGGGACTGTTTCGACCAAGTGTAGCAGGACAGGTTAATCACCACAAGTGAAGAGCTATAAAGTTAGCATAACAGAGAAATTACAAACATGACAGACATTTACAGAGCAAAAACAATCATTGACAAATAGACAGATGTACATGGAACAGAAGGGTTTTCAACTGCTTCTTAAATACATTGAGGGAGTCAGCAGTTCAGATGGAGGCGGGCAGCTCGTTCCAGCTAGAAAGAGCTACATGTGAGAAGAGTCTGGATTGAGATTTGGTACCATGCAGAGATGGCATCACCTGAGTGGTCGAGAAGGAGCCCAGCACCATGCCAGTATCTCTATATGCACAGGTGCTGACCAACTGACTATTCTGTAGGCAGAGGCAGTCAATTCATTAGGAGCGGGCACCATCATCAGAGGGGCACCGTTTATGAAAGTAAAAGTCTGCACGCTCCATACACCAAGGGGCACATGCTATTTAAACTCCATGATATATACACAAAGGGGCACCACTTGTGCTACTGTGAGGGGTGTGTACATTGGACATCGAGGGAGACACCCACAGGTCATCAGAGTCTGATAATACCAAGTACATGTTATGGAAAACAAGGGGTGGTGTCTTTCCATCCCACCTATGGCTCCAAATGGGCATTGTCTGTAGGAGAACATCAAGGAGCTGAACTTAATGAGTGCTGCTACAGGGAGCCGATATAGCGACCTGAAGAGAGGAGTGACATGCGCCCATCTTGGCTGGTTAACAACATGGGCCACTGCATTTTGGATCATCCACAGTGGCTTCATGGTACATGTGGGTCCTCCTGCTAGTACTGAGTTGCAGTAATTCAGACCTGACAAGACCAAAGCCTGGGCCAGAGGTTGTGCTACATACTCAGTCAGATAAGAAATGATTTTGGTAGGATGTTGTATAAAGTGAATCTCCATGAACGAGAGGAAGTTGAAATGTTACATACTGATATGACAGGTGTTAGTGACAAAAAGCATAGCTGTGCAGAATGGAGAGTTGAACAGGCTGGCTGGCCTAGATAACAAGAGGCTCCATCTTTGCCAGATTGAGCTGTACATGGAGGTCCTTCATCCAGGATGAAGTATCAGTAATACATGTAGAGGCTCTAGCCAGTGTCGTCAGGAGGGAACAACTGGTACAGCTGTGTATCGTCAGTATAGCAATAATAGAAGTAACCATGGGATTGGACGATGGGGCCCAGTGAGATGATGTAGAGAGAGGGGAGTAGAGGACCCAGCACTGATCCTTGGGGCACTCCTGTACATTTCTGATACACCACTTGACATCTCTCCTCACCAGGCACATGATGGGACCTACTTAAGATGGAGGGCTCAAACTATCCTGAGAGCAGTCCTGATGATGCCAGGGTCAGAGAGGGTGGCAGGAAAGATCTCATGCTTCTCTGTGTCAAAGGCAGAGGAGAGGTCTAATGATGATGAGAAAATTTGTCAAGACTGTTCAATTTTAATTGTGATGCTTTAAAAATTTCAAAATCTTAAACTGAAAATCTTTAGCGAATGTGTGAACTCATCTACCGTATATACTCATGTTGAAGTCAAGTCTTGAAACCCAAAAAATCAATCATAAAATCAGACCCCGACTTATACACTCGTTCAAAAATGCAACACTTAACTTTTTTTTTTTTTTTTACATCTTCTTGCCTCCTCTAATCTCGCATCAGTTTCTCAGACACCAATTTCTTTCGCTACTTCAATGACTTTTAATTTAAAACCAGCTTCATATTTTCTTCTGATCGACCGCTCCATTGTAGATAAAGGGATGCTCTTACGATAAAAGGTGTATGAAGGTGTGAGATACAAAAAACATAAAACAGTGAAAATGTCACTTCGAAATAGTTTGGATATTACCCAGTGGTCATGTAGGCACAATAAAGAGAGACAGAGAGAGAGAGAGAGAGAGAGGTTAGGTGCACCCGCTGATATGGCGCAAAAAAAAAAAGGCCGTGTGCTCCGTGGTTACTCTCTCAGGTGGGCGTTAGCATATCAAAATCTCTTGAACCAATAGTGTGAGTTTTCCGCATTTGACTTATATGACCGACATTATAAAATACCAGAAATTATACGATACAATCAAGTCCCGACTTATCCGCGGGAGAACTTAAACACGAGTATATATGGTACCTCAAAAGAGAGACACCTCCTGTGCAACTTCAGCTACAAATTGGTTTAATTGCTCAATTTTATCTTGAGAGCAGCTTCACCAACTTGTATATTTTGTATATCAGCCGGTACTGAAGGCAAACAGATCCCCAATGCAGGTTGATAATACACCGGCCAACTGTGTGCGCAGGTTTGGAAGTCACTGTCACGAGCTGCTTGAGCGTACAGCAACATCTGAAATTCCACCTCGGTGAGTGCTAAAACATCTACATATCAGCAAATTGCTTCTGCTTTGTGAAGTTTTCCCAGTGGCTTGAATATAAGCAAAAGAGAATGAGTGCATCACCATCTTACTTTACCCAATCTAGACATTAATGAAGGACCCAGCATCACGTAAGCTATTGTGCACAGAGCAAATCAACATGTCCTTGGTATTAACCCTACACTAAACCAAGCCAACAACTCTATTATCTGCACATTATAATAATTTTACTATTTCACTGTCACTGGTAATTTACTAGGGTGACAGGGACAGTCATGATTTTAGGCTATGCATTCTGATAAAGAATATCAAACTGTCCTGGTTTTAACACGCTAAAGCAAATATATATTTAGAACACTGCATATGGAGCTCCAAGGGACACCCCCACATACGCCTTGCCTGTAAACTTCTATGCAATTTAAGTAAAATGGCGCAGTCAAAACTACAAGGGGGAAAGCTTGATTAAGAACTTGTATCAAATTAGAATGGCATTGCCAGGAGGACCAAGACGCAAAACGGAGGTTACTGCCATTTATTTCTTCCACGTGAAGCACTGTGTGAAATTTTATGTGTTCATTTGTGTAAGAGTTTTCTTTTCTGGAGCCCTGATCTTTCTCTCTCTGATAACGATGATGACATAAAGCACCCATTAATCAAATGACGATGAGCTTTATGGGTGGACATACAAGTGTCCCAGTGTGGGACTTTGAAAATCTGGCCGTGCTATAACTTACCATCAGAGTTCCGCATTCACCTGCTATCCATGATAATCACTCGTTGTTTGCCTTTCCCTTCTGTTATTCCCCAACATTTGTCATGACGGAATAGCTTTGCAAGTCCAATTTTATGAAAATGACAACAGGCAGACATGCTCGAGCCAAGCAGGAATTCATTAGGTTGTGTTAATTGGTAATTGCACGTTGTCACTGTGTTTGAATATGGGGTCTGTGTGTGTGTGTGTGTGTGTGTGTAAGAGTGGTCCCTGTGATGGAGTAGCCTGCCCAGGCCTGTTGCCAGCTTTCTGTCCAATCCTGGTGACATAGTGTTTGGCCCCCAAAATCCTGAAATGGATAGAGAAGGTTCTAGAACTCACCTACTGAACTTAGTCCACTAAGAGCTTTGGTGTCTCCACAGTCATCGAATGCACCTGAATGTTCTAACTTGTTTAATAATATGAGAACTGGCAGATGAACTTTGTGATTTACACAAAGGTCTGCCTGTTACTATAAGAGGTTTCCCTTCGGTCTCAGCTTTCAAATCCCGGCTGAAGACTCACGACTTCAGTTTAGCACACCCTGACTAGAGCTGCTGATTAACTGTGCAGACTGCACCTCTGTTGTTAGTCACTAGCACTAAAACACAAGTAACATGAGAGTTAGAATTTGTTACTAACCCTCACCTACTCTGTTTCTCTTCTTGGTACTGAAATGTGGCACTCGGTGCCACAGCCCACCTGCCAAGTTGTTTTGTCTGCCTAAAGTAACGTCATCCCTGATGGAGGATCGCAGAAATCGTGGGAAAGAGGGGTCCTTTCATCGGATTGGCTGGCCCAGCGCTGACTCGGCTGTGGAATGGCCAAATGGGGGAGGCAGCTTGATGGTCTCCAGGACTCTAAACAAATCCAGATCATATTCTGTGATATCATCTACTGTTCAATTCTGCTCCATACTTGTAACATTTTTTTTATATACTGTATTAAGGATTACTCTGTTCTGTTTTGTGTGTTGTATTGTATTGACCCCCTTCTTTTTGACACCCACTATATGCCCAACCTACCTGAGGGGTCTCTCTTTAAACTGCCTTTCCCGAGGTTTCTTCCATTTTTTCCCTACAAGGGTTTTTTTGGGAGTTTTTTCTTGTCTTCTTAAAGAGTCAAGGCTGGGGGGCTGTCAAGAGGCAGGACCTGTTAAAGCCCATCGCGGCACTTCCTGTGTGATGTTGGGCTATACAAAAAAATAAATTGTATTGTATTGTATTACACAGTAAGTTGGTAACGGAAACTAAGCCTGGGTGCTGGTGCTTTAATAGTTTAATAGTATGGCCACTAGGGGGCCACGGTGCCTGCTTTAGCACATTTATGGTGTCCATCATATGGTTGTATTCAAGCACCTGTGACCTGTAAGACGTTACATAAATAAAGAGCAAAATGTCGCTGTCAGCAGTTGGCACCTGCTACGACTCAGCTCATGACACCATTCATTGTCTGCTCATAGTTTGTACTTTCTCCAAAAAAAATTCATGTGGAATACTGGTTTCTTCCCATATCCTAAAGTTTGACTGGCAACTCCAAACTGGCACTGTAGGATTGTAGGTATGTGTCCACAGGTGGTCTGGCACTCCATCCGTGGTTGCTTCAAGCTTTATGTTTGATGATACTAGTACCGATTTTGGCTGCCTGAGACCCCACAAATTAAGTGGGCTCAAAAATGAATGAATGAGTTAAATGCAATTAAAGGGTACACACTCAAAATCGAATGCCAACATTTCAGCACTGGACACCCAGAGGCCATGGGGATCAAAGAGAAATAAATAACTGAGAGATTTGGCTATTATGGATGCCCAGGATAAAGCTGCAGATCACTGGCATTTGCTGTTCAGAAAGAGAAAGGAGACCTACACGACCACATCCACTGCCAGGACAGACAGAACAGGCAGGAAATATGGAGAGGAGTCAAAGCATGGGATCAGCTGGCATTGAGGAGTCAGAACATTTCTTGCTATCCGCTTCCTTCAGTACCTTACCGAGGTCCACATACTGGGTGTGCAGAGGCTTATACTGCAGTAAAGCAGAAATCCAAGAGTATCAGTCCATTAATCCCCATAGTCCAGACATCCCCATAGCAATTTTATTTTGTGATATATGAACCTAACAGCTTGTGTTTGCGACTGTGAGAGTAAGAAAACATAAACACAGGGAGAACATGTAAACTCCACAAAGAAGGAGACAATCCAAAACTTCTGCAATGCCACAGTTGTTCAAAGTTCACACACTGAGTGAAAAATGAAGCAAAGCTCTGCATGGTCTCAGACCACCCCATTCTCTCCAGGTTGCCCTATTTCTGTAGTCACATCCACTCCTTTGGGTGAAATAATAGAAGGGCACCCACCTGTTCATCATACTCCCGTTCTCTGTGATGGCGTCACACCACATGTTGAATCCCACACTCACAATGGTGCTGGCCACAAAGATGACAAAAACCACAAAAGAGCTTGCCAGGAGGTTCACGAAGGCATAGAAGAAGGAGCTGCAAGAGGAGGAAGAGGACAGGTTACTGGTGAGGTGAGGACTGAAGAGCAGAAAACCAATGGATCTGCCTGTTGATTGTGGCCTGACTTTGTTTTGCTTTTGGGCATATGATGTTTAAGTCAGGATTCCTCAACTGGATTAAGCTTAAATTCCCTTTTTTTTCTTCATTTTTTTATGCTTTTAGTATTATTGTTTCCATTTATATTATTATTTGTGTTTATTATTTGTACAATTATATCCTTTGTGTCCATTGTGATTGCTGTTTATTTTCAGTGTGTTCTGCTGTGTTCCTTGTGTTTTGTGGGTGGTTCCCCAAGAAACAGGGCCACCTATCTATCACCATTGATTGACTCCTCCCAGTCCCCTATAGGCTCATGGGAAAGGTAGTCCTTTGTGCTACATTGTATGTGTTAGGTGTTGGGGAATTCGCCTCTTCTTGTTTATTCTGGCTTTATCACTGTTTTATGCTTTCTTGAAGGATTTTGACTTTTGGTGATCATATTGGGAATTGGTTTCTGCAGATTTACTTTGCTGCCAACTCCTTTTTGCTCTATTGAGCATTTTGCTGTTTTTGCTTTTTGTTAATAAAATCTTCATTTTAAGAAGGTTTCATGTGGATTTCTCTGCTACTGCCTGTGTTATACGGTTCTCCCCCATTGAGACACATTTTAAGCTTCTTTTTTAACTTCAAAGATTATCTCCATTATGAGGCCTAGCCAAGTCTTAAGCCTTTCATTTTCCTGGGTCAGACCTGCCTTGGATGAAATGTGTTCTTTTGTCTTTCTGGGGGCTTCGCTATTACATGGAGTCAAATTCATAACCGGACAAATCATATTATAACCTCTGCGTGATTTTATTTTTACTGTTTATAAATAAGTCATTAAAAGAGCATTGCTATTAATATTATGTGCCAGACATTTTCAGAACTCGTCTCCACTTTCTACGTTTTTGATATTATAAGCCTACCCCTTTTGCTCGGCCTGTACATGCCTGAAGCCTGCTTCTGGAGTTTTATTGAGGCATGCTTCAATTCCTAGGCCTCATTTGAAGCCTGCGGCTAGATTTTGCAGACACAGCCTCATTTTGAGTATTGAACGCCTAGCAGATTGCAACATCCATGGGCAGTTTTCACATTCTCTGCGGATCCTTGGGTTTTCCTCAAGTTACTCTGGTTTCTCTCCCACATCCTTAAAACACGCGTGTGGTAGGCTGACCACCTGAGTGTATATGTGGGTGGGCTCTGAAAACGACAAGACAGGATTGAGAATGTTATGTTATGACAGTATGTAGTGCCCCCTGCTGGTCCACTAGCACTAATTCTAGCAGGGGTCTTTGGAGTTCTTCTATGTTAATAGAGATCTGGCCAAGCCCTACTTATCTTCTGAGATCTGACGGGATTGGGGTGCAACATGGCAGAGCTGGTTTTATCCATTTAGTGAACATTTTTGTCTAATTTAAGGGTCTCTAGGATCAACGACCTAAGCTGGTGGCACCAAATGCAAGACTACAATCCACCCTGGTTGGGACACCAGTGTCAAGTCAATTAAAAATACTGTATATTTCAATTTCATTTATTTAGCTCCCATTTTAGCTCAAAATGTTGCACAGACTGAAATAAAAAGCAGCACATAAATATAAAAACAATATACTATTCAAAAAAAATATATAGAAATGAGTGACAGAATGGGAAACAAACCTTCACTTTAGGAGACTAATGGAGGTGGGTAGGCACTTGAGAAAGGCTGATTGTCCTTTACACTCCACAGTTGATTTTATGAAATCAATAATGCAGAGTTAAACCCATCATTCATATTAAAAACACCATTACCATAATACAAGGTTTGTCTGAGCACTGCAGAGTAAAGAGACAATTAGCAGGATCACAGGGAGAAGTCACAGGGTTAGTGTGTCAGGTGCAAAGCAGGAAGCAGCCATGTTAGCATGCCAGCCTAGAGCAGAGCACACCAGCTGCTGAGAGCTGCTCCTTCATCTAATACACAAAGAGACCGAAACAAATGGCCTTGGGGAGAACATGCAAACACCACATAGGCACTGCACACACCAGAACCTGTGAAGTGACACTGTGACCACTGTGACGCCCCCCCTATCCAGTCATCCATGTGTTATATGGCAGTGATTCCTCTTTCTAATCTGTAGCATATTTCTTTCACTATCTACCTAATATAGGGCCTTTCCTATCCATCCATCTATTTATCTACCTATCAAGCAGTGCCTATTTGCTTAATACGCATCTTTGCCAATGCGGATGGAATATCAGGCTGCCAAGTGGAAATGGGAAGAATATGCAAACTCCAGAAAGACAGAGTTCAAGTTTGGATTTGAACCTGGGACTGTGGAGCTGTAAGCTGGATGTGCTTACCACTGTGCTAACTTTCCAAATTCCAATACATTTGTTATATCTAAGTATTTTCCCCTTGTCTGTTATATGGCATGTTTCTTTCTTTCTTTCTTTCTTTCTTTCTTTCTTTCTGATGCCAGATATACAAATGTGGTGAGTATCTTATGAAGACCAAATTAAGAGAGCATGGGAGAGGCACTATATAAATAAAATGTATTATTATTATCTATCCATCCATCCATTATCCAACCTGCTGTATCCTAACTACAGGGTCACGGGGGTCTGCTGGAGCCAATCCCAGCCAACACAGGGCACAAGGCAGGAAACAAACCCCAGGCAGGGTGCCAGCCCACCACAGGGCACAAATTATTATTATTATTATTATTATTATTATTATTAAAGTTAGGGGGTGGTGTTTTAATCCCCTTTTCTGCTTCTGCCCCTTGAATAATAGAGAACAACCCAAAAATAAAGCTACTGACGTCAAATCTACCCCACATCCAGCTATACCTCTTCTGTCTTCTAGAGTACAAATGAAGACCACCACAGGAATTGCATGTCATCTGCCTGACTGACGCTGTACAAGACACCTTGTGTGTGCCCGTGTATCTGTGTGTTTCTCTGGTTGCTATGTCTCTGTTATATACAATTTGTATGGTATTTGTGCTAATGTCTGTGATGTGCCATCTGTTGGAATGAAAAATGCAATGGATTTTATTACTACATGTATTACAAAATACTTTCCAATAGAAGAGCTGTGGGGTACAGCAGACATTAAAGCCAAACACCCCAAAGTTGGTGTTGATTACTTAGATTTCAATGCATCTTAGACGGGTAGCACAGCTAACAAATAGATATTATAACAAACAGATGCACAAAAATTACTAATAAGAAAGAAGACTCATTGTAGTCTTTTGAAGATAATGGAAGATAGCTGTGCTGTTCTTTGCAGGCCAACTGTGTGCCTCCTAGTGGTTAAGACTCTAGACTGCAAAGTAAAAGGATGCCAGTTAACTTCCCACTCCTGACATCCTGATTGGCCCTAGGCATGTCACATGACCATCCAACACTCACAGTGTACAATTGTAAAAACAGCTGCACTATCCTTGTAAATGGCCCATGGATTGCACAGATTATGGAGGAATGCAATGTAACACATGAATGAAAATGGATGGATGGATGGAGAAATAAAACATGTATTTATTTGTCTGCAAACTCCTGAGTGCAACTGTGTGTCTAGGTGGTGTTTCCATGTCCTCCTCAGGGCTGGATTCTTCATATATCCCAAAGGTTTGAGTGTTACAACTATAAATTCCCCCATTATTATGACAAGTAGGTGTATGCATGAGTGTGCCCTGTAAAAGACTGAAATCCTATCCAGTGCTGGCCCCTGTCTTTTGCTTGATGATGTAGAGATAGACTCTGGCCCCAGAGGATGCTAAATTGGCCTAAGTGGATGAGCATAATGAATGGACGGATGAAGGAGTTGATAGGTGGACAAAAAGATAGCTGAGTGGACAGGAAGATTACATGGCTTTGTAGTTAGCCAGGTGGATGGATGTACAAATGTATGGGTGAATTGATGGAAGAACAGACAGAGATGATAGCCAGGGGATACATAGATGGACAGACAGACAGACAACCTGATAGATAGATAGATAGATAGATAGATAGATAGATAGATAGATAGATAGATAGATAGATAGATAGATAGATAGATAGATAGATAGATAGATAGATAGATATAAGAAAGGCACTATATAATAGATAGATAGATAGATAGATCTTTATTAGTCCCCAAGGGGTAAAGTGGCTTTTTACAAAAGCTAAATAAATAAATGTAGTATACACATTCACACCAGAATTCCTTAATAAAAAGAAAGCATATTTTAGTCTTCTGAAGGGTTTGGCAGATAGCTGGTCTGTTCTTTGAAGGCTAATTTTGTGCCCCCTAGTGGTTGAGACACCAGACTCCAAAGCACTAGGTTGCCAGTTTAATCTCCACCCCTGCCAGCACTCACACATATGTGAAACCTACTGTGCTCTATCTGTAAAGAAACCGAGGGATCGCATTGATTATGGAAGACTCCAGCTTCACAGATTTGTTTGTTTGTATTTCATGTTGAAGCCTGTTACTATTTGTTTCAAGAGAAATCATTTAAAAATGCTAATAATGAGCAAGCGTGGGTGGTACATTGTTACTGGATTCAGGCATGGATAATACCCACTGAAGTGAAAAAGATATAGAAAGACCTGTTCTTGCAAACTGCAAACATTTCTGACAATTGTGACTTCAGACTCTGAGGCTGTGGGTTCAAATCCCACTATTATCACTGTGTGACCACGAGCAGGTCACCTGACTTGCCTGAGCTCCAATTTGAAAAATAAAAGGAATGTAACCAATTCCTTCATAGATGTTGTAAGTTGCCTCGGACAAAGGTGTCAGCCAAGTAATAAATATTAATTACTCACTGATTATGAGCCTTCATGTTAGTATTGGGCACAGACTGGTAACCAACCCTGGAAGGGGGCACTCCAACTTAAAGCCACCAATGAGCTTAAAATGGGTATCTTTTGGATGTGAAAAATCACAAACTGGGAATAAATTAGTTAATAAAAAGTTTAAAAAAAAATGGAGCCTGCCTGCTTGAAATGCTCTTTATTAACACACAGCAGTAACCTGAGCGTGAGTCTGCTACAAGCCTGCGTCGTCTGCGCTACACAAAAGGCCTGCAGGCCCCTCTTTCCCCCTGATACCCTGCGGCTCAGCCTCTGCATTACATCTGACGGAGGCCACATCATCTAATTTGACAGCCGTAGCCTGCCTTCATATTTCAGGACAAAGCAGATTACTGATGATGGTGAACATATTTAGCATTTGTGTATACATCTGGAATACAAGGGTGTAACATTTGTTGGGTAGCCATTTGAAATAACATTATTGAGCCCATAATGCGTTGCACAGGTAAATAAACGAATAGCATTTAAATCGAGGCTGTTCTCACATCTACACTTGGCCAAAAATATAAAAGGAAAGTTATGACTGTTTTGAAATTTTTAAAAAACTGTGCATCTTCCCCGTCAAAACGTATGTGTGAACCCAACCCAATCGCCCACCACGCACACACATTCTAAATCCGTGCCGGTTTTTCCTAGAATGAGTGAGTTGCTTGCAGAAGCTCCATGTGAAGCGATGTTGCTCGTATCTGCGAGTTCATTCTTGCGGACATTTTCCGAATCAGTAAATCCAGCTGTGTACAGTAAATCGGAGCAGATGCGCTACATAAAAATGCGAGAGAGCTGATGGTGCGATACGGACCGTGGGAGGGTGGGTGTCGTAGCGTATGCTGAACCAAAGCCATATTGATCAAGTAATCAGTGCCAACCATAATACCCCGTGCCCCCCGACCCCCACCCGACCGGACTTACGCGTCGTGGCCCTTGCACAGATAGAAGAGGATTCTCCACGCCTGTACTGCGGACAGAATGAGCGATGCTATCCCCACGAAGGTGCTGAAACGACAGGCAGACTCTGGCCCCCACTCCTCCACCACGAAGCGCTGCTTCTCCACCGTGATGTTTTCGTTCTGCCACATGCCGCGAGTGAAGAGCAGGCATCTTCCCTGGAAGTCGTCGGCGTTCTCCGACAGGGGTACCACAGCGATAAAGCCGAAGATGAACGCCAAGAAATACAACATGCACTGGGCGAATAGGAAATTATCAAGGGCCATGTTTGCAGTGGTTGCTAGTGCCGGTATGGCTGAAAGAGCGGCCGGTTCTATTGCGCCTGCGCGGTGGAGGCGACGATTCGGCGGTGAGCAACGAGTTTTCACGAGTGGGGCCGAGCACGGCGTGGCACTGCGGTGTGCGTTCGGGCAGCAGCTTGTCGCCTTCGCGGGGTCCTCTCGTGTCATGGACTCGGGCGACACGACTCTGGAGTTTGGAGTTGAAATGGCCAGCAAGAGTTTCTGTATCTTGCATTGTACTGCCACGAGGAAAATTCTACCGAATAAAGTACACCGCAGAAAATAATAATAATATCTTATATAATAATGAGGGACTGTATAGAGACTAAGGTATGGGACTTTAAATACAAAAGTGGAAGTTCAGTCCATCCCAGCCTCCCTCTTTCTGTCTTTCACTTAGCTTGAAATGAGAAGTCAAGTAAAATGACACCTAAACAGATTACAACATGCAAGCTCTCAAGGCAACTCAGACCAGAAGATGCATAAAGAAGGGGCCTGAGTTTCCTTGAAAGCTTACATATTGTAATCTTTTTTAGTTAGCCAATAAAATGGGTCATTTTACTTGACTTCTCATTACATCCCTAACACCCTACTACTCTTAGCTTGAACATAAGAAAGTCGTCATACAATACAATACATACAGCACAATGCTGAAGTTGGCTACTTATTCACATGTGCCATTTGAGCTCCACGGAGCCTCTTATGTTAAATAGCTCTTTTATGCAGAATGACACTTTTCATTTTATTTTTTTTTTTTTCTTTTCATGTTCCACTGTAGTGCAAGCTGAGATTTTTCTGTTGGGATTTCCCTGTCTAGTGGGCATTTTTGAAACTGTTCAATTCACATGCTTGGGAACTCTTGAGCAGCATAACATAAAAAGGACCAGTGTCTGTATGTCTGTGTATCTGTGTGTCCATCTGGGCATTATGTTTATGTTAGATGCCTTTTGGTAAAAGCAGTGCTAATGTTTGTGATGCACCATCTGTTGGAATGTGTAGATGTGTTTAAAAGTGTAATCTTAAAATTGGTAAATATTGTTAAATATTTCTGCATTATTTCTGTATAAAACGATTATCTGTTAGATTAAACAGGCAGGAAGCACTGGCCTTTGAGACTGCAGTCAATAACAGATAAGAAACTATTAATTATTGATGCTTAATAATGGCAGGAAGGATAGATAGATAGATAGATAGATATTTTTTATTTTTTAAAAACAAACGTTTATTGATATAATTGTTAAAAAACAGTATATAACACCACCCAACAGACAAAAAAAAACACATATATACAGAAAAAATAATCTTATTCAATATAACAAATGAAGAAAACATTTCCAAACCAATCTGTCCTACCACGCTCTAATTAAGTATATGTGTGGAGATATTATAACATCAAGTTTAACTCGTCGTCTTCACATTCACAGAGCACACTATTTACACACCATATATCCCTAAACCTTTCCAAATTCTTTGTACATTTATAAAAATTAAAATCAACTAAGATTCTACTTTTACATAACTGTTTGAAGACCCCAATGGTATCCTGAAGCCCAGCCCCACTGATCTTATTTTTGCGGGTTTTCCATATTGTTAGTTTTGCTTGCCCTATGATAAAGTTCACCAGGTTCACATTATTTCCTGTTCGTTTTGTTGCCTTCCACCCAAATAAGAAGCCCACCTCGTTATAAACAAAACCCAATCTAACGATCAGATTTCTGATGACAGTGAAAAGAGGTTTAAGCCTCATACAAAACATAAAACAATGAAACACAGTTTCTCTTTCACCACAAAAAGGACAAGTATCAGTAACCCCAGGACTAATAATTGCTAAAAAGGAGTTCACCGCTAAAATGCCATGCAACAGCCTCCACTGCAGATCTCCCACCCGATGAGCCAATGGTGGCCTGTACAGCGACCTCCAGGCCGGCTTTGCTCCCTCTAGAACAGTGAGTTTCTCTCTCCACGGTGTATCAGGATGCGTCTTCAGCTGAGTTTGATGGTTGACAGTCACACACATTCTGTAGAGTTGTTTTCCAGTCACACACTGCAATGGTAAGTCCAGCAGGTTGCTTATGGACAGTGAGCCATTAGTTTTACTGTCTGTCCACTCACATGCCGGGGACACCACAAGTGCAGGAAAATCACAGTCACTGGAAGGGCAAATCTTTGTAATAAACAGATCTTCTATTTGTGTACAATAGTTCTTGATCAATGATGTTCTCAGTCTATCTAAGAATTTACCTAATAATCGCAGAGAGTGCACTCCTGTCTCCTCTGCTATTGTTGTTGTGTCCTTCCAAGCAAATCTGTCCCAATCAATTAAATGCCGAAGTTTAGTAATATGGCACTGTGCAAAATTATAAGCAAAATGTTGTAATTCCCAAGAGCAGCTGACATGATGGTTAAACAGCAGCGGTTCCTCCAGTACCCAAAACAAGGAAGTATTTTCAAAATCCCTTGTGACCTTCAGTAGAGACCAAGCACTTAATAAACTTTTATAAAAGTCCGGTAACTGTGAGGTGTTGATCTTGTCCACTTCACACAGCACTATGTTCTTCCCCAGTCTCATCTGTCCAACCTGGTCAAGAAAGAACCGAGCTAAAAAAGTCCATGGGTGCTGCTCCTGTGCATATAACAGTTTTTGTATTGTTTGTAGACGGAAAGCAGCCACTGACTCCCAACATCCATAAGTCCTTGACCCCTTCCTCCAGTGGTAAGTACAGCACACTCCGTCTCAGCCAGTGCATACCGTCCCAAAAGAAGTTCACAATAGCCTCCTGTACCTGCTTGATCAGCTGTGATGGGGGCTCCAAACAGATGCACTTGTGCCACAGGCTGGAGGTCACCAGGTTATTAATAACCAGCATCCTGCCCCTATAGGACATCTGGGGGAGGATCCAGCGCCATTTTGCCAGTCGATCTTGAACCTTTTGGAGTAATCCTTCCCAGTTCTTACTTATAAAGTGTCCATTGCCAAGGTAGACTCCCAGGTACAATAATCCTCCAGTGCTCCACTGCAGATGCCCCTCAAGCTGCAATCCTGCCCAGTCTCCCACTAGCAGAGCACTGCTTTTGGCCCAGTTTATTTTTGCCGATGACATTTTTCATAAGTCTTTGACAAGCTGTCAGCTTATCCACATCCTCCTGATTCTTGATGAGAACCACAATGTCATCCGCATAAGCCGTAACTTTAAATGGCTCCACTGTATATTCTGGGATAGACAAACCACTCAGCACTCTCCGCAACTCCTTTAAAAATGGCTCCAATGCCAGTGCGTGCAGCATTCCAGAAAGAGAGCAGCCCTGACGAACTCCTCTTTGAACTGTGAAAGGCGCACAAGCCACCATTGACTTTCACTACACTAGAAATGTCACTATAGAGTAATTGAATATTGTTAACAAATTTCTCCCCAAAACCAAAAGCCCTCATCACATCCCACAAATAGGAATGACTGACCCGATCGAAAGCTTTCTCTTGATCTAAGGAGAGTAAGCCAACTTTAAAATTAAGAAGCTCTGAGGAAGCCAAAATATCCCGAATTAAAAATATATTATTAAAAATGGTTCTGTCAGGGACACAGTAGCTCTGATCTGGATGCACCACTTTAGTCAGAACAGTCCGGAGTCTGTTGGCCAGCGCTTTAGAAAAAACTTTATAGTCCGCGCACAGCAGTGACACAGGCCGCCAGTTTCGAATTTCACACAAATCTCCCTTCTTAGGAAGGAGGGTTATCACTGCTCTCCGACAGCTCTGGGGTAAGACACCCGTCCTGATGCTCTGTGTGAACACTTCTAGAAGTCTGGACCAATGAGATCCCAAAATTCTTTATAAAATTCAACTGGGATCCCATCAATACCCGGAACCTTGCCCACATTAAGCCCCCTTAAAGCATCAGAAAGTTCCGATAAAGTCACAGCTGCTTCCAGGTTTGTGACATCTCCTTTAGGAAGCTGAGGAAGATTCTGTAACAACTGATGGCAGTCCTTGTCATCTTGAGCCGTCTCTGCAGCATACAAAGTCTTATAAAGTCCCTCACAATCTCCCTGATCTCCACTGGCTGCTGTTTCTCTGTCCCATCTGCTGCCCGCAAACAATATAAAACTTTACTTTGCGAGTTCTTTCTTTCAAGATTAAAAAAATACTTTGTTGGTGCATCCATTTCATTTAGGCTCTGAAATCTTGATCTCACCAGAGCCCCTTTAACTCTGGTGTCCAACAGCTGGGCCAGACCCTCTTTTTATCTTTGAGGCTCTCTGTAAGCTGTGTGGTTGGGCCAGAATCGAGAAGCCTCTGGATTTCTGTGACCTCAGCTTCTAATTCAGCCATCTCAGATTTTAAACATTTAGTGACATTTCTAGTGTATTGCTGACACAACCCTCGAATCTGCACCTTCCCTAAATCCCACCATTGTTGCAGGCTGATGAACTCCCTTTTTTTAAGTTTCCATGTGTTCCAAAAAAACCTGAATATTTCTTTGAAATTCTGATCTTGAAGTAAAGTAGAATTGAAGTGCCAATAAGCACTTTTAGGTGTGTAGGCTGTAAGCAGCACACTGCAGGTTAACAAACTGTGATCTGACAGCCCAGTGGGTGTGATGGAGCTCGATTTGAACAGTCCAAGGTGATGTTTGAATGTGTAAAACGGTCCAGTCTGGCCAGTGACACCTCCCCACCACTTACTCTCCCCCACGTGTATTGCCTGCTCTCCCCATTCTTCCTCCTCCATACATCCACCATCTCCATTCCCCTCAGTATCCTCAGCAGTTCTTGGGCAGAGCGAGGATGAGGCTCAATCCCGTTATTTCTATCTATTGGTGAATCTATGGTACAGTTAAAATCACCTCCCAACACCACGAGTTCTTCCGAACTGCACTGCTCTAAAAGATCTTCAACTTTCTTAAAAAACTGTACTCTCTCATTTCCATCATTCGAGCGTAACATTTATGAAGTTAAAACCTTCCCTGGATCTGTGCCTTTACTCTCAATAATCTCCCCTCCAGTATGTTATCCACCCCACAGATGTCTGCATTTATGTTATTTGTCAACAGCACAGCCACGCCGGCACTGACATTGGACCCATTACTATAAAATATCCCACCATTCCAGTCCCGGCTCCACTCCCACTGGTTTTCCTTATCAATGTGAGTTTCTTGTAAGAAGGTTACATTCAGATTTTTCTGTTTTAAAAACTCAAAAAGAGCCCATCTCTTGCCAGTATTTCTACCCCATTGATATTTAAGCTCCCAATTTTTATACTGGCCATAATCACAGATGATATAAAAAAACAATTCACGAGAAGACCCCAGTTCAGAAGGGGGTGAATCCTACAAGTCCTATTCATTTTGACTATTCATTTTGGACTTTCTCTTCAGTTTACTTAATATGTTCTTTAATCTCACCAGCTCTTGTGAGGTGAACATTGCGGAAGAGGATGGACATTTTCTTAAACTGCGGACTGATGACACAAACAGATCAATATCAGGAAAGAATTCGGACTCATCGACTCCTTTCCGCCCAGCGGTCTCTAATAGAAAGTTTTTTATACTCTGGGCACTGTAACCCCCCCTGTCTTTTAGGTCTTGTGCTTCAGATACCGTGGATGAATCAGAAATACTGCCTTCCTCTTCCTCACTTTCACTAGCTACCGCGGCGTCTTCCTCCGTCACAGCTGCTAAAACTGCAAAGCTGCTCTCAGTGACGGGAAAGGCGGCAGCGCTGCTCTCTCGGTCAGCAACAGGCGATTCCGCCGCGACGTTGCTGCGCTTTTTCAGAGAACCTCCTTCTACTGTATTATAATGGCGCTTTTGAGCCGGTCGTTTAAAACCGTCATTGTTTTCAGCATCTTTAATTACTTCCATTTCAATCGATCCCCAAACACTGTCATCCACACCAGCAGGTAGTTCTCCCGTAACCCCACTGCCCCCCTCCTCACTGTTCACAGTCTCATCAACATGCGCGCCCTTCTCCCCCAGCGCACTAACAGAAGCCCCCTCACTGGCTGATTTCACGGGCACTGAGGACACCCCCTGCGCTGCACCTTCTAGGGCTGATGAGGGTCCAGCCTGCTGTACACCTTGTTCATCTTCTCCTCTTTATGTGCCATTGTCCGATTCCGCTTTTCAGGGCACTGTTTAACTAAATGCCCCCCACTGCCACACGCTAAACATTTCATTTCATCAGAAGTAACAAAAATCACGTAATCATGACCGTCAAGCCTAAACCGCATAGTAATATTAAGATCCACATCCGTCTGATTAAACACCATATACACCTGCCTTCTAAAAGATAATACATGTTTTATTGCAGGAGCTTTGCACCCAAGGGGAATATATCGGATCTTTGATACGAGGCGACCGTGACGCTCCAATTCTCTTTCAAGTACTTCATTTCTTAAAAACGGCGGTACATTCGACAAAATAACTTTACGGGCCGGAGCCGCCAGCGGATACACCTGCACAAAAACACCATCGACAACGACTCCTTTTTCGACAAGTGTCGATACCAAATCAACAGAACTTAAAAATAAAACTATGGATCCATTCATCCGAGACGCTGATTTAATGTTTTCACATCCTATAACTTCTCCTACGGCCAATACCCCACTTTCCAAAGGAATAAAATCCTCTGACACAAGTTTAACGCCATGCCGGCGAGTCAACTTTTCCAAGCCTGCAGCCATTTTGGCTGCCGTGGCCTAAGGCCACACAATAAGTACTTTTAAAACTCTTCCACCAACACTTAGAAAGAAAAGTAAGAAAATTAGAAAAGAAAAGAATATTGATTTAAAGTTTAAACAAAACAACACATACCTCAAGATCCGCTCCCACACACCACAACCGCCATCCGCGCCAACACAAACTCCCAACAAGCACTGCGACAGCGAAACAGGAAGGAAGCAGAGAGAGATAGAGAGATAGATAGATAATGAAAGGCACTATATTATAGATAGATAGATAGATAGATAGATAGATAGATAGATAGATAGATAGATAGATAGATAGATAGATAGATAGATAGATAGATATGAAAGGTACTATTTTAATAGATAGATAGATAGATAGATAGATAGATAGATAGATAGATAGATAGATAGATAGATAGATAGATAAGGCACTATATAATAGATAGATAGTGTGTGTATGTGTGTAAAAATACAAACCAACAAACATCCACAAAAAAGTATGGCTCAACAAAATTGAAATTGCTTGTTTTCACTTAAAACCAGCTATGTGTAATTGACTTTTGAGAGGAACATGTTATTGAATTTTATAAACTGGTGATTAAAATTAGGAATACCTTAAATTCCATCCAAGTATCTTAGTTCTGTATGTAGAATTACAAATAAAACCTTATTTTTGCAAGCTAAATTATTGAGCCTGTTGGGGTATTTTTTTATTATTATCTTTGACAAATAATACTGTAAAATAGTTTATTACTACAAATGCTTGCAATGCCCCATCTGTTGGAATTACAAATGTAGTGAATTTTATGACTTACATTTAAATTTTTATGACATACATTTTCAATGGATGGTGTACTGCAAACGTTAATGCAGAGGTCTCCATTGTTTATTTAGAGTTTACTCCATCTTAGACAGATAGCACAGCTAGTTATTCATTAATTTGTTGTTTTATTTATTTTCTGTTACTGCTTATTAAAACAATGAAGTGGTTGTCAGGAGACAAAATCTGCTCTGTGAGTATGTGGTGTGTTATCCCTGAACCTTAAGCCAGCTGCATCCTTTTGGGACAATAGTTGCTTATTTAAACAGTTTGAAACCTTGTTAGCCTAAGAAACCAAGATGTGTGATTAAAAGAATTTCTTCAACACATGTTGTCCCCAACTATCCAGAAAACATTAAAGTGTTCTGTCCACTTCTTCTGTGTTAAGATGTATATGTACTTTATATAATTTAATTGTGTGAAAGCACAATATCATTTTTGATTTCAGTCTATTGCCATCTTCAATTTTATGTCATTGAAACTGATTACATTAGCAGTGTCCCTTAAGAAATCAGAACCATTGCCATCTCGGTCTATCCTCTATTGTTCTTTATTAGCTCACATGCCTGATCTGCTCTAGCAGTTATTTAGTGGGAGTCTAAAATGATAATTCCTGTTCATGAGGACATCATTAGCATTCTGTAAATGTCTCAGTTCCTTTATGTCCTATCATGATAGCTGTTTTATGTATTCCACGAGAAAAATGGAATGGTTAGCAGAACGCAGGTTTTTATTATTAATAGAAAGGGGGGGTGAAGTCATAAAAGCGTGCAGAAGGTCGTGTAGCACAAGTTCAGGACCTTGGACAGCGTCAAGACTGCTACGTCTCTCTGATGTTAAAAATACTCCAAAAGTAAACCACATCTTTACAGGGGACTCTTAGTCAGCCACTAAAAGCAAAATCATGTAAATGAGGTCAACTTACAATAATATATATATATATATATAAATATATTGGAGAAAAGATATATATATATATATATATATATATATATATATATATATATATATATATATATATATATATATATATATATATATATCTTTTCTCCAATTTTTAAAGTTTCCTACACATCTCAAAGATCTGCATGTCTGGATCACTCTAGGACAGCCGTTCTTAAAGTGCTTTGGACCAAACCATTTTGTCAAAGTCAGAGGGAATCTCATGCAGCCAACGACAAAGTCATTACACAAATCTGACGCTGCAGCACACCCACCACGCTGACTGATTACAATGCAAGACACTCCATTAATAAAACATGAATATACAAATAACCGTTATCATAAAGGTTTAACTAAGAGTGAAGAAATGTCCATCAGTAGAAATATTGTTCTTTATTTAGTTTTCTTGTTTGTTTGTGTTAATGTTTATTATTGCAAGGATTACATCGAGCCACACCTCAGTTCTGGGAAACATCTGTCCCACAATGCCTCCCCACACAGGCATGTCAGGCCCTCTCCCATGTTCCCAATAAAAAGGTGGAATGATCCTCTATGCTGCCAAGTCCTCTTGCCTTCCATGAAAGAACCCAGGTTGACTCTTCCTCATCCAGGCAGTGTAGTCTCCCCCATATTATCCACAACTTTTTCTCTGGCACTGTTCCTTGCCTCTCTTTTCCCCTCTCTTTCCGACTGCACCTTCCACTTTTAGTTAGTTGAGTCAGCTGCTCCTTTCCAGGTAATTCATAGGTTTCTCATACCTATTTATATTCTTTACTGTAATGATAAAAAGGCACAACCAGACAATGACACCAAACACAAATGACAGTTGTTACAAGAGTCTGTGTTACTTCTTCTGTTGTGGCTTTAGAAGTTGCCCAAAGAAAGACAACACAAATAAAACTCTGTCAAACAGATTTGGGGGCCGTTTATAAATTACATTGGGAATGCATGGTCAGTTCCAATTCACTGCCTGGAATGTGAATGGCTGTAATATAGCACAAATAAGATAAGGGTCAAATGGTTTCCAGCAGAGTCACATTAAGATGTTCAAGAAGCTCATCTAACCACCACCTTTCAATCAGGGTTAAATAGTTTATTTAAGTTTGGTGACCTCACTTGCCAAGATCACAAACTCCTCCAAAGGATTGTCCAGACAGCTTCTGAAATCATTAGGGGCTAACCTTGCACAGCTTCATACCGTTTACTCCATCAGATGTCTGAAGAGAGCTGAATCCACCATCTCTGATGACAGCCACCCAGCTTTCACTTCAGCCTACTGGTGCCTGACCACTCGCTCCAGCTGCGTCAGGGACAGCTTCATCCCCCAGGCCATAAAGTCACTGAACTCCTGGTAATCTGATTTTACCTGCCCTGTGCTGTACACACCTGCTGGTTTTTTAGGCCTAATTCTACTGTATGCTGCATACGGACTGCCATCTGCATTGCTTTTATCTACTCTTATTTACTGTATTTATTTAAGGTTTATGGATGTGGTGAGAGGGAACGTGCAGGTGATGGGTGTAACAAAGCAAGACGCAGAGGATAGGAAGATATGGAAAAAGATGACCCGCTGTGGCAACCTCTAACAGGAGCAGCCAAAAGAAGAAGAATTGAATGGATTTATTTATCTTCTGCTACTCTTATTTATTTTCTCAATGTATTTATACATCATCATCTTATTATCTTATTGTATATTATTGCCTGTTGTGGAACGAGCCCCGGCCACAGACAGACGGACATCGTTTGATCACCCAACACACACATTTTATTTTTCCTAATATTTACAAGTCTGTGCACAACCCAGTGCCTCCAGCACCAATCCCCCAAAGTCCAGGCCTCTGTCTCCAGTGCCTGCCTTCTTCAGGCCGCCTCCATTCCTCTCCAGTAAGACTCTTGTCCACTTCCGCCCGACACCAGTCATCGAATGGAGGGAGGCGGCCCCTTATAACCACACCCGGACGAGCTCCAGGTGCTTCCCGACATTCCTCCGGCGACACTTACCTGTGTGGCGGAAGTGTCGGCTGTGCACCCGGAAGCACTACGGGTGTCCCTGCTCTTCTTCCCCCCAGCACTTCCGGGTGTGGTGAAGGTGCTGAGGTCCAGGACTCTCCAGACACCGGGGCACCTCCTGGCGGTGACCATGGGCCCTTGGTCCCCAACACAACCAGGGCGGTCACCCCCTCGTGATCTGGAGGAGTCGCAAGTCTTGGGCGTCCCAGCTGGGTACCACCCCCAGCCGCATGCCACACTGTATATATACTTCCATGTGCCCCTTCCACAGAAATGTAACATCAGAATTTCACTATACTCCTGCAGTGTGCGCAACAATACAGCTCTCTAATCTAATCTAATCTGATCTGTTTTGATCTGATCTGATCTAATCTAATCTAATCTGATTTGATCTAATCTACAGTAATCTAATCTAATCTAATCTAATCTAATCTGATCTGATGTAATCTAATCTAATCTAATCTGATTCGATCTGATCTGATCTAATTTGAACGTATTGTCACATACTGTATTCCCAAATCTTTGTGAATAGTCACGGCACACGCAGAGGGATCCATGTTCTCTTTTTGTTTTTTTTTTCTTTTTTATTCTGAAACTTTCTCAAACTTTCTGAATTCTTATCACCTGCTGATTCTGCTCCTTGGCTTTGTTACCACTGGCACCACCAACAGAGCTGACAGCCCAGAAGTCTGCCAGTGAAGATTCATTCCAATTTAGCTCTTCTGATGCAGCACTCAACAAGACTCTGCTGGTTAATTCCTTCTCTTTATCCAAGGCATTAAGCCTGAATTCTTATTTGTCCAACACTGACATCCTGGCTTTTCCTTCCAGCACATTTTTTATGGTCAAAAAAGCAAAACAGCTTCTGTTTCAGCATCTGTACCCCCCACGCCTCTATAGATTTCCCCATAGCAGGTTTAACAATTATTTAAAAGTGCCGATTGTAATGTTTACTGCAGACACTTCTGTTTTATATCTCCATGCTTTCATATCTTCTGGAAGCTTCCAGGGCTCAGTCGGATTGCTAAGACCCCTTGCTGTCATGGGCGGCCAACATCAAACCAATATGTTCTTCATATTCTGCACTAATTGGGCCATTACCTCAGATGCCCCAGGCTCTTGAACATATCCTCCGGTGGTGCATGGATGAAAGTAAATTCTCGCTCAATTTCAATGCCCCTGCCGCGTTCTCGTCTAATCCATATCGCTCCCATGAGCTGATTGATCTGCCTCTAAAAAGTTCATCCACCTCCCTGGAAGATCAACAGCTGTGGCCTCCTCCCCTGATGTGCTGAAGAGTCCTGCCGCAGGATTAAGGTTCTCAATGTACAACAAAGGCGGGAGCCTCTTTTGTTTCTTGTTTTCTTGGGGAGGGGGGTATATTTTGTGAATAAGATTGTAAACATATAACATAGTGTTCATTTAAACAGTGTTTTAATATTTACAGAATGCCTATCTTAAAAATATAGCAAAACTTTGTTCAAGTAACTCTAATAATAGGACGTGCTTGGGTGCATTATGCGCCATTATGGACAATGGTGTAACGAATTTTACTTTCAGATTATGTAGTGGGACCACTAGGGGGCATTGCAGCACCCCAAACCCAACTACATGGACCCTGCAACTTCCGAATCTAAATAAAAGGTTTATTACAACAAGGTACCTTTACAAGGTCAGTTGCACAAACACAATGCAATTCTCTGCTCCTCCACTCCTCTCAGGCGAGTTTTGTCCGTCCTCCACTCCCAATTGTAATTTATCTGGGCGAGGCAGAGCTGCTTCCTTTATGCAGCATCTGGGAGTATTTCATGTGCCAGGGAATAACCCGTAGGAAGCACTTCCGGGTCGAATGGAAGGCCCTGAAAGTAGGGATTACAATTCCTGTCAGCTTTCACCTGTTTGACCCATGGAACCCAACAAGGCTGACCCACAGAACTACAGTGCCCAGTAGGCTCTGCAGGTATCCGAAACCCAGGAACACTGCCATCTATTGCAAATTAACAATAGCTGGTACTTTCATCTGTCATATTTAAGAGATGTGACAAAAAGGCGCTATATAGGCACTCAACCCGACACAGACTGACACCGGAGGCACGTGAAAATTAAACAAAAATGTATTTTCTTCAGCCGTGGGGCACGTCTTCCCCATGTCCCACAGGACCTACACAGTCCCCAAAACACACACAAAGAAAAACACCAAAATACACTCTTCTTACTCCACTCCTCCCAGGCAGCTTTGTCCTCCTCCTCCCGACTCTGGCTCCTCAAGTAGTGGCTGCAGGCTCCTCTTATAGCCCACCCGGAAGTGCTCCAGGAGATGATTGATCAAATTCAGGCTGAATCACAGTCCACACGAGCTCAGGAAGCCATGCAACTCCCTCTGGCGGTGGCCACGGAGTCCAACAGGGCTGAGTTCCTGTGTTTCACGATTCAACCCAGGGCGGCTGCCACCAAGCGTTCCAGGAGACGTAGTGTGCAGCCCATGGCTGTTCCCCCAGATTCAGTGCCAAAGGGGAGTCCCGGCCGGGCATGGGTCCAGGCTGTCCGTCACAGAGAACATCAGTGGGGTAGAGGGGTCATTTCATCGGATTGGCTGGCCTAGAGATGACTCAGCTGTGGAATGGCCAAACGGAGGAGGCAGCTTGATGGCCGAGGTCTCCAGGACTGAGTTTCACACACGCCCCGTCCATTTTGCAATGCACGATGGGATTTGTAGTTTCGTTTTTCCAGGTGAAAGATGATTTTCTACTCCAGACTGTGCGATATCTTCTTCTTCTTCTTCTTCTTCTTCTTCTTCTTCTTCTTCTTCTTCTTTCTTACTATATAAAAGCGGTCGGGATTGTCCTTCCGTCCCGTGAGTGCAAAGCATAGCGGTATTCCGCTTATCACAGACTTACTACTTGCGGCTTGAGTGACGAAGCGACGCGATGTGAGCAGAGTTCTGGTGCTCCCATCATTCCCTTGCTTTTGTGCGCGATGCACTGGAAAAATAGACAAAATTTTGTCTCTGGAAATAATTAATGTTGATGGAGTACAAATGCCTCACCGTGTAATAAATATCAGGGGGGTTCAAAAGGGCGACATCAATATGGAAAAAAAGTTTAAATTTCATCACAAAAATAACAGAAACTACGAGTATTCAAGTAATACCGCTCAAATGCAATATAACCAAATTAATGAGTTTGTATAAAATATCAAATTGATCTACATATTGAATTGCCTTAAGAAGTGGTCAACTTAAAAGTCGGTCGCCTTAAAAGGCGGGTCAGCCTAATAAAATATATCTTTTTATCTCATGTGATTTTTGTACCTCCGTAATCACTATGGGAGGGATATTGCCTTTTATTACAATATTTCTATATTTTTTGGTTACTTAATATGCCGCAATTTAAAAGAACTTATTCCAACAAGGGAGCTTTTGCTTCTAAAGGAAACAGCAGTACAGCAGCAGCAGCAAGCCAGCTGATCGAGAAAAGAGGAGGTAAAAAAACTGTATTTGTTTCCCATTGTATCACCGTGTAAGAGGGGGTTTCGGGGGGGCAACCGCATCTCCTTAGTGTGTGTTCAGCCCCCCTCTTCTCAACGCGAGTGGCTATGACACAAAGTGGCTGGTGAATAGCATGCCCCTTTTGGGGGTGTGGGTAGGGGATGGGCAAGCGAGAAGGGGACAAAGCCCCCTAATCTCTTTTATATTTATAGCTTCTGCTACATGCTCACTTCCTCATATGATTCCATCTTGTTTCCAATCACAAACTGAAAATTTAAAGGAAAAGAGGCAAAGAAGCGATTACCACGAGCACTGGGCACAAGCCTTCCCAGAGACCGCATGAATTCTCCCTTCTGCCAGTCCACATGAGAGGTGGCACAAACAATAAAAACGGATTAACCCTTAATCTAGCAGCCTCAGTGTAAGCCGGCGTCCCCGTTTCAGTCAGACCCTGTCTAGCCAAACATAATATATGACTATAATTAAAGTTATGCAAAAGTAGTTGTATGAAATGAGTCTGGACCCCATAGTGCCCCCAAGCAATATGATCCCATCGCCACACAAGGCTGGTCAGCCCACAGGATACATTTTCGGATTATTTTAGCAGCTTAACCATGCTGATGTTATTTTTTATGAATTAATATGTAAATATGTCACCTTGAATGAATAATAATGGATTTGTGCTTTTGTGTTCGGGTAATGGAGAGTATCTGAGAGAATGTGGGAGGATGAGGAGGAGGAGGAAGGCTGCCAGCACAGTTTGCCCTCTTAGGTCTTTTTATCCTGACATTGTCATTATTGTCATTTCATGTCTGTGTGTTTCTGGAAAAACTTTAATAGACATGAGCACGTAGATAAAGAGTGCCATAAAAAAGGAGAAAGGCCTAAAGAGTTGCAGCTGATAAACAAGCAACTTGCAATCTGCGGCCAAAGCGCCACCTCAACCTGCAGGCCCCTTGGCCTGCAAACAAGCAAACGCACTTTATTTGATATAACTGCTACACTGCTTTGTTAGAGTGCTTTACTATAAAAGAGCATCCCTACCCAAATTAAATGTAATCCAACATTTTAACGACATTCCAGTCCAATGCATGCACACATAGTACAGGCGTGGACACTTTGTCGCTACCCCACCACGAAAAAAGAACTCACAATTGTCTCTGAAATAACTCGAAACTGACAAAACTAATTGGCATTTATCATTGTTCATTTCGTATTTAACAAAAATCAGACTTTGCTTTAGAGTTTGGATGCAACAGAATATTTCAAATTGTAATAACACATCAAAATGGCATGGACAAAAAATTATGGGACCCTTAACTTTAAGGAAGCTTAAGTCAGCCCCTTGTACCCGAGATCTTATTCTTTCGGTCATTACCCAAAGCTCATGGCAGATCGACTGAAAAATCGAGAGCTTCGTCTTCTGGCTCAGCACCTTCTTCGCCACTATGGATCAGAATAGCAACCACATAACTGCTCTCGTCACTCCAATCCATCTGTCAAGCTCACCATCCTTTATCCCCTCAAATATCAACAAGACCCTGAGGTACTTAAACTCCTCCACCTGAGGCCGTAACTCACCTCCTGCTCGGACAAAGCTGTCCACCTTTTTCCAACAGAAGACTATGGCCTCAGATTTGGAGGTGCTGATCCCCACATTCAGCTGTCAAACTATCCCAGTGGTGCTGGAGTTCACTGCCCGATTAAGCCAACAGGACCACATCGTTTGCGAAAAGCAGTGATGCAGTTTTAACCCTAAGCTTCGTTTGCTGTCTAATTTCTCAAACAAAACCCTGTGTTTCAGACCTTGAATAGAATTGATTCATTTTAATTTGGAGCAGCACTGTGGCACAGTGGTTTGAGACCAGAGTTGACGTTCCAGGTTCTCCCTATGTTTTAGCTTGCATGTTCTCCCCGTGACTGTGTAGGTTTCCTCCTGGAGGTCCCATTCCCCCCAAAGTCCAAAGACATGCAGGTTAGGAGAATCGGCAACGCTAATTTAGCCGTAGCGTGTGTTTGGTGTGTGTGTGTTGGATTGGTACCCTGTCCAGGGTTTGTGCCAGCCCAGCACTCTATGCCAGCAGGGAGAGGCTCCAGTGTCCCCCATAACCCTGGCTTGGATTAAGCAGGTTAGAAAATGAGATGATATTCAATTTTAACTTTTGCCACTTCAACACAATTATTGCATTTAATTTGAATGTCAGCCATTGTCTTCATGCCATACTGCTATATAAATAAAATGGATTATTATTATTATTAACATCTTGTATCACCCCAGTCCCAAAGGTATCACATCCTAGTGAGCTAAACAACTTCAGGCCTGTCGCTCTGACGTCACATGTGATGAAGACCATGAAGCGGCTGCTGCTTCACCACCTGTGGCCACAGGTCCGCCATGCCCTCGATCCTCTGCAGTTTGCATACCAGGAGAAGGTGGGAGCAGAGGATGCCATCATCTATATGCTACACCGATCCCTCACCCACCTGGACAGAGGCAGTGGTGCTGTAAGAATGATGTTTCTGGACTTCTCTAGCGCCTTCAACACCATCCAACCTCTGCTCCTTAGGGACAAGCTGACAGAGATGGCAGTAGATTCACACCTGGTGCCATGGATCGTGGACTATCTTACAGACAGACCTCAGTATGTGCGTCTCGGGAACTGCAGGTCTGACATTGTGGTCAGCAGCACAGGAGCGCCGCAGGGGACTCTACTTTTTACGGTCCTGTTCAGCCAACATACATCAGACTTCCAATACAACTCGGAGTCCTGCCACGGGCAAAAGTTCGCTGAAGACACTGCTACCGTGGGCTGCATCAGGAGTGGGCAGGAGGAGGAGTATAGGAACCTAATCAAGGACTTTGTTAAATGGTGTGACTTAAACCATCTACAACTGAACACCAGCAAGACCAAGGAGCTGGTGGTGGATTTAAGGAGGACCAGGACCCTCATGAACCCCGTGATCATCAGAGGTGACTGTGCAGAGGGTGCTATAAATACCTGGGAGTGCAGCTGGATGATAAATTGGACTGGACTGCCAATACTGATGTTCTGTGTAAGAGAGGACAGAGCCGACTATACTTCCTTAGAAGGCTGGCATCCTTCAACATCTGCAATAAGATGCTGCAGAAGTTCTATCAGACGGTTGTGGCGAGCGCCCTCTTCTACGTGGTGGTGTGCTGGGGAGGCAGCATAAAGAAGAGGGACGCCTCACACCTGGACAAACTGGTGAGGAAGGCAGGCTCTATTGTAGGCACGGAGCTGGACAGTTTGACATCCGTGGCAGAGCGACGGGCGCTGAGCTGGCTCCTGCCAATCATGGAGAATCCACTGCATCCACTGAACAGGATCATCTCCAGACAGAGGAGCAGCTTCAGCGACAGACTGCTGTCACCATCCTGCTCCACTGACAGACTGAGGAGACCCCACACTATGAGACTCTTCAGTTCCACCCGGGGTGTAAACGTTAACATTACACAAAACTATTGCCTGTCTGTTATACCTTCATTGTTATCACTCTTTAATTTAATATCGTTCTTTATCAGTATGCTGCTGCTGGAGTATGTGAATTTCCACTTGGGATTAATAAAGTGTCTATCTATCTATCTATCTATCTATCTATCTATCTATCTATCTATCTATCTATCTATCTATCTGTCTATCTATCTATCTGTCTATCTATCTATCTATCTATCTATCTATCTATCTATCTATCTATCTATCTATCTATCTATCTATCTATCTATCTATCTATCATAATAATAGTATTATTACAATGAACCCATGCTCAATGGCTGGCTAATTCTCAATACAGTCCTTCTATTTCAGCTTTGCCCGCTTTATTTCATGTAGTATTTCAGCTCCTTATGATTTTTGAGTAGTGCCTTTTTAAACTGAACACCAAGTTCTTTACAGGTACGGCATAACTGCCTCCATGTTTCTATAATGTGAACACTTGTTATGTTCAATGCCTTGCTCAGTGTCACAGAAGGGGGCCAGCAGATAGGAATAAAAACTGGAACTTTATGATATAACATGGCGCCATTCGATAGAGAGCACCAGCCCAAAGCGCTTGGCAGGCAGACTACAATGGCTTCCATATTTCCACAGATGAAGTCCTCATAAGTTCACTGAGAGTCACACTCGAGCCAGCAGTGAGGGCATAACTATAAATTTGTGATTTACACTTGAAAAAAGAGAACAGACAGAGGGAAACATAAAGGGGTTGAGGTCTTTTCAGAATACCCCTTTTAATAGCACCCATGCTAATACATTTTGAGGAATAAAAGAATAAATGTTTTTTGTGGGCAAGTGTGGCCCCTACAGACACTGCTTCAAAATATAATAACAATAATTCTTTACATTTATATAGCGATTTTCTCACTACTCAAAGCACTTGACGTAGTGAGTGGGGAGGCTCTTCAGCCACCACTACCAGGATAACGCAATAGCAGCCATTTTAGCACCAGTACACTCACCACACATACTGTTAGGTGGCAAGGTGGTGAGAGAGATAGCCAATTAGAGACAGGGGATGATTTGGGGGCCGGGATGACTAGGCCGTGGTGGGCAATTTAACCTGTACATCAGGATACACCCTGCTTTTTATGAAGGATGCCCAAGGATCTTTTATGACCACAGAGAGTCAAGACCTCGGTTTTACGTCTCATTTGAAGGACGGTGCCATTTTTACAGCACAGTGTCCCCGTCACTGCACTTGGGCATTGGGATCCACAGTCAGATGACAGGGTAAGTGCCCCCTGCTGGCCTCCCATCTGAACATGCTTAGCTTCAGGTGGATGGCCTCTTCTAAAGCACAGATGGCATATCTGCTGGTTAAAAAGAACACCAACATCTAGTTAGATCAGCTCCATTATTTGGTGTTGATCAGAAGATGACTTTCGAAGAGTGAAGTCATTCATGTGGTGTGGCATTGTCCCCCTCCTGGGGTGAACTGTGTCTCGTCTAAACTTGTCCCCCATTTTACCTCTGGTGCCGAGTCCCCAGCACACTCCCGTAACAACTCTACTGTGTCACCTACACCTCCAGGAATGTAAAGACTAAAACTGACAAGTTTAACTTTAGGAGGGCACATTTTGAACAGCTGCAGCAAAGTCTAAGAGGAAGAAACTGGGATGTTTTTAAATGTGGAGACAGATGAGGAGCAGTGGAACAGGTTTATAAATATTTTACATATAATACAGGACAGGCACATCCCAAAATTTGGTATTAGTAGGAAAAAAAAAAAACTGTGCAGTAGATTAATTAGTTAAAGAAAAAAAAAAACAGTTGTATAAGTCTGTGATGCCCCAGGTGCTGCAACCTTTGGTGTCTTTCATCTCCCGGGAACATCCATAGTCATAACCAAGATGGACTCGGAGAACAAAATGTGGTGCCAAATGGAAAGTGTCATTCATTAAAATGATACAAACAGTGTCTAAAGCAGGGGTCTTCAACACATCTCTGGTATCTCGCAAACCCTTTCCAAGTAGCTCACCGAAGTGTTAATGAATCCTACAGAACTTTGAAAACTTGATTAGTCAAATTAGGGGTGGGCGATCTTTCCAAAAAATCATATCACAATCCTTTTAAAACAAAATCACGATCCACAATCTGAATTGCAGTCTATCTTTTCATACACTTAAGAGAATATCCAGACTCAAACTCATCAAGTCCTAAGTAACACTTTATTTTAAATATCAAACCAAGTTGAATTCAATTGTTCTCTCGTTCGCTAGCAAAGCAGAGTTAAGGCACACGCCCCGAAGCTGGCGAGTGAGTGAGGAAGGCAACTCTCCTCGGCCCGCTGCGTGTTTCTCTGTACCGCAAGCGAACTCTGATACAGAGCAGAATGAGAGAAATCGCAAAATCAACCGGAATGTTCAAGCAAATTATAGAAATAAACCCGATCTAAATCTGTGAAGTAGTTTTCTCGTGAAAAGTGGACGGACATACAACAACAACAATAACAACGTTTATTTATAAAGCACATTTTCATACAAATAATGGAGCTCAAAGTGCTTTACATGACAAAGTAAGAATTAAAATAAGACAACACTCATTAACATAGAATAATGGTAAGGTCTGATGGCCAGGGGGGACAGAAAAAACAAAAAAACTCCACAAGGCTGGAGAAAAAATAAAATCTGCAGGGGTCCTGAGGCCACAAGACCACCCAGCCCCCTCTAGGCATTCTACCTAACATCAATGACCTCAATCAGTCCTCATGGTATTCAGGGTTCCCATGGAAGGACTTGATGATGACGGTCACGTGGACTTCTGGCCTTTAATCCATCAATGTAGGAACATCACGATGCTTTGATCAGGTGGTGGTGGTGCAGGTCGCCACCACAGAAAACTGGAATATGAACAGAAGAGAGAGTAGGGGTTAATATGGATTGTGGAGCCACCATGAATAGTAATGATAATTAATTGAATATACAGAGCATCAGGATTAAACTAAAATGAAGTTATGAGAAGGTCATGTTAAAGTGATGAGTTTTTAGCAGTTTTTTAAAGCGCTCCACCGTATCAGCCTGGCGAATTCCTATTGGCAGGCTATTCCAGATTTTAGGTGCATTTAGCAAATTTAGTAAATTTAGCTCTTGGAATTCTGAGCAGATCCTCATTTGAGGATCTAAGGTTACGATTTGGAGTGTAAGGTGTCAGACATTCTGATATATAAGATGGAGCGAGATTATAATTAAATCTTTGTAAACCATAAGCAGAATTTTAAAGTCAGTCCTGAATGACACAGGTAACCAGTGTAGTGACATCAGGACTGGGGTGATGTGCTCGGATTTTCGTTTCCTAGTTAGGATTCTAGCAGCTCATTCTGCACTCGTTACAGTCTATTGATGTCTTTTTTTTGGTGGTCCTGAGAGGAGTGCGTTACGGTAATCTAGTCGACTGAAAACGAAAGTGTGAACTAATTTCTTAGCATCTTTCACTGATATAAGAGGTCTAACTTTTACTTATGTTTCTTAAGTGAAAAAATGCTGTCCTAGTGATCTGATTAATATGCGATTTAAAATTCAGGTCACAGTCAACAGTTACCCCTAAATTCTTTACCTCCGTCTTGACTTTTAATCCTAATGCATCAAGTTTATTTCTGTATTTTATTTCTGTATTTCTTACAGACATTGGATTTTATATATTATATATTAGTAAACCTTCAAAATAATGTGCAGTTAAAGTCTCAACAGCTTTTCTGGAGCTTAGTAGAGCCAGATGACTATAAGAATCTTCACCAAACAGCTCTAAAAATGTCTGCTTTGTTTGGGTCTCCATACCTTTGTGAGTCTGATGTGAATGTCATGAAGTCAAAGTTCAGAACAAGACGGACAGACGAACATTGAAACGACTCCATCAGAGTGAACCTCAGTGGCTCCACTCCACCACACACCTGCCTCTCTTGTCGACTCCATGCAGTGCCAGTCATCTGACTGACTAAGAAACACATCACACGTGCAACTGGACCTGTGAATAAAGTGACACAGTGACATGTGACAAAATGACAAAGGAATACGTCACATCTGTGTATTTGTATTTGTGTTTGCATTGTTTTGTTTGGACAGCATTCATGTTTTAATCCAATAGTGTGAGATACACTAGGAAATGCATAGAGACATACAAAATGGATTTGCAGGTGAACTAAATATTTTTTGTGATGTTTTAATGTAAAAATGTGAGTTGCGGACACCAACATTTTGAAAATGTTCAGGCAAATCAAGCTTATTCAGTTTGTTTGGGTTGAAATAAGTGATGAGAATAAACGTTAGAAAACATGAGGAGCTGTCGGCCATTTTCATTTTATAAAAGTAGCTCTCAGGGGAAAAAAGGTTGGAGATCCCTGGTCTAAAGTGTGCTGCTTCAATAAATAATTAATTAAAATAGTGCTTGTAAGACAGTTAAAAAATAAAGTTGCTAAATAAGGCCAATACACAATTAAAATCAAGAATAAAAGCAGCCCGACTGCTCCTTCCATTTCATTCTCCGGTGAGATCTTCCTCCCTGTCCTGTCTCCTCCAGCTCACGTGACAAGCATGCTGAGCGAGCCTGCGATCAGCACTTGCGGTCTCCTCTCCGGCTCTCGTACCCAATGAGACAAGTGGAGTTCAACTCCATCTTCCTGCCACCATCCCTCCCTGTCTGCAGTACGACCACTGGAGCACTCCGGCTGCTTCTGCTCCTAATGCATAACAGGAGTGAGCATCCCCTAGAGCACCAGTCTTCTCACTCCCTCGTCCCTTCCTCAATCCCTTCTTCCTCACATTCTGACCTAATCATTCCTTTTTATAACCCTGAGAGTTGCAGGTGCACTAAACAATCCGTGAGCCTCAATGAGGGATGGCTGAGCCGCCTACGTTTGTGCACATAATGAGCAGTTAGTCAATTCCCTCATTAAGTTCTCGGCGTCTGCACAGCTTTCCTCCTACACACACTCACAAGGTCGAGGAAGCACTGTTGTATTCAAACACCGGCACCTTCTCTGACACAAAATGGGCCCCAGACACACTCCACCTCTAAGGTGTATAAGACTAACAGCTGCAGTGTGGATCGTAGGACACATGAGAGCATGAAGGCAGCCATTAAGAATGCTATTTAAAAGGGGAGGCTAAAAGGCTGATAGAGAGGAACAGAGACGATAAGATGACCCAAACAGATTCTTTCAGTATTTTTGTAGTAAAAGATGGGGGGTACATTAAGAATAGTAAAGGTGAGTCAGACAGTGAACTAGCAAATTCTCTATACTTGGATTTTTCTGAAGTTTTTACATGCGAGGAAGTGGATATCCTCCAAATAACAGGGTCTACTAAGGAGGTACTGAGTGGGTTAGAAATTGTAGAGGGAGAAGTGCTGTACAGACTAAATAGGCTAAAATCAAACAAATCACCAGGTCCAGATATTGTTGGTTTTTATTATTAATTTTATTGTAATCATTCCATACAAATCAATCAATTTTTATAAAAAGTAGGATTACAATACAATACAATACAGTTTATTTTTGTATAGCCCAAAATCACACAGGAAGTGCCGCAATGGGCTTTAACAGGCCCTGCCTCTTGACAGCCCCCCAGCCTTGACTATCTGAGAAGACAAGGAAAAACTCCCAATAAAAACCTTGTAGGGAAAAATGGAAGAAACCTCGGGAAAGGCAGTTCAAAGAGAGACCCCTTTCCAGGTAGGTTGGGCGTGCAGTGGGTGTCAAAAGTAGAGGGTCAATACAATACAATACACAGAACAGAACAATTCCTTAAGACAGCATAATAATAAAAATTTTAGAAGTACGGTTTAACGGTAGATGATATGACATAATTAGGTTTGGATATTTTTAGAGTCCTGGAGACCTCATCCATCTAGCTGCCTCCCCATTTGGCCATGCCACGGCTGAAACGTTGCTCCGATGAAAGGACCCCTCTTTCCCATGATTCCTGTGATCCTCCATCAGGGATGACTTTACCATAGGCAGGCAAACAACTTGGCACCAATGGCCACATTTGGGTACCGAGAAAAGAAAAGAATAGGTGAAGGTTAGTATTCAATTCTATTGAGAACAAGTTGACCCCCACTCCACCAGGATATTGTTTATCCTTCAGTGCTTAGGGAGGTTAAAGAGTACAGACATAAACCCTTGACACACATTTTTAAGAAGTCACTGCCCACTAGGGAAATTGTTAAAGATGGGAAGATGGCAAATATTATCCCGTTAAATAAAAGAGGTGATCTAAGTAAGAATAGTCCAGCAACATGCCATCCATCCATCCTCTTCCACTTATCTGAGATCGGGTTGCAGGGGCAGCAGCTTAAGCAGAGATGCCCAGACTTCCCTCTCCCTGGCCACTTCTTGTAGCTCTTCCAGGGGAATCCCGAGGCATTCCCAGGCCAGCCGGGAGACATAGTCCCTCCAGCGTGTCTTCCCTGGGGCCTCCTCCTGGTTAGACGTGCCCGGGAACACCTTACCAGGGAGGCGTCCAGGAGGCACTCTGATCAGATGCCCAACGTGCATCACAGCTAAATTAATGGAAGGAATTATTAAGGAGAAGATCGAGGAACACTTAGCATAAACAGGATATTTAGTAAACAGCCAACAAGGGTTCCGATGAGGGAGGTCATGTTTAATTAATATGTTGAAATTCTATGAAGAACCAAGAGAAGGATACAGTCTTAAGTGCAGAGTTTGACACCACTGACCATTCTATACGATGTTGGGCTTACAGGTACTGTCCTTGCCTGGTTTAGCTCTTATTTATCAAATCGATTCCAGTACGTACAGAAATGAGCTGACAATACCCCATAATTATACACAGGAGTTAAATATGGTGTTCCTCAAGTCTCGGTACTGGGATCTTTACTGTTTTCACTTTACATACTTCCACCGGAATTTATCATTAGAAAACATCATTTTAGTTTTCACTCGTACGCAGATGACACCCAGTTATACCTTTCTTTTAGATCAAATGAAGTTTCTCCGATGTTGTCTTTAATTAGTTGTGTTAGTGAATTGAAGGAGTGGATGGATGAGAACTACTTGTCTTTAAACACCAAGAAAACAGAGATGGGAGGAAATGACGCTGATCACAAGAATATTCTGTCATCATTTAATTCAGTTGGAATGGCCATTAATTTCATAGCATCTAGGCATGTCATTTAAAGCACACATTACAAAGTCGTCTAAGTCATGTTTTTTCCATCTTACAAATGTTGGGAAATTAAGGCGCTTTCTAAATAAACGGGATTCTGAGAAATTAATTGATGCATTTCTTTCTAGTAGGATTGACTACTGCAATGCGGTGTTCACCGGATGTTCAAACTGTTCTTTATACAGCCTTCAGTTAATCCAAAATGCTGCCGCAAGAATTATTACAAGAACAAGAAAATACAACCACATAACTTCAGTTCTTAAATCCTTACACTGGCTCCAAGTTAAGTTTAGGGCAGATTTCAAAATCCTCCTTTTAACATATAAAGCCTTAAATGGCCGACCTCTGGCTTACTTGTCTGAACTTATCATGACTTACAAACCAGAGTGCACATTAAGATCTCAAGATGCTGTTCTGCTTAGGATTCCAAGGATTAATAAAATAACAGTGGAAGGTCAAACTTTTAGTTACAGGGCCCCTAAACTGTGCTGGTCTGCCTGCTACTATAAGAGATGCCCCTTCGGTCTCAGCTTTCAAATCCCGGCTGAAGACTCACTACTTCAGTTTAGCACACCCTGACTAGAGCTGCTGATTAACTGTGCAGACTGCATCTCTGTTGTTAGTCATTAGCACTAAAACACAAGTAACATGATAGTTAGAATTTGTTACTAACCCTCACCTACTCTGTTTCTCTTCACGGTACTCAAATGTGGCACTTGGTGCCACGGCCCTACTGCCAAGTTGTTTTGCCTGCCTAAGGTAAAGTCAACTCTGATGGATGATCACACAAATTGTCAGGTAGAGGGGTCCTGTCATCGGATTGGCTGGCCCAGTGTTGATTTAGCTGTGGAATGGCCAATAGGGGGAGGCAGCCTGATGGCCGAGGTCTCCAGGACTCTGAATAAATCCAAATCATATTCTGTGATGTCATCTACTGTTAAATTCTGCTCCATACTTATATTTTTATTTTTATACTATATGGAGGATTTGTTTTGTTCCGTGTATTGTATTGTATTGACCCCCTTCTTTTTGACACCCACTGCATGCCCAACCTACCTGGTAAGGTATTTATGTTTGAACTGCCTTTCCAAGGTTTCTTCCTTTTTTTTCCTACAAGGGTTTTTTTGGGAGTTTTTGTCTTCTTAGAGAGTCAAGGCTGGGAGGTTGTCCAGAGGCAGGGCCTGTTAAAGCCCACTGTGGTACTCCTTGTGTGATTTTGATTTTTGTATTATATTGTAGTGTAATTGGTGTGTACAATATTATTTATCTTGACTTTCAGAAAGCATTTGATAAGATGTCACAATGCAGGTCGTGCATCAAACCTAAAGAAGTGGGAGTTCAGAGTGGTGCACGTAGATGGGTGCAGAATTGGTTAAAACACAGGAAGCAGTGAGTTATGGTGTGTGGAGCCTTATCAGAATTGGGTGACATTAAGAGTGGTGTCTCTCAGTAGTCAGTGCTGGGGCCGCTACTATCTTTAATCTTGATAAATGATCTGGAGAAGAATAATAACAGCAAGCTGGTTAAGTTTGCAGATGATACCAAGGCATATGGAATGGCAGATAATTGAGAATGTGTTGACTCATTACAGAGGGACTTGGAATGCTGTCCCCAGCAAAGCAGATCATTAAACATCATCCCAAGTCTGTCTCAGGAATAAGCGTATTTACATAGAATTCCATGCCCGAGTTATGCTCAGGGTAAACGCCAAGGAGGTTAAGAAGCCTAACAGAATTTGAGGTTACATAACATCTTGAAGTGTGGAGTACAAATCAGAGGAGGTTATACTCAAGTTTGATAACACACTGGTGAGGCCTCATCTGGAGTCCTGTGTGCAGTTTTGGTCTTCAGCCTAAAAAAGAGTAACAGGTGACCTGATTGAAGTGTTTCAAATTATGAAGGGTATTCGAGACCGAGACAGTGACTTTAAAATGAGTTCATCAAGAACACGGGGACACAGTTGGAAACTTGTTAAGGGGAAACTTCATGCAAACATTAGAAAGTTTTTCTTTACACAAAGAACGATCGACACTTGGAATAAGCAACCAAGTAGTGTGGTAGGCAGTAAGACTTGAGGGACTTTTAGAACTAGACGATGTTTTTTTCGGAAGCCAGACTGACCAATCAGACCAAAGGCAAAGGCAAACTGACCAATCAGATTATTTGCATGAACCAGATGCACACACACACACAAAGAGGAGACACAGCGCATTGCTGCACCCACCACATGACAAACCAACTCAGGATCCCAGATTAGGACCAGAGTGCAGTCATCCAATGGGTGACACCTCAGTAGTTCAGATGGAGTGGAACAGTGTGAGGTTTTTTATGGTGGCTGGCCCCAGGTTTTTCCCTGCAGGTTGGAGAGCCTGCTTGCTGGGCTGGATGCAGATTAACGTCATACCCAGGATGGAGCAATTGCAGGTTAAGGGCCTTATGGAGTGAAATCACTTCTGGTATTTATAGGATTTGAACCAACAACCTTCTCATTACCAGTGCAGATCCTTAGCCTTTAGAGCCACCACTCCGCCTGAGTAGATACACAAAGACTAGTATTTTATTATATGGTGTATATACTATATATATATATTTCGAGACCACGACTTTAAAATGAGTTCATCAAGAACACTGGGACACAGCTGGAAACTTGTGAAGAGGAAATTCTGCACAAACATTAGGAAGTTTGCCTTCACACAGAGAACCACAGACACACAGAATAAGCAACAACGTGGTGTGGTAGGCAGGAGATCTTTAAGGTCCTACATAACTCGACTTGATGTTTTTTTCATATAATATAATTGATATAATTAAGTGGATAGGACTGACGACGACTGACAAGCTTTGATGGTCTGAGTGGCCTATTCTCATCCAGATTGTTCGAATGCTGTGATGACCCAGAGTTTGAGTAAGGTCATCATCCTTCTTGTGTGTCATGAAAGATTTGGTATCTGGAAGGATATCTGGCTGTAAAATGTTCTGCTCCCTGCAAATGAGCACTGAAAATGGCAGAGAGATGGAGAGATTTTGAGATGGAGAGTCCAATATCTTTGCCACTGGGCCGTTCTGCCTGCTAACAAGCAAACTGAGTCTTCTCCATGTACCTTCTCAGACAAAAAAACAATTGTAAACACAAGTAGGTGAAGAGTGAAGGTGACACAGTGACATGCTGTGTCATTTTGACGGCATTCCCACACAGTTAAGTGACTGTTGTTCAACTTTCAGGTTGAAACTGAAACAGAACCTGAACTGAGCAAACATACCATTTGTCCAACATCTTCACCAGAAGGCCTTGCTGTAAGTTCAGCGCCCTCTTTTGGATGCTATGTGGCACTCGTGGTGAAATATGTAGCCCACCTTTGTGTTGGAATTTGCACCATATGTCACCCTGATGTAAGACTATACACACTGAGATTTGCTGTAAAATATTGAAAATAATTGATCAAACGTGAGAATGGAATATAGATTTCATTTAACAGATGCAACACTCCGTGCCACTTTATCATCTTAACCGCTGTTTAAAATTGCCTCTGTCATCTGGAACAACATCTTTGGGGTCCAAACATGCAGCATCATCAATTCACCAGACTTTAATTTAAAGACTGTAAAAAAGCAGAAGAAAAAAGGAACATTCATCTTTGGCAAAGGCATTCACAAAATGTAATAATAAAAAATAATGATGTAGACGTTTACTTAAAAGAGAATAAGAAGAATTAGGATAGTGCACTGGCTAAGTCACACTGACGCTGGCAAGAAGTGCCAATCCTGGCAACATCAGGTATAAAGCAGGAGCCACCCTTGGATGAAGTATCAGTTATCATACAGGGTGGCACAGGGAAACGGGAAATTTTGGAACTGGGTGATGGCGACCCTGGGACGTCAGCAGTTGTTTGCGACCTCGTTCAGAACCCCTTGCCATTCGTTATAATGGAGCAGTGGAGTGGTGCGCAACAAGCATTCACTGTGAAAGCCTTTAATAAGAATGGTGATAGTGTGACTGCTGCGTAAAGGGCATTACCAGTTAGGACGTCCTGATCGTGTCCCGTCTGCTCATGCGATTACAACGTGGGTGCTTAACGGGTCCAGCCTTAAAAAAGACTTCACATACTGCCTGACAATCGATGGCAGCTTGTAGCGGTCAAGTGCCGCTAAGATTCACACCGTCAATGTGACGGTGATTTATTTATTTTAGTGGTGGATTACCAGGGACAACCCCAGCCTTGGAACGAAACACACACACACACTACAGAGACCAAATAAAGCACACTGGGAACATTAAACGATAAAGAATATAATTAATTAAATGAACTAAATGAAGACAATAATACCACCCCTGACCCCTTCGGCGATATTGCATTTAACAAATAAACACAATAAACACACAGCAAAGTCCATGTAAACCAAACCGGATGAAATGAGAGGTGGTGAAGTGACATCCAGCGATCTGTATGTTGAAAGGGTGAAAGAAAACTCAGTCCTACCGGTAGTTACTGAAAGGATGAAGTCAGGTGGGTGGTTCAGGAGGGCTCCACTCTTCCGAAAAACCAATAAATTCCAACACAGTCCTCAGTGCACAGGTAGACAGATGATCCAGACCCCAACAAATGAATACAGTCCAGGACACAATGATTAATTAAGGTTCAAATAACAACAGGAAGCACGACAGATAAAGGTAACACACAACCCACCAAAACTAAACCAACTTTTTCTCTATTTGCCCCCTACCCTCCTTTTAACCTCCTTTGACCACCTTTGACCCCAGCAGCCCCTGCAAGGACTGCTGGGAGATGAAGTTCTTACTTAGTAGCACTGCTACAAGCTATTCGATGATTGTTTGGAAGGCGCGTCATTTCACACAACGGTGACATTCAATGGCCTCCAAGATCACCAGATCTCACTGTTTGTGATTTTTCTTAAAAGCCAAGTGTACCGCACACGTCCTGCAAACAGCAATGAACTGAAAAGGAGGACTGACTCTAAGATGGAAGAAGAGTTGTGCCAGTTATTAGTGGCTTTAAGGAGATGCAAAGGAGAAAGTGGAGTGTCCAGATGCGGTGAAGGAAGGGAGCATACGAGTATGTAGGTCATAACTGTGTATACATGTGATGGGGGACCTACATGATGAACAGATGCCCTTCAGATATTTTTGCATTTCTATTTTGCGCTTTGATGACCTGTTGCACCATTTTCAGCCCTTCATTCATTTCCAAGGTTCCGACATGACCAGCCTCTCATCCAGATTCACCACGTTGGATACGTTTGGCTGTAAAGTTAGAAAAAAAAATTCTGTGAGCAGCGTGTGGTGAAAACCGGGAGTGCACCAGCCATTGAAGGGGGCATGTGTGGACATCTGCCGCCATTTTCTCTGTACGCCCCTATGCAAACGCGTTAGGTATAAACCAGGCTTTATTCAGCATGGTAATTCCCACTCTTTCATCAAAAAGGGGTGACTAAGAGGGTCCACCTTGGTGAATTGGGTGTACAGACACACAAACATCTCATTGAGCTCTTGGTCTACCTTTGCCAGCTTGGTGATTTTTGTCTCACAGACCGCAGGGTGTTTTCGTTCAGACGTTTTTGGAATGCTGGGGGATTTGGTCAAAAGGCCCCTTTGCCTCACATGCCCCTTGAACACCCTGATGGTTCATTCGGTCCTGCGTGAAACTGAATTTATGTAAGTATAACACATACTTTAAAAGAAGCTGAGTGCTAATTTTCAATTGACCTGATGATTTTTTAGGGTGGCACTGTGGCTCAGTGGTAGCTCTGCTGCCTTGCAGTTGGGAGACCTGGGTTCACTTCCCGGGTCCTCGCTGCATGGAGTTTGCATGTTCACCCTGTGGGTTTCCTCCCACAGTCCAAAGACATGCAGGTTAGGTGCATTGGGGATTCTAAATTGTGCTGTGTGTGTGTGCCCTGTGGTAGGCTGGCACTCCGCCTAGGGTTTGTTTCCTGCCTTGCACCCTGGGATTGGCTCCAGCGTGACCCTGTGTTAGGATATAGCAGTTTGTAAGTATAACATATACTTTAAAAGAAGCTGAGTGCTAATTTTCAATTGACAAGATGATTTCTAGGGTGGCATGGTGGCACAGTGGTAGCACTGCTGCCTAGCAGTTAGGAGACCCGGGTTCACTTCCCAGGTTCTCCCTGTGTCTGCATGGTTTTCCTCCCAGTGCTCTGGTTTTCTCCCACGGTCCAAAGACGTACAGGTTAAGTGCATTGGCGATCCTAAATTGTCCCTAGTGTGTGTGTTCCCTGAGGTGTGCTGGCGCCCTGCCCTTGGATTTGTTCCTGCCTTGCGCCCTGTGTTGGCTGGGATTGGCTCCTGCAGACCCCCGTGACCCTGTGGTTAGGATATAGCAGGTTGGATAATGGAAGAAGCTGAGTGCTAATTTTCAATTGACACGATGATTTCTAGGGTGGCACTGTGGCGCAGTGGGTAGCACTGCTGCCTCGCAGTTGGAGACCTGAGTTCACTTCCCGGGTCCTCCCGCGTGGAGTTTGTTTGTTCTCCCTGTGTCTGTGTGGGTTTCCTCCCACAGTCCAAAGACATGCAGGTTAGGTGCATTGGTAATTCTAAATTGTCCCTAGCGTGTGCTTGATGTGTGTGTGCCCTGCAGTGGGCTGGCACTCTGCCCGGGGTTTGTTTCCTGCCTTGCGCCCTGTGTTGGCTGGGATTGGCTCCAGCAGACCCCCGTGACCCTGTGGTTAGAATATAGCAGGTTGGATAATGGATGGATAACATATACTTTAAAAGAAGCTGAGTGCTAATTTTCAGTTGACATGATGATTTCTGTGAATCACTAAAATGTTCCTTTATGCAGTTCAGGATCAAAACCATAAAATGCATTTGTTGCAGTAGAATGTACGATTTTTTTAACTTAAAAGTGTTCATCTAGGCCTTCTCAAGACAGCTCCTGCAGGCCCCTGCAGACAACCAGCGTTCATCTCAGGTTTGCTTTACAGACTCACATCAGGAGTGCCGTCTAATTTGGAGCTGTTAAAATGGCAAATTACGTTGTCTGCTGCATCAAAGTGTTTCTCCTGCTTTTCCACGCTTTTTGTGCATTTTTAACACTTTTTTTACCCTGACATATTTTACATATTCTCAGCTGGTAACATCGTACCAGACTCGCTTTCAGTTGCAATTTAAAAGTAAAATAAGCCCGAGAACAATTTGCAATAGTAAGAACTGTAAAACTGTTTCCAAGGCACTGTCAGGTTAAAGCATTTTTTTCCAGTCCATTAAAACAAATGACACTGGCATGTGTAAAATTTAAATAGATATAACTGAGAGGCAAAGGTTTACAGCTCTAAGTGCATACTTGGCAAGTGTGTTCCCTGATCTAATACTCTTTGACGTGTACGAGGAAGAAATAAGAATGTTTTCCTTTGAAGAGCAGGCCAGGAGGCTAATATCCCACAAACAGGAGGTCTGAGCATCCTTCGGCACGGCCTGTGTGTGCATCTCTTCCCTCGTATTTGGCCTTCCACCACCACGCAAAGTTTATAGCTTTGACGTACTTATAAACATAATGGAAGCAGCCATCTAAGATGTCTTTATTCTCCTTTGATTGTTCACTCACAGTCTAAACTGATTTTTAAGAAAGTGAACAAACCCTGCACAGGACTTTCAGTCTTCTGTCATTTCATTTGTAGTCTGCAGTTGCAGTAAACACCACAAGGTGGCATCATTTTGAATCACACATAATGGCTGTCAGTTAGCTATGTTATAAGGGCTGGAGATGGTGGCACTGACCAGAAAGCAGGAGACGTAGCTGGAAGTGGCAGAGTTAAAGATGCTAAGATTTGTATTGGGTGTGACGAGGATGGACAGGATTAGAAATGAGGACATTAGAGGGTCAGCTCTGGTTGGACAGTTGGGAAACAAAGTCAGAGAGGTGAGATTGGGTTGGTTTGGACATGTGCAGAGGAGAGATGCTTTGTATATTGGGAGAAGGATGTTAAGGATAGAGCTGCCAGGCAAGAGGAGAAGAGGAAGGCCTAACAGCTTCATCCACCAAGCTGTCAGGATGCTAGATAGATAGATAGATAGATAGATAGATAGATAGATAGATAGATAGATAGATAGATAGATAGATAGATAGATATGAAAGGCACTATATGATAGATAGATAGATAGATAGATAGATAGATAGATAGATAGATAGATAGATAGATAGATAGATAGATAGATATGAAAGGCACTATATAATATACAGATAGATAGATAGATAGATAGATAGATAGATAGATAGATAGATAGATAGATAGATAGATAGATAGATAGATACTTTATTAATCCCAAGGGGAAATTCACATAATCCAGCAGCAGTATACTGATACAAAAAACAATTTTAAATTAAAGAGTAATAAAAATGCATGTAAAAACAGGCAATAACTTTGTATAATGTTAACGTTTACTGAAGAGTCTCATAGTGTGGGGTCTCCTCAGTCTCTCAGTGGAGCAGGATGGTGACAGCAGTCTGTCTCTGAAGCTGCTCCTCTGTCTGGAGATGATCCTGTTCAGTGGATGCAGTGGATTCTCCATGATTGGCAGGAGTTTGCTCAGCGCCCGTCGCTCTGCCACGGATGTCAAACTGTCCAGCTCCGTGCCTACAATAGAGCCTGCCTTCCTCACCAGTTTGTCCAGACGTGAGGCGTCCTTCTTCTTTATGCTGCCTCCCCAGCACACCACCGCATATAAGATGGCGCTCGCCACAACCGTCTGATAGAACATCTGCAGCATCTTATTGCTGATGTTGAAGGATGCCAACCTTCTAAGGAAGTATAGTCGGCTCTGACCTTCTTGCACAGAGCTGTGAACTCTGTCTACTACCTTCCCAACTTGCCCCCTGCCCCTGGACTATCTACCAAGTACCCTACCTCAGCTGGTATTATATAAGTACTCAATAATACATCTGCTGCTAACTGTCTGCCTTTTTGTACATCTCATAAGCTACTCTATAATGCACCTTCTCATTTTCGTTTACTGTAATTAGCTTTTGCACTAATGACTATTGCACATTGTACACAGGTCTACTTTACAAGTTCTAATGTTATGTATCTTATATGTTATACTTTATACTTTTTATATTTTATTGTACTATGAAGTTAAGAGAGAAACAGTATTTCGATTCTCCTTTATGTTCTGCACATATAGTGAATTGACAATAAAAGGCTATTTGATTTGATTTGACAGAGCAAAATGCAGAGGACAGAAAAATATGGAAGAAGATAATCTGCTGTGGCAACCCCTAACGGGAGCAGCCGAAAGAAGAAGAAGAAGAAGAAGATAATGACTGTCAGTTAGACATGCAGATTTAATGGCATGAGATACAAATGTGTCATAATGTATGAAGACTGTCTGAAAGAGAAACAATCAGATTACTCATCTTTGCAATTTAATTTGACCCCTGTGATAGACAGCATGAAATGTTTGCCAGCCCCGTGCATTGACCCCCATGTTAAATGTGCTACGTGCTTTCCCGGGCAGTTGGCACCATTCAGCAAGCTGTAGATCAGGGCAACTACCAGAATGACAAGCTAAGCTCCTCACACATCCTGCATTTAGCTCAGCGGCTAATCAGAGCAGCAGAAATCATTAAGGTGACGTCCTTCCCAAGGCGAGAATAAACGGCGCTTACTGTTGTAAAGCTCGATGCCTCGGGGTGGTCACATCTGGGCACTGTCACTCACTTGTCAGTGACAGAAATGGTGCCAACCCAAATATGCCAGGCATCTTCTGGGGAAGGAAGAGTCCAAAAAAAAAAAAAGTCAAAACAGCAAAGAAGGTTTAAAAAATCGGGAGTGCGCTCCCCTCGACTTTCTCGTACACTGAGATGGAGGAAAAGGTCATTAGAACCACTTCAAGTTGCGCAATAATTCTCAGATATCATATGTCTTTGTTTCTCATCATAACTAATTAATAATATCAATACATAATCATGTATCTCTATTTATAATCAAACTTTATATTAAAATTATATTTTCACACTTAGGGAGGTTGAAAACAGTGGTGCAAGTTTTTCACGATTACATATGCATTACGTCGATTACGTGCAAAGTAAAGAGAGTTATAATCACCTAAAAACATAGAAAAAGTGTTAGTATTATATAATATTTGTTGCAATAAATTGCTATAGGTAAAACTGCATTTAGCTACATTTAATTATGACAATGACAGCAGAAATAAAAAAAATAAATAATAAAATTAAATGTATTACCAGGAACACGACGGGGTACGTAGCAGGTTATTGTTCCCACAACATCTTTATATTTACATGGCATGTTCAAGGCTTACACATTATTGTTAAACTGACAATATATCAATTAAAATAAAATTAATAATAGTTATGGACGCCCTGTGGTGGGCTGGTGCCCTGCCCGGGGTTTGTTTCCTGCCTTGCGCCCTGTGTTGGCTGGGATTGGCTCTTGCAGACCCCCGTGACCCTGTAGTTAGGATATAGCGGGTTGGATAATGGATGGGTGGATGGATAGTTATGGAAAGAATATATTTTATATTGAATACAGTATTTAATATCATGTACACGTGTATATTTCTGTGATACAAAAAATGTGGACGGTTGTTAAAATAAAATACTACTTCCGGTTGAGTTATTTTTATCAAACTTCATATCTGTTTGCTTTTTATCATTATAAACATCAATACAAAATTTGAATCATCTATCTGTAATTATAACCATACAGGGTGGTCCAGATCTAATTATGCTGATCCAGATCATCTGGATGACTTTGATTTATGCGGAGACGATTCCAGTTCGGAGCAAAGACGATTCTTCATGTCGTCAGTTCACACACTTCTCGATGGTCCGGGATTTTTTGGGTGATTTTCTATGTAATAAACTTAATAACTTACAGCGTAATGAAAATTGCATAATTAGAGCTGGACCACCCTATAGTTTACTTGAAAATTCGAGAAAGTATTCAGTTAAAGTACCACTTCCGGTTGCTAGAAGTGGACCAAAAGTTAATAGAATTCCCTATTTTTGATCTAAAGCAAGTGTAGAAAGCGTTTTCAAGTTACTGTGTTTACAAACAGACAGACATCATTTCAAAAATGGAATTCTAGGAATATCTAAAACGTCAAGACTCAACAAAATCTCGAGGTCGAATTTTTTCACGATTCCGATATTTTCTCTATACTACTTATATAGTAGTAAGTAAGTAAAGAGTGCAAATAAAAAACGTTAAAAGGAGAAACATAAGAACATCAGGAGTTTGACAAAGGAGAGGTGATCATTTTGTCCATCACAGACATTTGGCACAATGCCGGCAAATGAAAACTTTCAAGGAGAATTTGGATTTCGATTCACTGAGTGAGAGAGGGTGTCCTGTGATGGACTAGAGAGTCTCATCCTGGGTCAGTTTTGCGCTTGGTGATGAGTGCGTCCAGGACAGGCATTGGCTTGGAATGTGGGAAGACATAAGTTTAGAGGATGAATGGCTGTCGCTGCTCTATAGTTTCACTTGGAATCTCAGGAGACCTGGATTGAAAAGTACTGATTGCGACACAGGAGTTTCACTACCTGATTGGGAGTTGTGTCATTAGGTGTACATGTTACATCTAAGACCTACAGTTCCTGCAGCTTGGGTTTCTCTCACCTCTCCCCTTCATTCATTGGTCAAGAGTTCTGTCTTCAGTTCAAAAGCACAGTATTGTGGGAATGAGTATTTCTGTTCAGGTCATCGTGTCATGTCATTTTCTAACCTGCTTAGTCCAGGATGGAGATTTTGGGGCTGGAGCCTAACCCTAGCTGCTAGCATAAGGCGTGAGGCAGGAACAAACCATAGACAGAGCTCTAGTCCATCGCAGTGTTCTGGTTATACACAATTTTTTCCGGACATAGCTATTAATAATACTTTAGCCAAAAATGTATGCGTTTGCATGTTTTGAGCATACGACTGGATAACCGACATGTGGATTAAGTGGCACAAGTAACGTAAGCATTTTTAATTTTTTCCTTAAAACGTTTTTCACATTGTTTGCCATTGTATATTGGTTGCCATTTGCTTCTGTTATATCATATTTTTTTTTCTCTCATTCTGCATGAAAATATGAGACTTTATTATAAAAGCTCATGGTGCGGGAGGAACTAAGTGCAAAGTAAGTAAGTCAATGTCAATTTATTTATATAGCACATTTAAAACAACATAGGAATGCTGAGGCCAAAGTGCTTTACAATAATAGAATAAAAGAAAATATACAAATAACATAAATAGAAATAAAATATATGAACATAAATAATAGAAATAATGTTACATAATTACAATGAGGAAGCCATCAGTATTACTGAAGGTCACGGAATACGAGTGAATAGAAATGAGTCTTTAATCTCGTTTGAATTGCCGACGACTCCTTTATGTGACGAGGTAAAGAGTTCCACAGGCGAGGCTGCACAAGTCCTGTCTGTCCCCCTTAGTTTGACACTCGGTATGAGGGACACCAAGAGACAACTGACCAGAAGATCTAAGCACCTCTGGATGGCTGGTGTAAAACACACAACTCAGATAAATAGGCAGGAGCCGAGACCATGTAAAGATTTAAAAACTAGCAACAAGATTTTAAAATCAATTTGAAAACTGACTGGCAGCCAGTGTAAAGAAGCTAATATCGGAGAAACAGAATCGGACTTTCTTGCCTCAACCAGAAGGCGAGCGGCAGCATTCTGGACCAACTGTAACCTGCATATCAGAGATCTGCTAATCCCACAATACAGCGAGTTGCGAGAGAAGATAAAAGCAGGAGTAGCTTTCTCAAGATCCCTAGAAGATACAAAAAGGCCTGATCTTACCTAATAGACGAAGCTGGAAAAAGCAACTCTGGACTACAGAATTAACTTGTTTCTCAAAAGAGAGGTTACTGTCAAAGATAACACCAAGATTGAGGACTTCACAGAGAAAGAGTCGAGAAGTCCAAGACCAATTTGGGTGATTTAGCTGATGGACCCACGATAAGCACCTCCATTTTATTTTGATTCAGATCAAGAAAATGATTCGCCATCCAGGGTCTCAGTTCAGAAAGACAGTTGTGCAGTTGATTCATTGCAGAGTTGCAGACGGGAATATAAACCTGAGTATCAGCAGTGAAAAGAAATGTTCAATTTCCTAAAAATAGCTCCAATAGGGTGAAAGTATATAGAGAATAAAATAGGACCCAAAATGGATCCCTGAGGAACACCATATTTAAGAGGAGCAGTAGACGAAAAAGACTGGAAAGTGTCTACCAGTTAGATACGACCTGAACCAGTTAAGAGCAGCCCCTTTAAGCCCAACAAGCTGTTTAAGCCACAACAGCAATGTCTAATGGTCAATGGTGTCAAAGGCAGCGGACAGATCAAGGAGGACAAGGACTGCTGCATCACCTGAGTCAGTAATAATAGAGATGTCATTGAATACTTTAAGGAGGGCCGTCTCAACACCATGAAAACACCTAAGACAGATTGGTAGATCTCAAATAAATTTGAGTTAAGGTGATCAACCAATTGATTATAAATAATTCTTCCTAGAATTTTACAATTAGTTTAATAATTTTACAATAAGTTTACAATTAGCTCTTTCAGGAGTTGAAAACCTTGTTAAAGCCGCAGCAATTCATTCTTTAAAGGCGCAGGCTGTTGATCTTTGTTTATACCACCAGTCTTTGGAAGTAATTTAGAGAGCAGGCGAATGGAAACTCAGGAAAGAAACAATTGAATCACAGAGGAAATGCGACTTGCTCTTTGGATGAACTTTAAGATGGCATATCCAGAGCACTGTGAAATATAAAAGGGGGGCTGTAAAATGCTGACACTTGGCAGAAACGACTTTTCAGATCTGAAACTTTGAATGACCCTCCCGAGTCAGAGCCGTATATCATGTTCAGTGTGTCTGGTTAGCTTTTGCTTGGTTTGAATGATATCCTTTTTACTTAAGTGCTAAAATAATATACCACCTGGACCCCAGAGGTCATTTCCATGCAAATGCGGCGAGCAGATGATTTATCATGAGATAAGCTATGCAAATTTCTGACTACGGGGCATCTGCTCTAGACTGAATGCCAGCGGAGTCAGCTTTAATTTCTCACTTTCATCTGGCAAAGTGTGATAAATGGTTCCATGACAACATCTTAAAATGAACGGCTGCACCGAGTGGAAGGATACAGGGGACGGGAGGCTGTGGAAAGTGCAGCAAGCAGCTCTCGTGCCACCCGTCAAACCGGCCCCTCTGAGTCGGTCAGAAAATGGCCCAGCCTTAGATGGCTTCCCTGAGGTCCTCAGTTCAAGTACTGAACACGTTTTATAGACTTTAGGGGAAAAGAATATAAGAAAGGTTTTAAGAGGTATGGTTGTCAAGTGAGGAAAGAAACAAGGAAATACTTGTCTGGTAAGACAGAAAAGCTAAGAGTGATATTATAAAAGGCGGCATATCTTCTGAAAAAGTACAACTTTTCTTAATCTTAATAATTGATGACTTGGGTGGGACAGCGAGTAGCTGCCACACCACTACAAAGACCTACACTCTTCAAAATAATGGTTCTTAAATGGCACGTTTCTGGGTTGTGTGGTTGCTGGTAGAACCATTACTTGATAAAGACCTGTTTCATTCTGGGAAGGGTTCTTCTCACATGACATGAGCTCTTTTGGCTTTAAATACGTGGACAAAAAAGAAATCTTAATGTACAGTAGGCTACCTAGCAGGACACAAGGAAGCCTGAACTTAGTCTGTGTAACTATAGGCCAAAGACGTCTATTTGAAATTAGGAACTCCTTGGTATTTCACAAATCTGTTTTCATCAACTCACAGAACTTGTTATAAATTGAAATAAATGAAGGTTCTTTCTGGAAGCTTCATGTGGTTAGATCTTTCCGGAAACAAAATGGTTCCCTTATGGCCTTGCTCTAAACAACCACTTAACACCTTCTGAGCTCACGCAAGGTATGTGGTACCACCCCCGGATGAGAGGGGGCGCTGTGGCTAACAGTCTCGTCTTGTGTTTCCCTCACAGCCTTGAGAGACCGCCCCTTGAGGTCAATAGAGCCAAAGAAGCCCCGCCCATGGGCGTCGTAGATGATGATTACCTTTTTGAAGCCTTGAATGAAAAGTTTATTTTCGAGAGGGAGGGGCCCAGAGAGAGTGCATTATGTATAGGACCCAGAGTTCTGTGCTACATCCCTGGCCCCACCCCTTCCCATATAAAAAGTAGATGTTCCAGGAAGTTGGCATCTCATTTGGACCTGACCACGCTGGACAGAAAGTCTTTGAGTGATTTCGAAGTCATCAAGGTGACAATTATAGTGCCATCAAGTGTGTGTTTTGTTTTGATCATTTTTTTGTTTTCAAATTAAACAGACTTGCCCTGTCTCATCACTCGCCCCGCTACAGTAGGTTCAAATCACACTCCTATCCCTGCCTGTGCAGAGTTCAGACACTGAATGTTCTTGCTATATCTGCATACATTTTCTCCCAGGTAGTCAGTCATTGTGATAGGAGCTTAGGAGATGCTGTGATAGATGAAGGACTCGGAGTGCAATTGTATTATCTCAGCAACAACGGTTAGCCCTGCTGCCTCACAGCTCAGATCCCATGTTTAGCCTCAATAATCAGAACAGCATATTTGACCTAAGGAACACTTAAAAGACCACTGCACCATTACAATACGCTCAAAAAAAGTCAGGTTCTCCTTCCTTATTGACTTCAATATATTTCACCAAATTCACCGAAATTCCCAATCATTTCTGCATTTTCTCCAAACTCAATGTAAAGCGAATTCAACAAGACATGCACATCACTGATTGTTATCCTTGATCTGGATTTGCTCTTGCTCCTGGTTTGCCCTTGTCCACAGAACCACAGAATGTGGAGAATCAGTCGGAGGCATTTGTTGATAAAGGACTGGATATTTATGGAACTTTGCTGGTGACTCTCCATGTTTCTGACCCATCCATGAGAGCAGCGTTCATGGCTGAGCCAAAACACTCAGAGCTTAGTCCTGCTGGAGAAGGGAAGTGGATTTCCAGACTGGGTGGAGGGTAGCAAAGGCTTGCTGAGCTTTCTTAATCCTAGCCTTGATATCCTCGTCTGCACAAGTCCTGTCTGTCCCCCTTAGTTTGACACTCGGTATGAGGGACACCAAGAGACAACTGACCAGAAGATCTAAGCACCTAGGTAGGTGAACTCAGGATCAGGAGAAGAAAATGGAGATGGGTCAGACATAAACTGCAGAAAGGGGCACACAGTGTCACGTGAGAGTCTCTTGACTGGAATCTGCACCCAAAGCAAAACTGGAGATGGAGTCTAAATGAAGAATTCAAAGCCATCATCCTGGCTTGGGAAGAAGCAAAGAAGATCGCCAGAGACCACAGGAAGTGGAAGACAACTGTCAAGGCAACATGGAGTAAATTGGATTGAATGAATGAACGATTATTATCTTTGGACAAAACACATCTGATGTTGTTTTTAAGGGTAACAGTATCAAGATGCCACTTCCGGTTCTGGCACCAAGGACGTCACTTCCAGTTCCGGCCACGTCACTTTCTGTTCCAGCTCCAAGGACGTCAGTTCCGGTTCCGGCTCCAAGGATGGCACTTCTGGTTCCGGGCCGCATCACTTTCTGTTCCAGCTTCAAGGACGTCACTTTCAGTTCCGGGTCCTGAGGACATCACTTCAGGTTCCGGCCACGTCACTTTCTGTTCCATCTCCAAGGATGTCACTTCCGGTTCCGGGCCCTGAGGACGTCACTTCAGGTTCCGGGCCACGTCACTTTCTGTTCCAACTCCAAGGATGTCACTTCCGGTTCCTGCCTGATGACATCATTTCCTGTCTGCCACACGCCATGTTTTCTATACTGATTGTTCTTTGCTATAGACTGATCTGTACCAATTTGAACCACCTCTTTGTAACAATTTGGCAGCTGCCCCCAAACCACTTTCCTGTGTTGTTTGGATCATTTTACACCAGATTAAGAAGAGAACTGCCAAGCAAGCAACATGACATCAAGATAGACTAGGACAAATGGAAACCGTGAGATGCTATAACTGTGAGCTATTTCTATCTGTTAAGTCAGCACGGAATTGTATCCTTGTCTGGAGAAGATTGGTGCTTTGTGTGAAATAACCAGCCTCGACACACACAAAAAAGGTTTGGGGCAGCCAACCATATATTGTCCCTGGCTGCAAAAGGAGTATAAATAATCACACTGATATGCATAGAACGGAGTTCAAGACTGAACTGAGCAGAGGCGGAAGTGGTCTGTTATTTAAGGCAGGGAAGTGCCGGAAGTGATGTTATCGAGGGCTAGAACCAGAAGTGACGTCATCCTTGGGGCCAGAACTGGAAGTAATGTCTTCGAGGTTGAATCAGGCAGAATTTCCCATGTTTGGTCTGTAGAGACAACAGAGAAAGGTTTAGTGCACCCTGCCACCCCCTGGCCATGATGTGGAATTACCTTCACTTGGTCCATTCAGCTTCCTCCTTTGCGCACGTGTGTGACACTTGTTCGGAATTGCCTGTTTCCTCTGAGGGGGCCCTGCACATGGAGATACAGTATAAAGCCATGGAACATTGCCAGGCACAGCTCTGAAGCCAACGAATCACCACCTGTTCCTGAGAATGCCTTCCACATCTGCATTAACGACACCACCAGACTCCACTCCTCGGGCACCCACATCAGGACAGGGTCTTGTCACTGGCTTCATTCATCTTTGCACTATCTGTAGTGTAAGTTGACATTAAACAAAGCTAAGTCATTTCTCCTACGTGATTTCTTACTGTCGTATCACTAGGGAGAGGTCTCGTCTTTTACGTTATATTTATATAGATTTGGCTTAAATGACACACCGAATCACAAAAGAACTCATTCCCAGGGAGTAAGCGCCCCCTAGTAGACATACACAGTAAACTAATCCATAGTTGAAGTCGCACCGAATGTTTCTCTGTTTTAAAATTGAGTTTGCAAATTCGCTGATGCTTTTCAGTGGGAGATTTCAAAATTTCAAAAATGTGTACAGCACCCTGCATTTGAGAAATGTGGAGAGAAACTGTACAGTATTTGAATTTCCTTGAAGAGCTGTGCCAAATTTCAACCTAATCCAACTGAGTTGTTTAATGCGGACAAACGGACAGACATGGCTATTGCAGTAGGTGCTTTGCATGTCATATATAAATTTCTACGGGTGGAAGTGTGTGTGTCTGTCTGTCTGGCCTGTAAGTTCAAGGCTACAGCTTGAAGCTCAAAGAGCCAGCAAGACAGACCCAAGTTAACAAGCTGGAAGAAGAAGCGTGAGGCTACAGCATGAAGCTGAAAGAAGGCAACTCTGTCGCCAAAGTGAAACCGCCAAGGAAAGACAAACAAGAGAGAAACTCGGTTAGCCACTGATAGACGAGGGGGGCAAGCACATCTGCAAAACGAAACCTCAGAGGAGAGAGAAACTCGCTTAGTTAATGGTAGACGAGGGGGGCGAGCACATCAGCAAAATGAAACCTCTGAGGAGAGAGAAACTCGCTTAGTCGATGACAGACAAGGGGGGCGAGCACATCAGCAAAACAAAACCTCAGAGGAGAGAGAAACTCGCTTAGTCGATGATAGACGAGGGGGGCGAGCACATCTGCAAAATCAAACCTCCAAGGAGAGATAAACTCACTTAGTCAATGATTGACGAGGGGGGCGAGCACATCCACAAAATGAAACCTCCGAGGAGAGAGAAACTCGCTTAGTCGATGATAGACGAGGGGGCGAGCACATCCACAAAATGAAACCTCCGAGGAGAGAGAAACTCGCTTAATCGATGATAGATGAGGGGGGCGAGCACATCTGCAAAACAAAACCACAGACTCTGTGTTTCAATTTTTTTCTGACGATTTCAATACTTTCTAGGAGCCCAGGCTTACACAGCTAGTATAATATAAAGTAGAAGAAGTTGGATGGTTTGCCAGAGGTCACTGGAAGTGGGAAAACCTCTGGAAGGATATGTTGAGCTGGACTTTTTAAAAAATAAAATGTTATCCAGCACTGGATTTATCTTTTTAACTTTTTTGGCTGCTGCCTTTTTGCCTTAATCTTTCGACTGCCTGGCTAAGACAATATTTCTTTTCAAAGGAATACCCCATTCTGGAAATTGCTGAAGAAAGAGAAGACACGTTATTTATTTTCCTTTATTTGAAAAAATAAAAGGTCTGGTATGTCGGGAATTACTAATATCCCACATCAACCCCCCAGTTTCTCACCCTGACAGTCTTATATTTTACAAACCTTCTTATACCAAGACAAGGTCACTAGAAGCCAACAAAATGAGCGCCTGTCAGGTATCTCATCATGCCATTAGATTATGATAATGGCACTGCTGAGTACCAGTTGGGTGTCATCTACTCATGCATCCCGCCCTGGCCTGTGGCACACTAATCTATGCCTTTTCCCAGCATACACCATCTTGGCAGGGGCACATTTTGACAGTGAAATGTTGAGAAGTCAGCATCGTCAGGTCATAAGGCGGCAGAGATAATTGCACTGATAATTGAGTCACCCTCGGCTGTGTGATCAAAGTGAACTGTCACAAGTAGTTTGTGAAAGTCTGTGCACTACGCCGCTTCACCCTGAAAGCGAGACCTTCAACGAGAGATTGTAACCGATCCTGAGAACGTGTCCTCCAGCTCCTAGGAAGCAGCTTGCACGTCAAGGTTTATTCCTCACAAAGATGTGCTCGCACCTGTGAGCAGAGAGCAGATGCATCGCAGCAGCGGCTTTGCTCACATGGATCTGTCAAAGACAAATGAAAGCTGACAGCGTCACTCAGAGTGCCATGTATGCTACTGACAGAGCACAAACAGCTGCTCCTCCATGAGCGGACGGTTTTCTGCTTCCCCTGCCGGGCCGTGAGACTGGAGGCGACATTCTTGCAATATGTAGAGTATTCGAAACTGGAAATGTTCAGATTAAATTCAGGCATCTCATGCTTGACTTAACTGTTGGTCTTATTTGTTTTGCGGCGCCTTTTCCCGGCATCACCAAATATTTGGAGCACTGTGGTCTGCAGAGAGTTTAGGAGAACAGAGGGATGAATGGGGGAAAAAGATAAGCATATCACGTCCTATAGGATGGAAAAAATCCAAAAAGACATCTCCTTAATAGTCCATTCACCTCATCACTCCCGTCTTGCAGTAGCAGCTTCACTGGCTTCCATTTAAGTTCCGCATTCAATTCAAAATTCTCCTGTTAACATTTAGGCTCTCCACAGCCTTGCCCTTCCATATTTGTCTGACCTCCTCCACATTGCCATTCCCTCCTGCACCCTTAGATCCTCTTCTTCCATCCACTTGATTGTCCTCTTCATCCTCTTTGACTACAATTGCTCCTTCTGATTTTAATTTTTGTATTTTTAATTTTGTTTATGATGTGTGTTTTATGGGCTGGCGCCCTGCCCAGGGCATGTTTCCTGCCTTGCGCCCTGTGTTGGCTGCGATTGGCTCCAGCAGATCCCAGTGACCCTGTAGTTAGGATATAGTGGGTTGGGTAATGGATGGATGGGTGTTTTATCTATTGTTTGGTGCCCTTGAGTGTTTAGAAAGACGCCTAAAAATAAATAAAATGTATTATTATTATTATTACTAACTCTTTCAGGGCTAATTTTTTTTTCATTTTCTCACAAATCTGAATATTTTCCTCAAAAAACTCAGTTTTCTAAAAAGCATACAAAGCAAACACTGAATGCATTTAACATTAAACATTAGCTTTCTAAGATCAGCAGTAACGTGGCTGAAAGACACTTTCTAAATAGGAATAAGCTACCTGCCTTTCATTTTTGATTTCCCGAACACTTGCATCAAAATCCGAAGTTTGATAAGTTAGTCTGATTAAGCAATAATATGCAAAAAGCAAAAAAAAAAAAATTAACAATGCCTACAGAGTATTTTGCTTTGCACATTCGCTTTGCTCTTTTGCCCGACGTCAATGCCATTCTAGACGTTGTTTACTCTACGCTCCTCACACACACATACACACAGGGATTCGATGTCAAGTCAATGAGTCTAACAGTCCTCCAAGTAAAGAGGGCCTACCCGTAACATGATGGTGAGTCTTGTCAATGTCTACAGCTGATTATTACCCTTTATCCTAAAGTCAACTTCCAACCTCGACCCCTGCTGTTGATAAATAGATAAATTAGCCCTAAAAGAGTTACTATCTTTTTGGCTTCTCCTAGACAACACTGAGATCAGAAAGAAACAAAATGGAGACACGAAATAAAGAGCACGCGTGTTTTGAACTTCACAGACAAAACAGAAACTCACTTATCTGACGCCTTCATATTTTACATACCATAACAAAATGGACAAAGGAATTAAAGGGCAGCGATTACTGCAGAACACGTTGCAGCTGTTAACCCTTTGTAAAGCTCCATTCCGTGAGGCAACATGTTATCAGCTGTCACCAAAAGGGGACGAGCACAAAACAAGGGTTGATCGGTCAGTAAACGTGACATGGACTGACAAGCCCCATAACAAACAGTCAAGGAATGTGACTTTTGTACTGGGGATCTGTTTGCCACCAGTAGTGGTGATGACAAAGATACAATTTGGTGTTAAGGTAAAGTCGACACAGTAAAAGTATTTTGTCATTTGAAGTTGCACAGAAGGTTTCTCTGTTCCAAGAAAGACAAGTCTGCAGATAAGCCAGTGCTTTTCGATGGGGGATTTTGATATTTCAAAACTTTTTTACAGTATGAGGCGTATGGGATATCTTAAAAAAAACAACTGTTTTAACAATAACTTTGTCACATTTAATCATAATCACTCCCACAGGGGGCCGAGTTGTTTCAAGCGGACAGACAGACAGACAGACATGGCTATCGGAGTAGGTGCTTTTCACATCTAAAAGGCTTAGCCTTTCCTATCTAACTATCCATCCATCCACTATCCAAACCGCTATATCCTAACTACAGGGTCACGGGGGTCTGCTGGAGCCAATCCCAGCCAACACAGGGTGCAAGGCAAGAAACAAACCCCAGGCAGGGTGCCAGCCCACCGCAGCCTATCTAACTAGGGATTTTACATTTATTCATTCATCCTAATATACAAAGCTAGGATACCTCCAAAGGCTCACTGCTAGCTTTTGTAAAGTGATGACACAACACGTGGCACAGCCACTGGTCACATGGTCACGATGCCAGGCTGCCATCACCAGTAGCACAGACACAACCATGAAAAAAAAACACACACAAACAATGGCAGCAGTCACCAAGGAAATGGTTCCCAAACTGGCATTGCAATGACAATAACAGAACAACAATAACAATATCAAAAACAAAATTAAACAAAGGAAGAGGTAACGGGATGTTTCAAGCACTTCAGAATAATGCATTTACACCATCCGGGTGATGAAGCAGTTTTCTCTATTGCTTTGCAGCTCAAGAGGTCCTAGGTTTAAATCTCAGCTCATGTAGGGTCTGTGTAGATTTGTTTCTGGGTACTCCCACTTCCTGTCATGTCCTATATGGGGACAGAGGGGCTTTTAAGATATTGCTTGAAAATGTACCAAGTTGGTGACCAGAAAGTCAAAACTATCTTTAGAATTAATAGTAAATGAAAGCCAAACAAATCAAAATCCAGAGACAAAACACCAAAATTATGCCAAAAAGAAATAACACACTGAAAATTCGTAATTGTTATATTGCAGCCGGGGTCTTCTCCTTGGCTTGCGATTGTTTTCTATTTTCCTGTTTTTATTAAAAGTATTTTTTCATGTCTTTATGTTATTTCTGTTGGATTCATTTGCGATTCTGTGATTGTGTACTGTCCCTTGTAATGTTCTGATATTCCTTGTTCTTTGTGGATGAAGCCCCAGGAGGCAGGGCCACTCTAACGTCACTGCTCCTCGATTCTACCTCTGGCTGTAAAGGGCTGTTAGACATCCAGAAGTGGTTTATTGCAGTGGTTCTCAACCTGTGGGGCGGGCCCCCCTAGGGGGGCACGAAGTAACAAAAAGGGGGGCACGAAGATGTGAAAAAAAGAAAACAAGAATCAAAAATATGAAAAAAACATCTGCTGAAACCAAAACCAATTAACTTAAACTACATTCTGATACTAGAACAATAAATATAGAGTTAGATAAATGTCGATAAAAGTTAAGTAGGTATAATAAAATATGCAGCTACATTTCAAAAAAATGTTAGGGGGGGCGCGATTAAAACTGTTATGAAAACTCGGGTCGCAAATACTTAAAGGTTGAGAAACGCTGGTTTATTGAGTTTGAGTTGGAGTGTTTGTTTCATAAGTGTTATTTTCCTTTTGGATAGTATGTTTTTCTGACTATTCTTCTCCCTTTATTGGATTACCATCCTGGATTCTGTATTGGGACTTATTTGTTGTGAATTGCTTTTAAGAAAACTGCTTTTTTGGCTAATGGAGCATTTTTTCTTTTTTTGTTCTTTATCTAAATAAGTTCTTTATTCATAAATATTCCTTGTTGCACTTCTATCTACAAGCCAAAGGTTTAAGGTAATTCCCTCTCCTGTAGGGGCTTTTAACTATTTTATGTCATTTCTTAATATTTTGTATTGGGAATTGTTTTCTGTGGATTGTTTTGAAGACAACTCCTTTTTTGGCTCTTTCAGGTCAGGTCAGGTCAGGTTAGGGAGCATGAACTGGTACAGCGTGTTGCTGCACCCACCACACGATGAAACAGCTCGTGATCCCAGTTGCAACCCCACCCCAGGCAGACACGCGGTCCAGTCCTACTCTTCGGAAATGACCCTCTATCTGCCGCAGCCAGGTGTTATGTGGACAACTCCTTGGCCTGGTCAACAATGAGCCGGATCACCCTCAGGGAATCACACCGCATGGCCGTAGTGCTGTAACTGACGCTCCCTCACAATGCAGGTGATGTGCCTCATTTGGGACTCCATGAGCAACACAAAGTCAGACCAACAGTACCCAAGGATTCTCTGAAGAGACACAAGGAGTCCAGTCTTCATCTCAGGTCACTGGGTAGCGTCCATGTCTCACAACCATATAGCAAACAGGAGGCACCAGGACTCTAAAGATTTGAACGTAAACCTCATGACCCTCCATGTTCTCACAATCAGTCTACTGACTTCATAGGAAGAGTCACCAGAGACCTGAATGTCACTGCCAAGGTCAGCAAACCGCTCGATGAGGTCGACACTCTCTCTCTGCAGGCAGACATACTGCTGATGACCATGCCTATGTTGGATGTTGGTTTTTATCAGGACCCTCACAAGCCCAGACACTCAGACCCTTCACTCAGTCTCTCGAGAGCCCCCATCAAAGCCTCTATTGAGTCCATGAAGATCACAGCATCATCAGCAAAGTCAAGATCAGTGAATCTTTCTTCACCAACAGATGCCCCACAGCCTCTGGACCCCAAAACCCTGCCCAACGCCCATTGAACAGAGTAGGAGCAAAAACACTCCGCTGATGAACCCCAGTATCAAATGGGAAGAACACTAAGGTTCTGCCTCCACCCAACACAGCACTAACAGTACCAGTGTACAGGCTGGCCATGATATTAAGCAACTTTGAGGGGATCCCGTAAAGTATCAGGGTGTCCCACAGAGAAGCTTGTTTAACTGAATCGAGCGTTTTACAAAAATTGACAAAGGCAAAGAAACTCTGTCGATATTCGCGTTTGCACTACATGAGAACCCTCAGTGCCAGGATGCGGTCAATGGTAGGGTTCATAGGCATAAAATGTGTAGTTTTCTAAATAAGTTCTTCATTGATAAAGATTCTTTGTTGCATATCTGTCTACAAGGGAGAGGTTTGTGGTAATCCCCCCTCTTGTAGGGTATATTTGATATTTTACGTCATGTCTTTATATGTTGAATTGTTAAGCCAGTTTTCCCCACTTTGGGCATAGCCAGGTTGAAAAATGTATGTTGATTTGGGGGTAACATCTCATCTCCCAATCCTTCTACATGAAGAAATGTCCATTTTCTTGCTCTGAGTCAATACCATGACTGATTGATCCCCTGCAAACCCTGGATAGGCTCCAGCAGGTCCAGTATGCAACAAACTTGACTAGCCTTAGAATTTACAAATGTATAATTTTACATTACAGCCAGGAGCTTTTCTCTAGCTTGAATTTGTTGTATTTTTTCTATTATTGTTAAATTTGAATTATTACATGTCTTTATGATATATATTTTTTTGTTGTTTTTATTTGCTATTCTGTAACTGTGCACTGTCATATGTGTTCTGTGGGTGGTACCCTCTAAGGCAGGACCACCTTGATGTCCCCTCTCCTGAGACCAGCCTCTGGCTACTTAAGACCAACAGACGAGGATCTCAGGTAAGAGGGCATTGAAGTTTGCCGGAGTCAATTGTGGGTATTGTTATTTTGCATGAATATGTTGATTTTTGATCTCTTTCCTTTGTTTATTGAATTTCAACTTCAGATTGCGTTTTGGGATTTGTTCGCCAAGGATTGCCTGTTAGGCAACTCCTTTATTGCCCTTTATGAGCTTTTTGTTTTATTTTTCTAGTTTTTGAATAAAACTCCTGATTTATAAAGATTGCTTTTGTTGCCTGTCTCTTCAAGCTGCAGGATTTTATTTTTATTATTATTATTTATTTATTTATTTAGTAGACACTTTTATTCAAGGTTTCCTTTCCCTTGAGAGGCTTTTAAGATATTTTGAAACTTTAAAGGGAGTTTGAACTTTAAAAACCAGCTGCCTTATTTTTGGGCCTGGTTAGGCCACAGCCTCGGGGCTGCCTGTTTAGGGTGAGGCTATTTCAGGCTGGTCAGTTAAGGCCCCGGCCTGCTATTCTGGCTGATTTTGGAAGCCATTTCTGTGACTCCTTCAAAAAACTGATACAAGAATGGATTCATTTTCAGTATGTAATATACTCATAGATACATAAAATGACGTGGGGGGGGGGTATCACAGAGAACCAAACCCCACACACAAGTGCACAGACTAGTGCAGGGTTCAAATTAAAATTAATATTTTATTTTAAAGAAATGCCTCCCAACTGGCTTTTTTTGTACAAAGTTCACACACGCTCAATCCAATACTTTTATCTCTTTCTTTTTTTCTTCCTTTCCTTTATTCCTCCCAGGGAAGCTTTGTCCTTCCGCCACAGCCAACTCTGACTCACCTGGGTGAGGTGGTGTGGCTTTCTTTATACGAGACCCAGGAGTTCTTCTGTTGTTACAGTGCTACATTCAAGGCAGAACCTTCTTAAAATAAGGAATCCACCTCCGCACAGCTCCAACGGTGGCTCCTAAGAAACCCAGAATGGCTGCCCACAAGGACTATTAGGCAGTCTCCCTTCATCCTTCAATTATTAAGGCCTCCTGGCTGGGTAAGGACACATTCATCATGGTCCAGATGCTAGAAAACCTGTGTCCTCTTTGACGATATACATTCACACAAGTAAGTTTGGGAGAAAACTTCAGGGCTCAGCTGATTGTAAGAAAACCCCAGGAGTTAACATTGTCATCTAATGCCTCTCGTCTACCTCCCTCTGTAGAAAGAATGATTGACAGACGGGCCTCCGAAGACATCACTTCTAGCTTCTTATCCACTAAACCCACCACTTCCAGTGAGGTTCCCATGTAAACTGTTTCTGTCTGAAGAGAATTGTCTTGTCCTTTGTTATTTTCAAAACCATCGTAATATATGGGGATCAAAAACTGTTTAGTTTACTGTCAAATAATGCAAAGAGTATGCAACACGGCTCATCGGGTGTACACACTCCATAGCACCCCTCTCTGGCTCTCTGGGATTGAACCTCGGCGTCAGAAACAAAGCCTCTTTACACTGTGCCACGGTGTGTGGTTCATTTATTTGATAGCCTGTAGATCGGAGTAATTACATTCGTTGCATCCGTTGTCTGAGTCCCAATCTGATTTATTGAGTGTGTACGCCTGATGAGCCCAAAATAAGGGTGAAGCGCATGTCACGTACTCTTTGCATTATTTGACAGTAAACTATGTAACATTCTATGAAATGCTTCTCGCAACTGGGAGGGCACCCGTGGCGGATGTTTGCCGAATGGCAGACCAACCACATGTGTTACCTGGTAGGTAACCACCCATACAATCAAATCGGGACACAGACAATGGATGCTACAAATATATATATATATATATTGTCACAAAACGAGACAAAGACAGAAAAAGGTTTGGGGCAGCCACCCATGTAATTTGGTATCCTGGCTGCAAAGTTGTTTTCTTTTCAAATACCAGCACTGAAGTGCTTACAACAGAGTCCAAAACAAGACTGACACAGAAGGGAAAAGGGAAGGCTTTTAAAGGGGGAGGCAGGAAGTGAGGTCATAAGGATTGGGCACGTGTTCATCATTCATTGGATTAGTCCCGGATGTGACATCAGGGGGGCCGGAGCTGGCAAGGTCTGTCTCCATTGGCTCGGTCCCAGAAGTGACGTCCAGAGAGACAGGTGGAACCTCCCGGGTTAGGTCTACAGGGAAGTGAGAAAGAGAGTTAGTGCACTCTGCCATATCCCGGCATGGCTCAGAACTGCCTTCACTCGAGCCCTTTAGCTGCCTCCCATGCGCGCGTGTGTGACAAGGCCCCCCCCTCAGCCCAGACCCGTTGGGTCGGGCGACCCTAACCGAGAGGTCGTGAACCCGAGAGAGCATCAGCGTTGGCATGGAGAGCACCCGGCGATGAGCGGCGAAAACTTGTGCGGCTGCAGGTCAAGAAACCACCGGGTGACCAGCGGATTCGACTCCTTGTGCAGGGCCATCCACTGTAGAGGTGCATGGTCCGTGACAAGGGTGAACTCACGGCCCAACAGGTAGTACCTCAGCTGAGTGATCGCCCATTTAATCGCCAGAGCCTCCCTCTCCACCGCCGCATACCTGGTCTCCGGTCCAACAGTTTCCGGCTCAGGAACATGGCGGGTGTTCACACCATCGACACTTTGGCTCAGCACGGCTCCCAGGCCTGTGTCCGGCGTCCGTCTGGAGGATGAAAGGCAAAGAAAAGTTAGGTGCCATCAAAATAGGTGCGGGCGTAAGGGCCTTCTTCAAGTCACCAAATGCAGTGTCTGTTTTGCAGTCCATACCACAATGTTGGGGCCCTCTTCTTTGTTAAATCAGTCAAGGCGCGCTTTCTCCGAAAACCGGGTACAAACCGGCGGTAGTACCCGCTAACCGAAAGGCTTGGACCTGCCGCTTGGTTCATGGACGGGCCATTTCAGAATGGCATCAATTTTGGAGCACTGTGGCCTTACGGTACCCGACCCACCAGGTAGCCTAAATATTTGGCCTCGCTTAATCCAAAGAAACATTTCTTGGGATTAATCCGAGCCCGCCTCACCAAGTGTCCGTAATACCGCTTGGACATGCTGTAGGTGTTCCTTCCATGTGCTGGAATAGATGACCACGTCATCTAGGTAGGCAGCACTGTATGAGTTATGAGGCCGAAGCACTTTGTCCACCAGGCGCTGAAAGGTTGCTGGAGCCCGTGTAACCCAAATGGAAGGACACGATACTGCCAGTGTCCGCTAGGGGTACTAAGCGCGTTTTTCCTTGGAGTCCGTTAAAGGAACCTGCCAGTACCCTTTTGTCATGTCAAGTGTGGTCAGGTATTGAGCCTGTCCAAGCCTCTCGAGGAGGTCGTCCGCAGCGTGGCATTGGATAGGCATCAAATTGGGAGACTTGGTTAAGCCGGCGGAAGTCATTGCAGAACCTCCAACTCCGTCAGGCTTACCGGCGAGCACAATGGGGCTGGACCAGGGACTATAACTCTCCTCAATTACACCTAGTTCCAGCATGCGCTTGATCTCAAGCTCCACTTCAGCCTTTTTTGCCTCGGGAAGGCGTGCAGGCGTTCTCGGACAACAACCCGGGCTCTGTCACAATGTTGTGCTCAATCAGAGAGGTCCTTCCGGGTGTTCACTGACTACCTCTCGAGCGGTCCGGATAACTGTTTCCAGCTCCTGCCGTTGCCTGGGTCTCAAGTCTGTGCCAAAGTTAAGGTCGTGTGTGTGGCGAAGAGTGGCGGGGCTGGCGGAGGAGGGATCGGGTCCCTGTCCTTCCACGGTTTCAGCAGGTTCACATGATATACCGCTCCTTTGGCCGGCGATTGGGTTGACTCACCAAATAGTCGACCAGTCCCTTCCTCTCCTTAACCGTAGGGGCCCTGCCAGTGGGCAAGCAACTTAGAGTGGGAGGTAGGCACTAGGACCATGACCCGATCTCCGGGTGGAACTCCCGAGAGAGGCGTGCAGCGGTTGTAGTAGCGAACCTGTGCTGCTTGAGCCTCCTCCATGTGCCTTTTAAGGACAGGCGAATCTTTCCAAATCTATCGCGTAACTGCGATATACTCCAGTATGTTAGTGGTGGGAAGAGCCTCTTCTTCCCAGCCTTCTTTCAAAATATCCAATATGCCCGAGGTTGTCGCCCATACAGTAGTTCAAAGGGGAGAACCCGTGGAGGCTTGTGGGACTTCCGATAGGCAAAAGGACGAGGGGAGGAGCTGATCCCAGTTCCTTCCATCCTCGCTGACCACCTTACGCAGCATTTGCTTGAGAGTTTGATTAAACCTTCTACTAATCCGTCGGTTTGAGGATGATACACGAGGTTTTAAATGCTTTATTTTCAGTAATCTGGCAGTCTCCTTGAACGTCTCCGAGGTGAAGGGGTCCCCTGGTCTGTCAAGACTTCTTTGGGGATCCCCACGCGAATACCCTAGTAATTCCCGTGCGATGGCTTTAGAGGTAGCTGGCAACGGGAACAGCTTCGGGTATCGTGTAGCATAATCCACGAGGACTAAAATGTACTTGTGTCCTCGGGCTGAGGGCTCTAGAGGTCCCACCAGGTCGACCCGATTCTGTGGAAGGGCGTCAATCAAGGGAATAGGAACAAGAGGAGCACGGTCCCTCCTAGGAATCTGTCGCAGTTGACACTCCGGGCAGGAAGCGCCAAAGCGGCGAACCTCCTCATTAATTCCTGGCCAGTAAAACCGGGCTTGATCCGCTCCAGAGTTTTTTCGGTGCCCAGGTGGCCACCTAGGAGGTGGGCGTGTGCTAGCTCGCAGACCTGCCGCCGGAAGGTGCGCGGCACTAGCAGCAGCCTCGTCTCCTGCCCGTCATGCATTGCTACACGGTAAAGGAGGTCATTATCTAGCACAAAGTAGGGGCCCTGTGGCATCGACTGACTAGTGCGCTGGCCATTGACAAGGACCACTGCATTTTTTACAAACTTCAGGGAGTCGTCATTCCATTGCTCCCTTTGAAAGAAGCCGGCGTCTTTTAAATTGAAACCGCACACGGAGAGAGGGTCAGCGCCGACCTCAATGGGCGTGGTTTCCTCCCGCTCCGCCGCTGTTGGTGGATGGCGTGTCAGCCTGCGGCGGCCGGGAGTTGCCACGTCAGCCAGGGCGGCTGCTTCACTCTCTCTGCCGGCTTATTACATGGCGTGGAGGCGGCTTTAGACGGTTCATCTCCGTCCATAACGAGGCCCAACTTAACCCGGGAGTGGTATGTGTCTCACGCTTTTAATTCAGACCAGTCCGCCCTAGTATCACCGGGTGTGGAGGATCAGGAAGGATTGCCACGGTTACTTTCTGGACTGATCCTCCGTAGCTAATGACACAGCGGCGGTGCTGTACCAGCGGGTTTCCCGTGGACACAGGTTATACTGGTCTTGAATTTTAGCCATTGTCGCGGTAGCACAAAGCGGCGGGCAACAATGGAAATGTTGCTGCGGAATCGAGCAGAGCGAAGTTTTAAACCGTTAACGATCACCACGTCTGTATGCGGGACCGTCAGCGGGTTTGTCAGAGCACACCAAGCCCTCCTCCCCTCCACCTGCATTCCTCCTCGCCTCCAAGCGGTTTTGCGTGCCAGCGCGCCGACGCCGATACAAGCTCCGGGTTGTACAGGGAGGGGCTAGGTCTTGGGACATACCCGGCTGAGTTTGGCAGAAGGGCGGTTCTGCTCTCCCAGAGTGTGAGGCCGCCCTCTGTGTTTCCAGAAGCTCTATGAGCCCTGACATGTTCTAAACTGCCGCCCCAGACCGGCTGGGTGAAGCCCTGGGGAAGTGCTTTCAGGAGCAGATAGCAAGCTACCTGCTCAATGACCTGGTAGGGCTTGTTTTCCAAGGGCCGTAGCCACTGCCATACTTTGCCCATAAGGACCAGGCTTGTTTACTGGTCGGCCTCTCAGGGTCCAACCTCCACTTTGTTATTTTACTCACCTGCCAGTCTGGGGCACCCCTAGGTGGTAAATGGGGCTGTGGTTTCACTGGGGGCAGGCACTCTCCCCAAGAGAGCATACTGAGTCCCTCTTGTCTCCCCCTCCAGGGCAGCCCAATTCGGTGAGCCCCACCCGCACACTCCCTGGCCTCTCTAGATGGCCTAGTTCTGCGTGCTGGGAGCGGAGCCGAACCACGGGCACCCTCCCGCCTGAATACTCGGCCCGATGCGCTCCCACCTGGGTGTTTTGCAGGTCCTGTCCCCTTCTCTTCTGGGACTTCTCCATCCTGCCGACTCGCCACTGTCACAAAGCGAGACAAAGACAGAAAAGGTTTGGGGCAGCCACCCATGTAATTTGGTATCCTGGCTGCAAAGTCGTTTTCTTTTCAAATACCAGCACTGAAGTGCTTACAACAGAGTCCAAAACAAGACTGACAGAGAAGGGAAAAGGGAAGGCTTTTAAAGGGGAGACAGGAAGTGAGGTCATAAGGATTGGGCACGTGTTCATCTTTCATTGGTTTAGTCCCGGATGTGACATCAGGGGCGGAGCTGGCAAGGTCTGTCTCCATTGGCTCGGTCCCAGAAGTGACGTCCAGAGAGACAGGTGGAACCTCCCGGGTTAGGTCTACAGGGAAGTGAGAAAGAGAGTTAGTGCGCTCTGCCACATCCCGGCATGGCTCAGAACTGCCTTCACTCGAGCCCTTTAGCTGCCTCCCATGCGCGCGTGTGTGACAATATACATATATATATATATATATATATATATAGTCAGAGATGGCTAGGGTGGCAACCTGGCCAGGGTGCCCAGGAGGACTGGAGGAGGGCTTACGCCTTCCCCAGACCATGTGGGGGCAACCGCTCTGGTTCCTTTAAAGCTCTACCCTGTAGGAGCCTGTGGTCACCGCCAGAGGGCACCCCTGTGCCTTTGGAGCCCTGGACCTCAGCACTTCCACCACACCCGGAAGAGAACTGGGGACACCCAGAGTGCTTCCGGGTACGCAGCCGGCACTTCCACCACACTGGGGAGTGCCGGTGGAAGGTTTGCCGGAGCACACCTGGAGCACATCCGGGTGCTGATAAAGGGGGTCGCCTCCCTTCAGACAATGGCTGGAGTCGGGAGTGCAGAGGACGAGGTCTCTGGAGGAGGCAAGGAGGCGGCCTGAAGAGTGAAGGCATTGTGTTGTGTGGCCAGGACTTTGGGGACTGGGGAACTGTTGAGCACTATTGTAAATATGCACTTCATAAATACAATGGGTTATTGTATGGGGTTATTTGAACGTGTCTGCCTGTCTGTGTCTGGGTCATGTCCCACAATATATATATATATATATATATAGTGGACATTAGAGGGCACTGTTTCCCTGTGAAACCAAACAGACAGATGCTCTGGACACAAGTTTAAAAGCACTGAGAACAATTCTAATCCTCTTCTTATCAATAGTGCCTTCAAAGCACCACATCCACCAAAGTGTTGCTGTGGGCTGCTTTGAACTTTGTATTGTGCTGTGCTGTGAGAAACGATATATATATGCTAGCTGTGCCATCCATCTAAGAAAGGGGGAAATCTAAGTATGCTTGCAGTGCACAATCAATTGGAATGTATTTTGTAATCCATCCATCCATTTTCCAACCCGCTGAATCCGAACACAGGGTCATGGGGGTCTGCTGGAGCCAATCCCAGCCAACACAGGGCACAAAGCAGGAACCAATCCTGGGCAGGGTGCCAACCCACCGCAGTGTATTTTGTAATGCATGTAGTAACAAAATGCAATGCATTTGTCATTCCAACAGATGATGCAACGCCTGTTGGAATGATAAATGTATTGCATTTTATTACTATAAATGTTTGTGATGTGCCATATGTTGTAATGGCAGAGGTATAGCAAATGGAAAGGCGCACAAACACTTATCCTTTTATTTTATAAAGTGTATTTGTAGAATAAACGTTTGAAATGTGGTACTTCTTTTTGGCTCACCCTGTATATATAAATATATAAATGTATATATATACAGTATATATATATATATATATATATTATATTATATATATATATATATATATATATACATGATGGGTTGGCACCCTGCCCAGGATTGGTTCCTGCTTTGTGCCCTGTGTTGGCTGGGATTGGCTCCAGCAGACCCCGTGACCCTGTATTGGATTCAGCGGGTTAGAAAATGGATGGATGGGTGGATATATATATATATATATATATATATATATATATATATATATATATATATATAGTAACTACGTGTGCATGGGAGGCAGCTAAAGGGCCTGAAAGAGAGTAATCCCACTCCAGAGTGCACTGACTCATTTTTTCACTTTCCTGCAGACCATTCACAGGAAATTCTGCCTGTCCCCGATGATGTCATTTCCGGTTCCGAGCCCTTTGATGATGTCACTTCCAGTCCCAAACGCATGGAGGATGGCCCTCCCAGTTTCCGGCCCTTTTGATGATGTCACGTCCAGGTCTAAGCCTATGAAGGAAGATCCTTTTGGTTCCAGCCCCTTTGGTGACATCATATCCTATTTTAGCATTTAAAGTCACCATCTTACAATTAAAGAATCAGTTCTGTATTGGACTCAGACTAGTCCACATCAGTGCGATAATATCAAAACCCATTCGCAGCCAGGGAGAATATACTGTACGGGTGGCTGCCCCAAACCTTTTTTATGACTTCTTGGTCTCATTCCTGTGACTCTCTCATTTTTTCTTTATTTATATACATACACACACACACATACACACACACTCATATACACACAGACAGATAATAAAAGAAGCTGGGATCTATCCAGGAACCCAGGTTAACAGAACCAAAAATAAAAGTCCAAAACAAATAATCAGACGTCTACCATCCTACAATTCTTAAGCTTTACTGGCTCTTTCTAAGCCTGTTCTCTTTTCGTTTTGAGTGCCTCCTCTGGGAGCTCTGTCCTCATTAGAAGCGGGTTCATCAGTGAACTCTGGCCCCTGGCATTGCCACTCTTTAAATGGGCCCCAGGGTGGAAGCACTGGGATCTCCTGGTGAAAACTGGGAGTGATGTCAAAAGCTCATCTCAAGACTCATTCTGTAATCTCCAAAATAAAAATAAGCAGGCATTGTCAGCCATGCATTCTCAAGAGCTTGTGACAGAGGTGTCAGCTTACCCAAATCCGGTATATGCTTCCTGTGACTGTATGTATATATATATATATTACAAGTTTACTGTCAAATAATGCAAAGAGTACGCAACACGTGTTTCACCCTTATTTGGGCTCATCAGGCGTACACACTCCATTGTACCCCTCACGGGGATCGAACCTCGGGCGTCAGTGGCATTACCTGGTAGGTAACCACCCATACAATCAGATTGAGACTCAGACTATGGATGCTATGTATATTTATATATATATAAATATATATATATATATATATATATTTGCAGCTGGAGATCCACAAAGGGAGAAAATCACGTATCATAAAGTAATTTTTATTCCTGAGCTTTCAACCCCTACCAGGGGTCTTCATCAGAGGATAATGCTTAGACTTACAAGAATCAAAGGCAATATATAGCAATAACTTACGGGTTAGGGGTGGCTAAGTCAGTGTGGTCGGGTCGGGGGTGTGTTATTGGGAGTAAAGTCTTGTTTATTAAGAATAAGTTCTTCTTAAGTTTGCATATGCTGGATTTATGTCCAAGTGTCTGTTGATGGCGTTCTCATTTGATAACCAGGATTCAGCCAGCTGTCTGGCACTTTTATTATTGGCCTTAAATTTTACTTGTACATCATCCCAATTAAATGTATGTCCTGTTGATTTAGTATGTGTATAGATCAATGATAGTGAGTCCTTTCTTCTGACGGCATTGCGGTGTTCCTGTATACGTGTTGCGATTCTTTTTGAAGTTTGTCCTATGTATATCGCTGGGTAAGAACTGCTTGGAATGCTGTACACTGCGTTTCGTGTTTCTGCTGTCGATTTCTTGTTTTTAGCATTAAAGAGGACCGTGCGCAGATTGTTCGTGGGTTTGTGTGCTATTCTGACACTTGACTTAGCCAGGATGCGTGCAGCACCTTCAGACACATTGTGGCGATAAGGGAGTGAGTGCCAGGTGGGATGGGGGTTCTGATTCAAGTCAATTGTTTGTTGAGTTTTTTTGGCATCTTTTGTGTAGGCTTCGATTTATGAATGTTTTTGAGTATCCGTTTGAAGTGAAAAGGTGGAAGAGATAGCTTCTCTCTTTCATTTTTGTTTCCTTCGCATTACAATGGGTAATACGACCACAATGGGTAATATACGACCACATGGACCTAGCCACCCCTCACCCCCCGTAAGTTATTGCTATATATTGCCTTTGATTCTTGTAAGTCTAAGCATTATTCTCTGATGAAGACCCCTGGTAGGGGTTGAAAGCTCAGGAATAAAAACTACTTTATGATATGTGATTCATTTTCTCCCTTTGTGGATCTCCAGCTGCAAGTATGCAAACCGTATCACAGACCTTCTCTACCATATATACTGTATATGTACACTCAGCAAAAAAAGAAACGTCCCTTTTTCAGGACTGTGTATTTCAACAATAATGTTTTACAAATCCAAATAACTTTCCAGATCTTCATTGTAAAGGGTTTAAACAATGTTTTCCATGCATGTTCAATTAACCATAATCAATTAATTAACACGCACCTGTGGAATGGTCGTTAAGACCTTAACAGCTTACAGAAAGTAGACATTTAAGGTCACAGTTCTAAAAACGCAGGACACTAAAGAGACTTGTCTACCGACTGTGAAAGATGCCCAGGGTCCCTGCTCATCTGCGTGAGCGTGCATTAGGCATGCTGCAGGGAGGCAGGAGGACTGCTGATGTGGCTAGGGCAATAAATTGCCATGTCCGCACTGTGAGACGCCTAAGACAGCGCTACAGGGAGACAGGAAGGACAGCTGATCATCCTCGCAGTGGAAGACCACGTGTAACAACACCTGCACAGGATCGGTACACCCGAATATCACACCTGCGTGACAGGTACAGGATGGCCACAACAACTGCCCGAGTCACACCAGGAACACACAATCCCTCCATCAGTGCTCAGACTGTCCGCAATAGGCTGAGAGAGGCTGGACTGAGGGCTTGTAGGCCTGTTGTAAGGCAGGTCCTTACCAGACATCACCAGCAACAACACCGCCTATGGGCACAAACCCACCTTCGCTGGACCAGACAGGAGTGGCAAAAAGTGCTCTTCACTGATGAGTCACGGTTTTGTCTCACCAGGGGTGATGGACGGATTCGTGTTTATCGTCGAAGGAATGAGCGTTACACCGAGGCCTGTACCCTGGAGCGGGATCGATTTGGATCGATGGCTAGGGTCATTCCCCCCAGAAATGTCCAGGAACTTGCAGGTGCCTTGGTGGAAGAGTGGGGTAACATCTCACAGCAAGAACTGACAGATCTGGTCCAGTCCATGAGGAGGAGATGCACTGCAGTACTTCAAGCAGCTGGTGGCCACACCAGACACTGACTGGTACTTTTGATTTTGAGCCTCCCTTCATTCAGGGACACATTGTGAAACATTTTTAGTTTATGTCTTATGGTGTTGACTCTTTTAGTGTTCATACAAATATTTACACATTAAGTTTACTGAAAGTAAAAACAGTTGAAAGTCAGAGGACGTTTCTCTTTTTGCTGAGTATATACTGTATATATAGAAACATATATTGAAAACAAGCTGTCCAAATGTCAACTAGCAGAACAGCTTGGCTCCTCAAATAAATGTCCTCCTTAAATATAGATTGCAGAAGTCCAGCTGGCTTTCCACATCTCTGTGGAGTCTTTTAGCAAAGAAGGCCTTTTGGGCCAATGTAAGCCTATCAAGAAGGGGCAATGCCCACGTTGTCTTAGATTGCAAGTACACCCCACACAGATATGGGGAGAACATGCAGACGCCCGACAGGCAATAACTGGGCACAGGATTCAGACTAAGAATGCTGGGCCAGTAACACTGGCAGGACTGCCCATCATGTCTCAGTACTGCTTTCAGATCTCATATAATAGCAGAGGGGTAATTCATAAAATTTCACAAATGTAAATATTTATTTATACAGTAGCATCTACTGACATGAATATAAACTGCAAAGTGTCTACAGTCATGGAGTAACCAAGTCAGTAGAAAACACAAGCTGTCTGAGCTAAGAAGAAACAAACACAATTAGCAACCCACTACATGTGTGGACTTTTTGCCATTTTTCCACTTTCTGACAGAAAGGCGAGGATTTTGTCTCCGGCCCCCCAATTTAATTCACACATCCCACCCTGCATTTGCTTGCAGGTGACACCCAGAGAACAATGACTAATTCTGCCCAATCTGTGATTAGAGGCATTTGATGAATTCTAGTGCTTTAAATTGCTTTTAAATGACCCCCTTGTGAAAGCAGGACTGGTAATGCGCTATTAAAAGGAAACATCATGCACAGGGATCAAGACGACTGTCGGCTGATTTAATCCATTTTTCAGCATAGATAACATCGCGTGCTGCAGTGCAGAACGGCTGCTGGGAGTTATTGCTCTTTTTTTCTTTATGTTATCAAGCAGAGTATCTGTCTTTGTGTTTTTATTAGCAGGTGGCAGAGCGCTTACTGTTTCTGCCTTATGGCTCCGGGAACTCCAGTCAGTGTCTCTCGGTGTATGGACGTCATCAGCCATTGTAAGTTGACCGTAAAAAATAAAGGTGACAATATTTTTAGTTCTATGCTATAAATGATTTTTCTTTAGACGACACATTTCAATACGAGTGAATGTTTAACCTTAACCTGAAAGCCGTGCAGTGGAACGAACGTGTCAATCACTAAACCATCAAAAAGTCTGTCGGAATCAAGTCCCAGTACACGATGTGCAGCAGTAAACTAACAACAACCAGTAGCAAACATGTTTTTTTTTTTGAAAAAATATACTTTATCTATGTCTATATATATAATCCAGCGTCTGTCTGTCTGTCTGTCTGGTTTTCACAAGAGAGAGAACTACTTAACAGATTAAAATTGTTTTTTTTTCAATAATTTGCTTGAACATTTCGGTTGATTTTGCAACTTCTCACATTGCGGCAAGTATCAGAGTTCGCTTGGAGGAGCGATATATTCACACTAATAACAGACAGAGGGGACCTCAGGAGTGGGGAGCCAGGCGGAGCCGTCCTCATTCACTCACCAGCCATTGTTCAAGTCACTCTACCTCTCGTCACGTGCTGGAGTGCACCTCGCCTCAGCTTAGCTAGCAATACCTGTTTGCTCAGGATACATTATCATCTACAGATTGTTAAGGATTAATGTTTGAGGTTTTTGAGAGAGAGATCAGAGCTACGTGTGCTTTAGAGGGTAGCTGCTGATTGCCAGAGATTTTACCGTCATGTCCTTATCTCCCCACGCGGGGGACACTCTCCCGTCAGAGCTGAACACGATCAGATACGGTGGCAGCGTTTGACGTGGGAGCGTACCTACCTTCCGCTAGACCAGAATTACATTTTTTTATTTTTTTATTGCTTTTTAAAGTTTGTCCTGTTTCACTACTACATGGGCGGAGCCGCAGGGGACAGCTAGTTTACATATATTCAGGTAATCTCTCGCTCTCGCCCTGTCTCTCTCTATCTTAATATATATATATATATATATATATATATATATATATATATATATATATATATATATATATATATATATATATATATATATATATATATATACAGAGGGTATGGAAAGTATTCAGAACCCCTTCAATTTTTCACTCTTTCTTATATTACAGCCATTTGCCAAAATCATTTAAATTAATTTTTTCCCTCATTAATGTACACACAGCACCCCATATTGACAGACAAAAAAAGAATTTTTGAAATTGTTGCAGATTTATTAAAAAAGAAAAACTGAAATATCACATGGTCCTAAGTATTCAGACCCTTTGCTCAGTATTTAGTAGAAGCACCCTTTTGAGCTAATTAATACAGCCATGAGTCTTCTTGGGAAAGATGCAACAAGTTTTTCACACCTGGATTTGGGGATCCTCTGCCATTCCTCCTTGCAGATCCTCTCCAGTTCTGTCAGGTTGGATGGTAAACGTTGGTGGACAGCCATTTTTAGGTCTCTCCAGAGATGCTCAATTGGGTTTAAGTCAGGGCTCTGGCTGGGCCATTCAAGAAGAGTCACAGAGTTGTTGTGAAGCCACTCCTTCGTTATTTTAGCTGTGTGCTTAGGGTCATTGTCTTGTTGGAAGGTAAACCTTCGGCCCAGTCTGAGGTCCTTAGCACTCTGGAGAAGGTTTTTGTCCAGCATATCCCTGTACTTGGCCGCATTCATCTTTCCCTCGATTGCAACCAGTCGTCCTGTGCCTGCAGCTGAAAAACACCCCCACAGCATGATGCTGCCACCGCCATGCTTCACTGTGGGGACTGAATTGGACAATTGATGAGCAGTGCCTGGTTGTCTCCACACATACCGCTTAGAATTAAGGCCAAAAAGTTCTATCTTGGTCTCAACAGACCAGAGAATCTTATTTCTCACCATCTCAGAGTCCTTCAGGTGTCTTTTACCAAACTCCATGCGGGCTGTCATGTGTCTTGCCTCTCCTCAGTGTGTGGAGACAACCAAGCACTGCTCATCACTTGTCCCATACAGTCCCCACAGTGAAGCATGGCGGTGGCAGCATCATGCTGTGGGGGCGTTTTTCAGCTGCAGGGACAGGACGACTGGTTGCAATCGAGGGAAAGATGAATGCGGCCAAGTACAGGGATATCCTGGACTTCTCCAGAGTGCTAAGGACCTCAGACTGGGCTGAAGGTTTACCTTCCAACAAGACAATGACCCCAAGCACACAGCTAAAATAACGAAGGAGTGGCTTCACAACAACTCTGTGACTCTTCTTGAATGGCCCAGCCAGAGCCCTGACTTAAACCCAATTGAGCATCTCTGGAGAGACCTAAAAATGGCTGTCCACCAACGTTTACCATCCAACCTGACAGAACTGGAGAGGATCTGCAAGGTGGAATGGCAGAGAATCCCCAAATCCAGGTGTGAAAAACTTGTTGCATCTTTCCCAAGAAGACTCATGGCTGCATTAGCTCAAAAGGGCGCTTCTACTAAATACTGAGGGTTCAAAGGGTCTGAATACTTAGGACCATGTGAGATTTCAGTTTTTCTTTTTTAATAAATCTGCAACAATTTCAAAAATTCTTTTTTTTGTCTGTCAATATGGGGTGCTGTGTGTACATTAATGAGGGAAAAAATTAATTTAAATGATTTTGGCAAATGGCTGCAATATAACAAAGAGTGAAAAATTGAAGGGGGTCTGAATACTTTCCGTACCCACTAATATAAAACCAAATCTAGTACTGCAGTGGACTGGCGCCCCGTCAAGGGATTTGTTCCTGACTTGTGCTCTGCGCTGACTGGGACTGGCTCCAACAGACCATCGTGACTCTGTGTTAGGATATAGCGGGATGGGTACTGACTGACTGACTGACTAAATCTAGTACACTTTCAATCTATATCAATCTATGTCATGAATAACAATATAGACTATAATCAGCTACAATCTAATACAGTCTTTAACTACCTATTGCATTGTACACTTTTACGTATATTTAGGTCATATGTATATATTTATATACATACATTCCCACCACACAACAGGAACTGTAACCTTAACGCAAAATATGCGACATGTAAAGAAGGGTGATAGAGTGTGAAGTGGGACACGTTCAGGAGTTCACATTGGACTGACACCCCACCAGCTCCTAGTGCAGTGCAAGGCGCGGCACTTTAGAGAGGAAGTTACAAAGAGCGATGTGGAGTGAAGTGCGGCACACCATCTTCTCCACTAACTCTTCAAAGTCCAAACATTTAACAAATTTGTAGGATGGCGCCTGCACTCGTAGCCAACCAATCAGCACAATTCAAAACCCAAGCCCCACCCACAAAAGTTCCTGGTTAAAGGAAAAGTCAATAACCTGGAGCAGGAGCTAAAAAAGAACCAGGATGACCTGAGTTCCTGTGGTGGGAATGATGCAGAAGTTCCAGAGCTTCTAATAAATCCCTGGTTCCGGAAAAAAAGTTCCTGTGGTGGGAGAAATGTTGTGCCGAATCGGACTTTTAGTACTCTTCAAACGTGGCAGTTATCTCTTTATTTTATTTCCAGTTAAGTTGGTAATTCCTGTTATGGCATTTTGGATTTGTTGATCTAGAATCTTCTTAGCCTCCTCTCTGACTTTATAATATTGGTGTCACTAGAGATTTAATTTTGTGCTAATCGTTTGGTTCCTCGCTTTGTTTTACTTCTCCGGTCCACTTTCAGATGGGAGATGGTGGCCATTTAATACTTTAGTCAGGATGTTTGGTTCAGGGTAAAGGCATCTACTCACCCTCTGGTGGATCCAAGGTGTCCTGCAGCATTGCCCAGCTGGTGCCCACTGAACCCACTTCATCCAGTTTTAGAGTCACGGAGAGCCCCTGATGGTCACCAGTGATCACTTATCTGTGCCCGCGTCACTTCCCAGTTTTGTGAATTAGAGCAACACTGGATGCAAGGCAGGGACACGAGCAGGAGAGGGCGCCGCAGAGAACACACCCTGTAATTGATGTGATTATTGGACACGATGGCTGCCAGAGAGACGAATCTCCAGTTACACATCACCGCTGCACAAACGTTTTGTTTCATTTTGTTGTTGTTTTTTTCTCTTTTTGTTTTTCTTCATGACTCACAAACAAACACTCAATTGCATGAGAGCTGTCTCTCCAGAGGCGTAATTAAATGTAAACAGAGAATTAAATAAAAGTTCTGTAAGCACATTCGAAAATGCCTGGTAAGCTGTTAAAAGTTTTAATAGGAAAGGAAGGCGAAAGACTGCAAAGCTCATCGCTGATTAAAAGACAGAAACCCATCCGTGTGTGTCTGCCTTCTCATGGGAGCTCGGAGGCGACCTTCAAACGAGCATATTGATTCACCTCATTGTGCAACGGACCCAAGCCAAAGTCACACTGCGGGGCAAAGGGACCTGCGCTGTGGCAGCTGAACAGCCATTGGCATGAGAAGAATTAGGGGTCTCTCTGGAGAACGAGGACAAGGAGCAGTGCCTGGCAACCACGGGTGGCACGCTGATCATTCCAGTTACATCCTTGCATGTCCTCCTGGTGTCCCCTGGTATTCGGACTTCTTCCCACATTCTGAAAACAAACCTTAATAGGTAAATTGGCGCAACTACATTTCTCTAATGGAAAGTGGGTGGTTCAAGCAAGGCTTGCATCCTGGGCTCCCTTTGACACCATAATGGAGAAATCAGGTTGATTTAAAAATTAATGGATAAAGTAAAATATGATTAGCAACTAGCTAATGTATGGCTTGCAGAGAAAAGGAGCAAACTTACAATAATGGAGGTGACCAGGAGGAGAACACTCATGAAATATTAGCAAAAAGATTGCTGTCCTATCATTCAAGTCAAAGCCAAAAAAAGGATTGATGACACTTTAAATGAACAAAAATCAACTACCAGAAAGATAGATAGATAGATAGATAGATAGATAGATAGATAGATATACAGATAGATAGATAGATATGAAAGGCACTATATAATATACAGATAGATAGATAGATAGATAGATAGATAGATAGATAGATAGATAGATAGATAGATAGATATGTGAAAGGTACTATATGATAGATAGATAGATAGATAGATAGATAGATAGATAGATAGATAGATAGATAGATAGATAGATAGATAGTGTGGCAAGCGGCTGGGTGTGGTACCCATCTGGGATGCCCAGAAGGACCGGAGAAGGGATTATACCTTCTCCAGACCACAAGGGGGCAACCGCCTTGGTTGCTTGGAGGACCACGGGAACTGAGCTTGGAAGCTCCACCCTATAGAGGTCCGTGGTCACCACCTGGAGAGCCCTGGTCCTCAGCACTTCCGTCACACTTGGAAGTGCTTCTGCCGGTATTTCCGCCACACTGGAGAGTGTCAGCGGAAGATTATCAGGAGGCACCTGGAGTACATCTGGGTTTTTATAAAAGGGGCCGCCTCCCTCCGTTCAGTGGCTGGAGTTGGCAGCAGAGAAGGATGGAGCTTGGGAGGAGAGGGAAAAGAGACGGCCTGAAGAGAGGAAGAGGCATTGTTGAGGCCTGGACTTTGGGGGAGTTTTGGGGTTGTGCGTGTTTCACTTGGGTGAACCATCGGTGTCCGCCTGTCTGTGTCCGGGCCAGTGTCCACAATAGGTAGATAGATAGATAGATAGATAGATAGATAGATAGATAGATAGATAGATAGATAGATAGATAGATAGATAGATAGATAGATAGATAGAAAAGTTACTATAGATAGTGTGATAAAGGCGCTATGTTGGCGCCTACCCGACACAGACTGACACCAGAGGCAGGGGCAAAATAAACAAAAAGTCTTTATTTTCTTCTTCAGCCATGTCCCACTGGCCCTACACAGTCCCCAAACATAACCAAGAGTAAATCACACCCCAAATCACACTCTTCTTTCCTCCATTCCTCCCAGGGCAGCTTCGTTCTCCTCCTCCCAAGTCTGGTGCTGTGAAAGAATGAGTCTCAACACACTGAAAAAGGTTTGGGGTAGCCATCCGTATATTGTCCCTGACTGCTAAGGTTTAGCTCTTTTAGGGCTAATTTTTTTTTTTTTGTTTCTTTTCTCCCAGGGATGAATATTTTTCCAAAAACTAACTGTTTTTAAAAAACTACACAAAGTAATTGTTATCAAATCAACAAAAAATATTTATTTTTGACAAATGTTACAGTCTTGCATGCTGTATGAGCCTGCATACTCTATGATCTCACATACATGTTACACAGCAAAGTCCTGCGCAGTCTGATCTCGCTCAAAGCAGCCAATTGCATGCATTGCCACATTGCACTGGTTACAATACGTGTTGCACTGGTGCTTCCTTTTCAATTGTCTGTTGCTGCACTTTCTCACATATATCGTTAGTGTGTACTGTAGAGAGACAAGTCACCCGTTTGACATCGTGCCATGCCACTGCCACCAAGTTTTCCGCCCGCATGAAAACTGTATTGCCACCTCTTTTCATCTTCAGCCTGTCTGGCTTCAACTGTGAAGGCCTGTGTCTCCTGTTCACCCTCACTGTGCCACAAGCTCCAATTCCCCTGCTCTGTAGCTCCATGAACAGTTCTGGTCATGTATAAAAATTGTCCATGTACACAACATGACCCATGACCTACTCAAAGCATCATGATGCACCAACATTGATGGACTGAAAGCCAGAAGTCTACGTGACCATCATCATCATCAGGTCCTTCCATGAAAACCCTAAATACAAAGAGGACTGTTTGATTTATGTTAGGTAGATTGCCAGAGGGGACTGGGTGGTCTCTTGGTCTGGAATCCCTACAGATTTTATTTTTTTTCTCCAGCCTCTGGAGTTTTTTTTTTTTGTTTGTTTTTTCTGTCCACCCTGGCCATCTGACCTTACTCTTATTCTATGTTAATTAATGTTGACTTATGTTTATTTTTTATTGTGTCTTCTATTTTTCTATTCATTTTGTAAAGCACTTTGAACTACATTTTTTTGTATGAATATGTGCTATATAAATAAATGTTGATTGATTGATTGATTGATTGATTGAAATGTTCATAGCCCTGAAGCAGCTCCAGCACAACCTGACTTGTCAAGGGACAGCTCTCTCTTTTTTTTCTTGCATATGTGATTACTTTCAGGCAAAAACCAGTGTTTGCTTCTGCCAGTACAAAATCTTTTATGCCATACTTTGTGGGCTTGTCTGGCATATATTGGCGTCCCTTGTATTTTATCATAGATTCATGCACAGACAAATCACGGCCAGGCTGATAAAATTGTTTATATGTTGGTTCCACAATGTCAAGCAGGGGTTGAACTTTATACATGGGGTTATCGCCCGGCGCACCCCTTGGGATTTGCTTCTGGTTATCAACAAAAGTGAATAAAACTTTGCAGCAGTACATACCTGTCATCATGCAGCATAACCTCTCCAAAGCCACCAAGAGACAAAGCCCATTTGGACCAATGCTCCCTGAAGTTATATCACCAGTCCTGTCCCATCTCTATTTGTAATGCCATAAGCCCTTCATCTCGTCTTTTGTTGTGGGTTTTCCACTTTGAAAAATGAGAATGCGGTGCAAGCACAGTCCGCGATTCAAAAAACTGCTCTGCATACCTGTTGGTCTCGTCTGACAGCAGCTGAAAAGCAGCCTCAGGAGAGAGCAGCCTGAAGTAGTCCAGTGGCTGGTTATCTGTCAAGTCCAACAGCAAGCTATGCTGTCTTGTGAAGTCCAATCGCCAGTTTGGCTCCCACAGATCAATGTCTGGGTGTTCCTCCCACACGAACTTTGCCGTAGGTGCATCGGCTGCGTGAATGCGCTCAGCTGGCACTCGATCAGCTGGGGCGGCATAGGCTGGCGTCCAATCAGCCAGCTCCTCACTCTCTTGCTCGATCTTCTGATTACTGTCAACAAAATCTGATTCTGAAAAATCAGAGTCCAACTCAGCGATGATGCGCAAAACATCGTCAGCTGAGGATTTTGTTTTCTTCACTCGCTTCGCTCCCTCGTGAGATGTCGATGCCATCTTGCCTTTGTTTACATTTGTTTACATTTCGTTACTCACGCACACGCAAGGATTAGATGCCGAGTCAATGAGTCTAACATTCCTCCAAGCAGAGAGGGAATGCCTGTGACGTAACAGTGAGTTTTGTCACCATTAACAACTGATTGTCGCTCTCTACCTCTGGATGTCGACTTTTGTTGACATGCACCCTCAACCCCTCCTTGCGACAAAAGTCGACATCTGCCCTAAAAAAGTTAAAGAAACAATAGGATGTTCTCAGGTTGAGTTCCCAGATCGAACTGAACTAGTTTGGCAAAATGAAGATTTTATAGGCAGTAAACCGGAAGTGGTGTCACTTGACCAGAACACGAAGTGACATCAGTCTGGGCGCCGGAACAGGAAGTGATGTTAAATCGGGCAGGTTTTCCCATATTTGGTCTGCAGAGATAACAGAAATAGGTTTAGAGCACCCCACCACCCTCTGGCCTGGCGGGTAATCACCCTAATTTGGTCCATTCAGCTCACTCCTAGTCGCACGTGTGTAACAATAGATAAGTATTGTCACGCATGCACATCATAAGGTCACCCTCCGAGTTCCCCCCAGGTATGTTGTTCCACCCCTTACCAAGTAGGGGTGCCTCTCCTGACTGTGTTGTCTTCCTCTTCATCCACAATACTGAAAAACCACCCAGTGATGGCAACTGACTCTGCCCCTTCCACTCCTTGAGCCATAAAAACATGACCATCCAGAAGGAGGCATCACTTCATGACCAATTGACCAGAGAGATGGCTCTGCACTATAACTTAAATTAAACCCGTATGTTATCTTGCCCCACATTAACTGGAGGATGTTGTTTTTTGTTCCATTTTGATACCATCGCTCATTTGTCCTTTTAGTTTTCTGTTGAAGTAAATGGAGAAGGCTGGGTTGGCGCACCAATATGTATTTTGTCGAGATTGTCATTCCCTCAGACGACTACAATAGAGAGATATTTTATCTTAAAAAGCAAATCTCAGTCTAGAGAGGAGGATGAATAGGCCAGTGGAATGTCCATGTTAGCCAAAAAGCAGCCACCATCTTTGTCCTGCATTCATAAATGGAATAGGTGTTATACATTCTCTACCCTTAATCAGCCAATAGGATAAGACTGGGACATTCCATCCCATCAGCTAATCTCACATCCAGAAATAAAATCACATAAATGGTAAGTCAAGAAAAAAGAAAATACTTGAAATATATTGATTGTCAGAAACATTTCAGAAAAAAATTAAAGAAAACTGCCAATCGTAACAGTTGCTTTCATTTCAAGATACTGTACTCTTATTGGTTTCTGGATTGAGTTTTTTTTTTTCCTGGGAAATCAAAATCCTTTTTGTTTATTTCTGCCTTTGTTTCCCAGTGTGATTTTTTTTAACAAACTTGGTTTTGTTTTCATGAGCCCAAGGTTTTTACATTTCTTTTTCTCTCCTTTTGCAAAATTTAAAATCTGTGCCGTGTTTGAACCTGTTGCAGGCTATAGGCCTGCCATTAGAGTTTAGGGCTAGGCTGATTTGAAGTGGAAATTCATATATATTAGGTTCTGCTTGACTTTTGTTTTTGAGACCTGTCGGTTTTTTGGTTTTTTTTTTAGACTTTTGATTTGTCAAGATCAGGAAATCAAAAAGGCTGCACATAATAACCCAAATAAATTGATATCTATATATAAAAGGCAAAGCCTTCACTGACTCCTCACTAATTCTCCCACTTCCCATAGAGGTGTGAAGCTGAAATTTCGTGTGCTCATTCCTTGCAGTGTACTCACAAAAGTTAGGTATGTTTCATGTCCTATTGCAACACCCAAGGGGGACGGGTGTAGCCCCTAAACTATTTTTGCGACTTCCAATATACGTAGGAAGCCCAAATTTCCCACACTCATCCTTACAACCGTACATCCGTACTTACAAACATTGCCCCGTAACAAACCTTTGAAAATAACGTCTTCTTTTTGGCGGTTCTCACCATTATGCCATAAGGAACTTTTGGAACTGACCTCTCCTTTTGGTGGTTTCATTCCTTATTTATTTATTTCATGGCAGAGACGCACAAGGGCCGCCCCCAGTCCCCCACCTACTACGTGGTTGGCTCCCTGCCTATATACATTGACGACAACCCGCGCTCACTCGCTTCCTTACTTTCCTCAGCTGTTCGTCGTGCTCACTGCTCCCTTCTTCTTTACTCCACTACTTCAAGCCTGTTATTGTTGGCCTGGCTTCATGTCTTCCTGCTGGTGACTCCTGCCTTTTCATTTAGTTTCTTCACACTCTTAATCCTCTTGGCAGGCCGCTGCATACTTTACTTTTGAAGGTCGGCACACCAATTTATGTTACAACCACCAAAACTTTGTAACGGCACCAGGCTTCAGATCAAATCTCTGCACAAGAACCCCATTGAGGCGACTGTCGTCACTGGAACTGGCTCAGGGGAGACTGGATTTATTCCTCGCATCCGATGTTTCCTTTTCTTTTTCATAACTTCTTTAACACACTGCTCCTCCACTGCGAAGCGCGGGTATTTTGCTAGTAATACAATATATCAGTAATAAAATAATAGTTTGTAATTAGAGTGATAGAAAGTCCTACATGCAATAAATTACAAGAAGCTCAAAAAAATATTAGCATGTTAATAAAAAAAATTCAACAACAATCCACATCATCCTAACACAAGGGAGGCAAGCCGCATTACGTGACAGACGAAAGTGTCCGGGACTCCTGTTTTGAATATCGTTTGTTTCTGTCGGGGGGTTTATACCTGAAGGTATCTGTTGAGTTCATTTTTTATTTTTAAAATCCAGCTATGTTGTAATTTTGATTTATGATTTGGGCCATTATGATGGTGCTATTGCTGATTGCCATCACTAGGACCATCCAGGAATGGGCGTGTCCTTAGAGGTTGTGGCCTGTCCATCACGATGCAGTGAGTGTGAAATGAAGCCACTCCGCACACATATAAAAGGTTTGGGGCAGCCACTCATATAATATTCCTAGCTGCAAAGGAGTCTTTTAAGTTTAAGCACTGATGTTGTCAGTACGGAGTCCAAAACAGAACTGATCAAGGTTTGAAAAGATGGCGGTTTTAAATGGTCAAACAGGAAGTGACATGTTAACAGGAAGTGATGTAGGTTGACCGGAAGTGATGTCTCTCTGACATCAGTCTGGAAGCCGGGACCGGAAGTGACAATCTTCTGGGCTCCGGAACTGGAAGTGATGTTTTCCTGGACGCCAGAACTGGAAGTGGCGTTTTCCTGGACGCCGGAACTGGAAGTGACGTTCTTCTGGGCGCCGGAACTGGAAGTGATGTTCCTGATTCAGATAGGCTTTCCTGCGGCTGGTCTGCAGAGATAGCAAGAGAAGGTTTATTGCACCCCGCCCTCCCCTGGCCTGGCGTGGAATTACCATTACTTGGTCCACACAACGTCCTCCTATTCACACGTGTGTGACATGGGATAAAAGGTCATTTAGGGGTATGTGTTGTCACCATGTATGGGGGACAGTTTAAAGGCACAATTAGTGTTATTCATCAGTCAGACTGGGGTTGGCGCTCTCACCTGATCCTCTCTCCTCTTATTCCACTGCAGCTGAGCCAAAGACCCTGCAACTCAATGACATCATCACCATCAGACCACCCACTGTTGAATACAATACCATATAATACAATACAATTTATTTTTGTATAGCCCAATGGACTTTAACTCTTTGAGGGCTGAATATTTTTTAGAAAAAACACAGTTTTCTGAAAAGTAATGGCTTCACACAGAAATCAACATAAAACGTCTGTTGCTGCATGCTGTGGCTGCCAGTTTGCCAAGAACATGTGGCAGGCATGCTGCCAGGCCATCTTCGCTTGGCTGGGGCAGCAGCAGCAGACACAGTCACAGTCCATTGCAATCTGATTTCTACCTCTTAAGTGGCAGTCCTCCTAAGCAAACAGTGCCATAGCCATGCCAGCTACATGAAAACATTCAGCACCACGATTAGCTGGGGACAAGTCAGTTGAAGCTGGAACCTCACGTTCGTTTTCGATTGCTTGTATCAAAATCAGAGTCCAACAAGTCAGAGTCTAATTCAGAGAGAATAGGCAAAACGTCGTGCATGGAGTATGTTGCGTTACGCATCCGCTTTGATCTCTCGCCAGATGTCAGTGCCATTTTTGCCGTTGTTAGCACCTTGCTGCTCAACGGAGAGCAGGGAATCTCAGTCAAAACCAAGAAAGCTGACTTTCCTTCTAGCAGCGGGAGTCCAACTAAAACATAACAGTTGGTTTTGTCACAGTTTACAGTTGATTACCATCATCAGCTCCTCCTTTTAACAAAAGTTGAAATCAGCCCTGACAGAGTTTAAGGAAGAGAAGAAAAAAAACCCTAGTAGAGAAAAAATGGAAGGAAAGCAGTTCAAAGAGAGACCCTTTACCAGGTAGGTTGGGCATGCAGTGGGTGTCAAAAAAAAAGGTCAAAAAATACACAGAACAGAGGACAAGTAATCCTCAGTACAATGTGCAATAGAAATTGACATGACTTTCGGCCATTTCCGCTACCCAGAATTCCCCTTCCTGCCACATCAGTTCCTGTTCCGGCTGCCCTGACTCCACCTCTTCCTTACAGAGCAGTCTCAATCTGTTAGTCAGTTCATTTCTGCTGATTTTTCGGTATACGGGGTGGCCGTCCCCAAACCTCACGTTGTCCCCATCCGACTTCCTAAACCCTTCAGACTGTTTGAACTCTCTGCACTCCTTCTGACTTTGATTTTGCTTTGCGATTATTGGCTTACAGTAGTTTGCTGACAGATGTTCTCCCAGTCCTGCCCCTCGTTACGTTTTTTTGACTGAACTCTCGTCTCCCAGTCGCCCTCTGAAGTCTGTCGCATTTTTTAGGAATTTGTGTTGCCCCTTTGTATTTTCCTCTTGTGACGCTGCTTTACTTTTTGGTCCTCATTATTTGTTAGATCTTGTATCTCGCCGTTACTCCAGGTATCGAAGGGGCCTCAAGAGGGCGCTCACCTTTCCCCTTTGTAATTCCGTCGACTTCATAATGGCATTGGGTGTGCAAGGCGCACTATCAAATGAAGGCGGATTGAATATTTGATCCCATATTCTGGTTTCTTAAGGCTCCTCAGTTCAGTAGACTACATAAAAAAAGCAAAGAATTCTGCAGGCTGTATTTATGCCCCCATCCCGACCCTTATTTCATTTTATTATTATGATAAATTTCCACAGCACTATCTCTGGAGTGCACAAAAACAAGGGAAATATTTTTCTTTCGGGAACCCCGTCCAGGGCCGACTCAGACAGATGGCTTCTTTTTATGTTACGCATAGATTAATGAAATGGAAGAGCAATGGAGGTGGGGGGGGCAAAAATTGGGTGGGCGGTTGGCATTAAAAGCAGAAGCCACATTACCAGACCTGGCAAATGCGACTTTTCCTCAACCTGCAGTAAACATCTTTATACTTCGAAGCTGTGCGGAGCCAGATGGCCGGCATCAGAAAAAATGGAGTCGTGTTTCATTGTAATGGAATCTTTAGAGGCCTGTAATATCTGTTACAGCTAAACAAGTGCTGCAGGGGTGAGCCAACACACATTTATTTCACTATAATGGGACTTTTTTACTATTGAGGGATACCATATGATGCATTATAGGAACGCAGTGGATAAATCAGGTGAGCTAAAGGCTGAGACGAAAGCCAATCCACCGCACTGATCGCAGAAGAGGAATGAGGGCTTCGGAGAGTCTGCAGTTCAATTTGGGACCGGATTTGCACTCATAACTGCTATTGTCACCGCGGTGCAAGCAAGTGAGCTGCCATTGATCCAGCGTGCGAGAAATAATTTCATCCTTGGCCAGGTTCATTGAGTTCAAAGAATGGGTTAGCATGCTGGGTGGGCTGCCCAGCTCTTGGGGGTCTCACAAATGAACATACAGCCGTGAATAGATGTGTTGGTCCCCATCAAACACATTAAAGGGATAAGGTATGCCCTGTGAAAAGTGACAAAATGAAAAGCCATTGCCCCCTGTATGCCTGCATGCCTTTAACATGTCATCGAGTAAAGCAAAGCAAGTGTGACAAGAGATCAGGTGTTGCTTGTCCAACAAAGATATTCTACCATGGCCTGGGCACATTTGTTGGGACCTCTAGAAAAGATCATAAAGAACTGGATTTGAGGGATTTGTCATACTCGCTGTTTCCTTGAATTTGTATCACACGTTTCCAGTCATGCAATCAGTCATTCAGCAAATTTAAATGGAGAAAAGTAGTCACTCTGCTGTTTGATGTCATGATATGAACATGGACAAGAGAAAGCAAAGGAGAGAGTCATCTGAGGAGATCAGAAGGAAAAACAGAGACCAGCACGTTAAAGGCAAAGGCTGGAAGACCACCTCCAAGCAGCTTGATGATCCTCTGACAACAGATGCAAATATTATGAAGAACTTTATGGTCCATGAGACTGTGGACATCCACCCTGTACACGACCAAAAGAGGAAAATGGACCCCATAATGGACAGAAGGATAGTGAGAATGGTAGACTAAAAGCCAAGGAGAACTTCCAAAGAGATACCAGCTGAACTCCAAGAGGAAAGCCCATCAATGTCTGATTGCACCATCAGTCACAGTGGGTTCAATGGACGAAGACCCAGGAGGACTCCATACAAGTTCAGCCAGGAATTTGCTGAAATGTGTAATGACAAGCCATACTTCTTCTGGGAGAAATGTCCTTTGTACAGGTGAGACGCTGCTTTACTTTTTGGTCCTCATTATTTGATAGATCTTGTATCTCGCTGTTACTCCAGGTATTGAAGGGGCCTCAAGAGGGCGCTCACCTTTCCCCTTTGTAATTCCGTCGACTTCATAATGGCATTGGGTGTGCAAGGTGCACTATCAAATGAAGGCGGATTGAATATTTGATCCCATATTCTGGTTTCTTAAGGCTCCTCAGTTCAGTAGACTGCAGAATGGGTTAGCATGCTGAGTGGGCTGCCCAGCTCTTGGGGGGCTCACAAATGAACATACAGCCGTGAATAGATGTGTTGGTCCCCATCAAACTCATTAAAGGGATAAGGTATGCCCTGTGAAAAGAGACAAAATGAAAAGCTATTGCCCCCTGTATGCCTGCATGCCTTTAACATGTCATCGAGTAAAGCAAAGCAAAGAGGAAAATGGACCCCATAATGGACAGAAGGATAGTGAGAATGGTAGACTAAAAGCCAAGGAGAACTTCCAAAGAGATACCAGCTGAACTCCAAGAGGAAAGCCCATTAATGTCTGATTGCACCATCAGTCACAGTGGGTTCAATGGACGAAGACCCAGGAGGACTCCATACAAGTTCAGCCAGGAATTTGCTGAAATGTGTAATGACAAGCCATACTTCTTCTGGGAGAAATGTCCTTTGGACAGGTGAGACCAAACTGGAGCTTTTTGTCATGTCTCATCAGTTCTGTTTCCACAAACAAGAAATGTGAAGCATGTGAAATGTGTGAAACATGGAGGACAACAAGTTATGTTCTGGGGCTGCTTTGCTGCATCTGGCATGAGAGGCCTTGAATCTGTGCATGGAACAATAACATTTCAAGACTATCAAGCCATTCTGGAGAGAAACGTACCGCCCAGTGTCAGAAAACTCCATCTTAGTCGCAGGTCATGGATCATCCATCAGGATAATGAGCCAAAACACACAGCTACAAGCCCCCAAAAATGGCGAGTAACAGAACACTGGACTGTTCTGAAGTGGCCTTCTATGAGCTTTCAAGAGAACTTGTAACCGTTTGCACATTTAATTTTTTATTTACTTATTTTACCCTTTTATTGTTTATAATGCTTGCATTAATACTCAATGTATTATGCTATGAATAGGATTCCCCAACTACTGACAGTTAGTATAGTATAGTATAGTGTTAGTATAGTAGGCAGGATAAGATAGATAGATAGATAGATAGATAGATAGATAGATAGATAGATAGATAGATAGATAGATAGATAGATAGATAGATAGATAGATAGATAGATAGATAGATAGATAGATAGATAGATAGATAGATAGATAGATATGAAAGGCACTAGATAGATAGATAGATAGATAGAAATAAAAGGCACTATATAATAAATTAGCCATGTCATGCAGCTGTGCCCGCATATTAGTTAAAAAGGACAGTAGGGAGGACCCTGCCTGGCTTCACACTCCTGACATCACGTTTCACTCTCTGCTTGGCCCACAGCCTCTGTCTCAGATTAGCACAAATATATCACTCCTGCAAGTGAACTACGCTATGAA